>NW_013952404.1:8410927-8415886 GCF_001266775.1 Austrofundulus limnaeus | reverse complement strand
GAATTAGCCTCAAAATGAAAAAAAAAACTCCTTAATTTTTATTCTTGTCCATTTATTTATTATTATAAATACAGCACATTTTTATTCAGGAATGACAAGACTTCCCATCCTTTTTTTTTTTTCTTTACCGATTTCCTAGTTTCTGGCAGAGGAAAACTGTTGGGGGTACAACTAATTTCAGTTCAMTTTTAGGTGGTTATTTGTCACCATATGTGGTTTGAAGGATTGATTTTCTCCCTCCCACTACAATGATGAAACCCCTCCTGGGGGGAAGCACTACTAGGGATTCATCTTGTGCTGATAACTTTGAGCTATCTTATCTGGTCACTGCTCAAACAAGAGTGAATGCTTGGATTTGCTTCAGGTGTTTGTCTCTCTGTGGGTCCATTTCTTCTTGTTTTTGTTTTCAAGGTTAAAACCTGATTGATGTGACTGATTTCTTTTTTCCTTTCATAGGCTGTTTTTCTTTACCWATTTTGGAGGTTGTGACAAAACCCTTTTGATTTTCAGAGGTAACACTTAAAATAGAATGACAAGAAACCTTAAGCGTGCATTATTGAAATAATCACTTGACAAGATTGTATTAAGTGATCTTAAATCAGCTGTAAGTTGGCGGTGTTTCAGTACCAGGTTTTCGCAAACCAAGTGAGTATTTCAGTTTGGGAACTCACGGATATCAAGTACCAATACCGGATACTTGTTGAGTTAGAGCTTAAACATTCCACAATGATTACAAAAACATGTATTTTATTTAGACCTGGTATTAAATCGGATACATACTGTATTTGATATTTTTTCAAAGCAACTGCAGTCTGAACTTTRATGCCTTGTTTAATCAACCTTTACGTCAGTGAGGTGGAGGAATATGAATCAATCCAAGTAATGATAGTAACCTCCAGTCATGCTGTTTAAATCTTGTAGCGCCACATGTCTTAAGCTTCAGAACAAAAGTCTAATTGATTCCTCATTTTTCCTTTAATTTTTCTATGTCCTGGATGATAAAGGATTCACAGAAACAAATAATATTAACGGCCAATATTGGTTGCAGACCATATTGATACTAAAGTGACTCTATGATACTTTACTTTTAGCATGTTGCCTTATTCCAAAGATGAAAATGCTACTGTGGATCATCTGGTCAGAGGTTCAAATGAAAACCCTGAACTAAACAAGCARGACAGATAATCATTTAATCGCTCTGATTGCACAACAACTTCAAAATCGACATGCTAACAAGTAACATCCATGTTTAGCTAATTCTGGAAACAGTGAGATCAATGAGACGTCACACCCTTTTCTGTGCATAGGGATCACATCAACAGCYTAAAGCATTCACACTGGAGTCTGATGGAGGTCGCATTTAAAATATAATGTGAATGTTCACACCAAAAAAAGGGGGTATCAGTTCTGGGTATTGAGGAATTTTGAACAATTTGTAAAGATGCTGGTGTCGGTATCGGGACATCAATAATCTAAAGTCAAACAGATGTTTTCAATCCGAAATGATGATAATGATAACTTTGTATTCTAAATAACTAATTAATATCCATTAATATAATCTATTTTAGTCTGTTTTTATTCATTATATTTAGACATACATGTCCTCCTGCATCCTTCATAAGGTTTAACAGCACCCCTTGCACCCATAGTTCCCAGAGTCTTAGGTAATTTAACTACAGTAATAACAATGGTTTAGATCTTCTGAAATAAAGGTCATGGAAAAGTTACAATCAAAAAATATCAGTTGTATATAGATCATTAAAGAACCTAAATAACTGAGTATACATAAGCAAATAGTTTTTTTAGGTTTTTAATGGTAACTATCTCTTTAAATAGTTTTTGTGTGCTATTGATTTTTATTGAGGGATTATTTAGGGACTAACCCTAAATTGTAAAATATATATAGATTTGAGGAAGATATCAAGATTAAAACAATATAATGAACAACTCCTGATTTTAAATCTGGGTTATCTCCCCACTAATTAAAGCTTTAACCTGATCCTGCCTAAGATTTGTCCACAGGGCATGAATTCTCAATTTGTCATGCTGCTTTGAACTGTCACTGTTCAACTGGCAGCACAAACATCATAAACRAGTACAACCTCAGAGCACAGGATGTGGTTGATTGTGACTAAGCACAGTGGAGGCCCCACATGAGTGTGTGCACATTCTGGCTTGTAGTCAACACTATCTTATCTTGTGAAGAGGCAAGTCTGGGCTGGTCAGTGGGGAAGGAGAGCCGCTTGGCTTCAGAGGGAAAAGCGCTCCACTTCTTAGAAAATCCAGTCCTTGAGTGAAACTTTATCAACGGAGCTATTTCTTTAGAGCTTCTTGTTTGACCGCAGCGGGTAAACTGATTAATTATGGGAGCCGTCTAGCACCAAACAGCCAGCATCTGTAAACAAGGTTCCCATTTGTTATTTTTAGTGTTGTGTGGTTTTCGTATGGCTTGTTTTAACAAGGTAAAAATAATTTCATCTTGACTTGTCATGCATTATGTTACACAAGTGAACAATTTTTTTCCCTCCTTGCTTTTTTCTGTTATGTGAGAGAGTCAGACTTGACCTGCAGCCATGCAATCCATCAGCATTAGTCGTACACAGTTCTCAGACTAAACACACTCTCATTACAGTGGCTGTGAGTGCCCAGAGGGCTCTTCTTCTACACAAGTTTATTAAAACAAGACACAATAAACAATATAAAACTAGGTACTCTGGGCTCTTACAGTAAACACCACCTCCCTGCTTCTGGTATATAATTAAAGGATTTAAATGGCCAGAGCTCATTGGGAGTGACATGGCAATATGATTACCGTGGAACACATTGTACAGAGTTGCTCTGAGATGATGTCATCTCCTTAAGGTGTGGATCGATGTTGATTTGCGAGATATGTTTATACTGTGAGGGGAGGCAAAGACAGGAAAGAAACAGAATGTCTTTAATGTGGTCTTACGGGATTCAAATAGTTGTTACCTGTAAAATGTGGCTAAATTGTGGTTAGAACTAAATTGAAAATCTCACGTTTCTAAGTGGGGGAATGCTGTGAACCACATGGTATGCAGTGACGACTGCTTTATCCAATGTTCACATTATTACATACATCTCAGCTTGTTTCTGTACAGGGTCGTGGGAGGTTGGGTACTATGTGCAGCAGGTGAGGAGCGAAAAACAGGGTACACTCAGCACAGGTCAGCAGTCCATCATAGGACCACTAAATATAAATAAACAGGACATTCTTTCTGTGAGGCAACAGTGTTAACTAACTGCACCACTGCCTTATTAAGCTGTTATTAGGAGGAGGAGTTATAAAGATATTATTGGTAATTTATATATTTTTTTGTTACAAACTTGACTGCACTGTWTAGGATTATAATTGAACTGAAGAAAATGTACACTGCATTTTATTAAAATGAGATGAAKTGGTTTTACACAGGACAGGTTGGCTTTTTGTATTGAACCCTGAGGTTATGTTTTCTCTGATCTGGTTCTATAAACTGCGCTGAATAGTATCCAGTTGTGACCCCAGTCTCCTCAGAAAATAAGGAGTCTCTGTTATCCATTCATCCATTTTCAATACCCACTAAAGCACATCTCAAACTCAAGCTCCATACGCCGAAGTGGCCCGCTACTGCATTTTATGTGGCTCATGAGATCTGCATTAAAGCCAGCACWGATGATAAACTACATCTTCCGTAATGGCAAAATGACAGATTCCCACCACTAGGTGGAAGCGCACAGGGTTTGAAAGTAGCCAGTGAAATTTGTCGTGTACAATGTCCATTTCACTGCATTTTCTCCTACCTTTTCTGCAACCCATGGTACAGGTCGTAAATTTAAACTGGAACGCCCATTCAGTTTGAATTTCCTGTTGGGAACGTGAGAGAATTTTGAATTTAAGATGGCAGCTACTCACCGCAACCCATCAGTAAGTAAATCTCTTTGACTTTTACTTTTAAAAGTAGTTCTGTATTATTTATTTCACGTTTAATCAGTACTTTTCAGCATTTATAACAAGACATTTTAAAACACTGTTTCTYTGCATGAAATACCACATAGAGCTCAGTTAGTGTTTGTTAGCAGTTCTCAGATGCAGCAACGTGGTAAGGAACGTGACTTGTCATGTTTAGTCYAAGTTCAATTCGAAGCGTTGAAGTTAATTAAAGGGGCAATATTATGTGTTTCTCTAGCCTGGTGAAAACCAGACCCTTGTCCCTCACTTTGTTTCGTACAGAGGGTCTGGACTCGCTGCCATTGAAAAGCAATTCTTGCTAGAGGCGTGGCCTCTGTTGAAGTGTGTGTGTGTCACTGTGAAGGAGGCTAAGCTAAGAAGCTAACCAGAAATTGCGAGCACTGTAAACAACCCTACTGAGAGGAGAAAAGTACAGAGCCGAATGAGACGACTGTAAATGAGAGCTGCTGCTTTGTCAGACAAATTTGATTTGATTTGGAAGCCTTATCAATACGGACTGGCTTCATTCACTTCCTCCACTGCCATTGTTAACTAAATGGAAGACACTGCGCAGAAAATCGACGTCATTCAAAACCCTGCCTTCTGTTTGTTGATTGGCACAGGTAAAACAAACTACAAGCTGACACTGTGCAGAAAATCGACGTTCTCTTCTCTGATTGGTTCGGCTAAACATTTGCCAGCGAAATCTTTGTCTATGGGAGAAATGCCAGACGGAGCAGAGAAGCAAAACTAGAATTGAGCGGAGCTGCGTAGGAAGGTAAGGGCCAGGCTAGTGTTTCTCAGGCATATATTTAAATACTATACCATATTAAAGTATCTATGTCACCTTTAGTTGTTATTCAAATGCTGTTTCTATGTTTAAATAGAAAATAAACTTATCCTCTCATCACTTCCTCTTCTAAACGCCTTGAAAATGGCTTCTGTCTCTTTAAGAACCACCTTCCACTTCTGTCTTGCCCATTTCGGTGCAGGGTGGGGGGGTTCCGCGC
>NW_013952404.1:8407698-8410917 GCF_001266775.1 Austrofundulus limnaeus | reverse complement strand
GTGCGCTATGATGCAGGTTGCTTGGCATCTGAAAATACATTTCCTCAAAGGTATTTTTAATCTGAAAAAAGCTTCACTGAGTGAGAACTAATGTTGAGACCTCAGCAGACAGTTTCTGTTTCACTTTCACTTTCACCCGAGAGCCTGCAGGAATCATGGGCGGGGTGTGTGGGGATGGGAGGGGGGCGCTCTGCCATGAGGAAGCTCAGCTTAAAGACACGTCCCAGGGGCGTTTCTGGTCCCAAAAGGTGTTTCTGGTCCCCACCTGTCTTTTTGCTCCTCAGCATGGCTGTCTAAAAATGCTGCAGAATTTCTCAAACATGCATGAATGAGTCAGAGCTTTGGACATGTTTTTTTTTATGAGAGGATAACATTATAATGTGATATAAAACTCAAAAAAAAGATTTTACATGATGTTGCCCCTTTACAACTGGCCCTTTTGGGGCCCTCATAATGCTCATGCGGCCCTTGGTGAAAATGAGTTTGACATCCCTGCATTAGAGCCTGTTCAGAGTTGCATTGAGCAGATATCTGCCACCAGTGGTCATCAGGCGAGTACACCCTTGACAAATTGCCAATCCATCCCAAGGCAACGTACAGACAAACAACAAATCACACTCACTATATAGGGCCCTGTTATTGCCACTAACTAACATACTCATGCTAGTAAGTTTTTGGACTGTTGGAGGACATAGAAGTGCCTGGAGGAAACCCACACATTAAAAAAAAAGTTTTGCAAAAAGGCCTTAACTGGGAGTCAAACTTGAGAACTTTTTATTGCCGCAAGACAACAATGCTCAGCAGCAGTTCTACTGTGCACTGTGAAATAGACAATAGTTCTAAATGTTTAGTCTTCTGTAACAGAAAAAAAAAACGCATACAGAAAACCAACAGTGTTGGAGGATCACATAAACTCCTTGAAATTTGGAGCATGATATTGCAATGTGGACCAATGAAAAATTATTACATATTGGGTGGTCATATTAGTAGTATTTAAATTAAATTTAATTTAATATCATGCAGTTGTTTACTTTGTTTATTTATTTATTTATTTATTTATTTATTTATTTATTTATTTATTTTAGTTCAACCATCAACTTTGACCTTTGGTTACATTCATACGTCAGCCCGGGGTAAATATTTTCAGCACAGTCCTCAAACATCAACTGTTTACACACAGGACAAGATACTCCAGTCTCAAGTATCCTCTAAGCATCAAACTTTGAGAGACAAAGGCCACATGAAGGAGGTCAACAACAACAATAAAAGAGAAAACCCAACACCCCAGAAATACATTTGCATTGAGTTGAGAATTRAAAGCAACATAAAATCGCCTTTGAGGCACCAAACACCTAAGTGGTGAAACAACAACTTTCAAACTGCTGTAAAATCCTCCTTATTGTCGAAGTTCTTCTTATCTTAAGAGGGAAAGGGAAGGACAGTGTGATCTTTTGAGGAATGAGGCCATAGCTACAGACAGCCTGATGAGACAAATGCTTGGCCAGCTGACATGTTTTGTTTCAGTATCATCTCCCAAGTTAAGGTAACAAAACAGGTTTTCAGTGACCGGCATTAATGTACAAACTATAAACCTTCAGAAACATAAAGTGATATAAGATATCACGTCCAACAAAARGCTGGGCAGAGATTATTTTGGGCATGTTTAGAATAAGACACGGGTGGATTTGTCTAAAGTTACTTGCTGCTGGAACTTGTTACACAAATCCCATGCATTGCTTTACCCCATAAAGTGACAACTCTATATGGGCCTGGGTACTCCAATTTATAGAATGGCAGTAAACATTGTAACCTGAGTATAGAAGATACTTAAGGATGTGTCTGTCAAGTGAAAAGCTAATTTGCGTTTTCATGTGCTACCAAAACAACCCCCGTTTCCTCACCAAATGCTTTAAGCCCCCCACCTCTCCTTTGCCTATTGTGAAGCCATCAGATAGTGGCTTCCAGAAGTCCACACCTGTCTCGGGGCTATGCAGAGGAGATGGATGCATGCATTTTGAGCATCAGATAGCCACTAGCAAGGGGTTAGTATTGATCTAATGCTTCACTGGCCCATTGTGTGAGCAGCAGCTGCTTTGGGGGGCTTTTAGATAAGCAATGCAAAGGGAATTGTTCCTCCTAAACCCCTTTTTTTTCTGGTYTGCATAAATGAAAACCATCACTTAATTCAACACTCCATTGCTCTAGAATAAAATGTCCCTTCCCTTGACATTAAAATCAGCAAATAAGCATTAAAACATCTGCCTTTGGGGTATTAGAAAGGGTACTGGAAATTACATGATGATATGCAGCTCTCTAGATTCCCTGTCTCCAGAGTGAAAATGAAATAATTCTAGTGTTCCGCAACTGTCCTCGTCATTCCGCTCACAGCCGCAGCCACTAAATGAGGCAGTTAGAGTGAGATGGGGCAAAAGGCATGGTGGGGGGATAATGCTGGTCTGTTTCTGTGAGCCATGGCAATGACTTACTTTGATGACTCACTGGCTGCATGGATGACACCAGCACCTCATTCTCAAGCAATAATGAGCCATGCTAATGAGCAGGACAGCCACCTCATTGCTCATCACTCTCATGATTCATGTCAACATGAAATGATCAAATGAAGAGAATAAAGAGATGAGGCTGGCTGGAGAGGTGGGGGATTTTAATGGAAAAGCAAAGGGTTCAATACCACTTTCACTTATCAATATGCGCAATATGTTGTATTATAGAGCGAGATACCTTTGAAGCAAATCAGAGTCAATTTAAAGTTTTAGCGTTCCTTGAATAAATCAAGTGAAATCATATGTGATCTGTTAGTGCTCAGACTATGTGCTGTGAACAACTCTCACCTACAACCACACTGGATTTTAAATTATTGTTTGTAACACTGACTGAGTTAGAGCCCTTTATGTGTTGGCTAAGGTCGACTAGCTGTGGCAGCTTTTATTTGTGTTGTCTCCAAAAGTTAAAGAATTGAAGATACAGATTTAAAGATTATATTCTCAGAGTTTAATTCAATTCTGTCTAATGGTTCGAGAAATATTTTGCTAACAGACAAACAGGGTTAACACCAGATGAGCCCAAAGTGGGGCCCGCGGGCCAAATTTGGCCCGCCAAGCCGTTTGATTTGGCCCACCAACAGTTGTCAAAGTTACAAGGTTGGAACCTGTAATCCTACGTAGAAACAGAGTATTTCCATTGGTCAAATGACTATATAAA
>NW_013952404.1:8391942-8407431 GCF_001266775.1 Austrofundulus limnaeus | reverse complement strand
TCTCTCTCTCTCTCGCTCTCTCTCTCTCTCGCTCTCTCTCTCTCTGGTTGTAGGTACTTTGTTACGGACTTGCATACTGATTTAGATGACTCGTAAAATTACCGTACAAAGAAAATATAGCAAGAGCAAAACCCCTGTGCTGCTGAGTGTTCTTCATTCAGCAACTTTGCCTTTTTTAAATTCATCTCTAAAATCATTAGAAGATTTAATAGCAGAGGMTTTTTTTTTAAACTATATTAGCAGATGTTAGAGGGAGGCTAATCAAACTGCTGCTATCAGTGTTGTCATTAGAACATACCTTTATGAGTCAGTTCGTGTCATCATTAGTCTGAATAATAGTTCTTCTCATTCTCCCATGTACAGTTAGCCCAACATGGTTTTATCTCTGTCATCACATTAAGCTGAGTGGAAGAAAATCACTCTTAATGACACAGAGATTATGTGCATTGTGTTTTGGTTTACCAGTAAATGCTCGCCGTGCCAGTGGGATTTCCCCACATAAGCCCTCACTATCAGTTTACAATAACTTGTGCATTCTGCTGTTATCCACAGATATATCAAAGCACGATCACAGCAAGTCTGTGTTGGTTCACTCGCTAACATTGCTAAGCAAAAGAAAACAAAAAACCAAAAACATATTTAAAGTGCGGTGGGGTGTTTGTAAAATCTCTAAATTATGCACGCTGACAAATTACAATGTTCTTCACTGAACAAATTTACAAGGGTTATTTTAAGGCTATAAAACTTCCTGATTCCTGCTTGCTTCAGGAAAGAAAGCCTCTCTCCCATACAGCTCCGATATTGTTTATAGCAGTTGTGGACAAGTGCATTCCAGTTCAACAAAACAGAGTGGTTGTTCTATTAAAGAAGTATTTATAGCAACAATTGCCATTTTGAGTACTTTTTTGCCTACTTTGCAGATTACTGAATTGTATTTGTATTTAATGTGTTATGACTGTAGCTTATATTCTTTTTGATTTAGTGACTGATGTGGCATAAACTGCTATTTTATCTGTTGGCAGACAATCTTTTTTTGTCGATGTCATTTTGTGTGTATTTTCATTGAATGTTCGTTTTCATCTATATAACATGTGGAGTAAAACCGAGTCAACACGACTGGCAATAACTTTGGCAATTTGACAGAAAATATGCTAAAATTCAGTGTGGCAATAATTGAGACTTTTCTTCAACATCCTGTGCTCTAAAAGCTCACATTTTTTTGCTTAAAATATAGCCATGTAGCCAACATTTTCTATCTGTTAGCAAAATATTTCATGAACACTGAATTAATTTTCAACATTTTCAAGAAATATTTACTGTTTCATTTACAAATGAACAACTTTTTGAATCAGTCTGACTCAAGATGACTGCTACAGCCAAGTGACCTCATAAAACACAAAAAATGGCTGTGAATGTGTCAGTTTAACAGATGTGCTAAGATTTGGTTTATTTGTAGCTAAGTGTAATTCACAACACATATGCCAAATGCTGCACATGGAATATGCTTAAAACTTGAGGAGCTTTTGGGTGGAGTTTAATGAAGTTTTTAAATAAATGATCACTTGATGTAAATCTGCAACTGATTAAATTTTGAAGTCCGATTCAAGATTGGGGCCACTGCTAATCAACATTTGTGAAAATAACATTATCGGGCAATAATTCTCAAATAATTCTAGATTTTTACTTGTTTTCACCCTCATGTGATGAAAAGACTTATGCTTTAAAAATTTTATCAAGTATCTATTTCCATCCATCCATTCATTATCTTTACCCGTTTCTTCCTTRCAGGGTCACGGGGGTCACTGGTGCTCATATCCAGCAGTCACAGTGCGAGGGGTGGGGTACAAGTATCTATTTGTTCAGCATTATCTTTTAATTTTACAGGTGTAAATTAAAAAAAAAATGCCTAACCGTTTATGCACAACTGAGCATCGTAATATCTGTTTAGTGTAAATATATACTGTATATATCAAAACAAAAAATCATATCAATAATAGTTTATGTTTTAGGATTTACCTCAAATGACAAAACTAAAGTGCAGCTTTGACCCATGTAGAGCTGCTGTAGAGTTAGACACATCACCACAGAGACTCAGGTGTCTACAACTGAAGTAGCATCTAGTTAGCAGCACTAATTGGTGCCCAGATGCTCCCTCAGGCCACTCACTCGCATACGTTCGTAAATTTAATCTCCAATTTGGCAAGTTGCACTGAAGAAAGAGAGTTTTTATCACAGACCTGAGTGCCCAAGCTCGTCAAGATGTTACCAGTTTGTAATTGTGTCACAAATAAAACTTCAGTCAATCTTTGTGACTTTGGTCTAACAAGGATAGCATTAGCTAGTGAACAAAAGGAGATAAGAATGAGTTTAATGTTCTCAGACGTTCTGTGTGCGACAAGTGGAACTACTTTTAGAGTCTGAATCAAAAGAGTAAATACTTAAAATATAAATCAAACTTAGTCTTGAAAACTATCATGAAAAAAAGGATAAAAACTGCCAGTGGCAAAGTATACATAGAATAAAAAAAAACAACGTTTGGCATTCTACATGAATATTTGATATAGATATAATCAAAGTTAAAACTTAGGAAAGTCGTGGCTGCAAAAAGAATCTCCAACTTTTAATTTTATATTAATTATTTGTGATAATGAGAGGCGAAAGTAAACAAAGATCTGTAGTTCTTTGGATCCTAAACAAACTTAGAATATATAATTCTCCTTTAAAATGACTGAACTCATGTATGATTTATTCCACTCACTGCAACTAAAACTATAGTGTTTACTGCAAAGGAATAGTTTCTGAACTGCTGAATATTAAGATTACAACTGGTCTCATGTGGTGGGGTTCACAAGAAATTTAGGCCTTCTCTCAGCTATCCCTTTTCTCATCAGTGTCACATATGATGACACTTTTGTGCCAAGGCTGCACATGACGGGTGGCCTGAGAACCTTTGATGAAAACTTGAGAAAGGCAGTGAAAGAAGAGGAGATCAAATCAACAGCTCTATCGGCCCCTCGTAAATACTGATCCCACTGAGAGAGCTCGTCAGATCACAATACTTCCTCATAAAACAGCGGGAGCTCGGCCAGTTTTCTGAAAGGAACCTGCCTCTTGCAGGAGAAACAGAGCACTAACCTGTAGGAGGAAACAAAAAAAGGAGGGAAAAAAATTGTTGTATGTACAGGTCAAATGAGGGTCTTAGATCCTGTTTACTCAAGAAGAATCTCCAGAAACCTTCGTCTTTTTTCATGCTAACTGTGGCCAATCAGAACAAAATAAACCCTTTACATGCTAATTTAATCTGCTGTAGCTTCTATGTCAGGCAGCATTGCCAGATAAAAAATGTCAAAATGTGCAGTTGCTATAAATTATTGTATTTGGACCCAAACTATTGTTTGAGCTAAGTGAGGGTCGACTTTCTTAGAGAGTGGAGGTCATAAGATGTGGTGTGTGTTGTGATTGGCCAGCACCTGCACAGAAAAGGAGGAGTTTGATCCTAGGACTACCTTTAAAAAACTGCAAATCTCTTATAACTGGAAACACTAGGCCAGGGCCCTTGCCAGCGCTGTGATTTTTAGCTACTGTATCAAGGAAATGCACATGCATTGTATTTCAGTCTCAAGCACAGAAACAGCTACATCTAAAAGAGTTTTGACTGAAGATGAGGTTGGTTTACATACTGAAACAGCACTCTGCTATCCATATTGTTGTTCAGCAAATTGCGCAAGTGCAGAAAAACTGTTGACTGCAGCTGTATGTAGTGTACTTACGCAACTTCACACTTTTCCTGGGGCTTTCTCAAAAATCTCCACTCTGAGACCTGGATTCAAAAAGCTTCAGTTTCATGGGAAATGAGCACTGTTGTTGTGCACATGAATGACCAAACTGTCCGTCCGTCCGTTTTCTGCTGCTTATCCGAGGTCGGGTCGAGGGGGAAGCAGCCTAAGCAGAGAGACCCAGACTTCCCTCTCCCCAGCCACTTGGGCCAGCTCATCTGGGGGAATCCCAAGGCGTTCCCAGGCCAGCCGAGGAACATAGTCCCTCCAGCGTGCCCTGGGTCTTCCTCTGTGCCTCCTCCCAGTGGGATGTGCCTGGAACACCTCACCAGGGAGGCGTCCAGTAGGCATCTTAACTAGATGCCTAAGCCACCTCAACTGGCTCCTCTTGACATGGAGGAGCAGCGGCTCTACTCTGAGTCCCTCCGGGATGACTGAGCTTCTCACGCTATCTCTAAGGGAGAGGCCAGACACCCTGCGAAGGAAACTCATTTTGGCCGCTTGTATCCGCGATCTCATTCTTTCAGTCACTACCCAAAGTTTGTGACCATAGATGAAGGCAGGGTCCGATCCTCAGCTACAGAAGCTGGCTCTGGAACGTGGAATGAATAGCCAAACTGCAGCACAAACAATCAAAATTGGCATTGTGCAAAATTAGTGTACAGCTTGGGTTATATTTCAATAGGATGGAAGACAGTGGATTGATGATTGTGTCATTTCAGACTTCTTTTCCTGACCAAGTATTAATGGCCTGAAGACGCAGTGGGGGATAAATTATCTATAATTTCTCCCTCTGCCATCCAACAGCCCTCTACATGTAGCACAGAGCATGGCTAAGCTACACAACAATAATGATAGCTGAGATTTTCTCACTCGTGTTGGGCGAAGAGTCTTAGTAGGCAAAACTTTTTTTTGTTAACAAGGGAGATGGAAAGAAGACTTCTGCATTGGCTAAGTGTTCACATGTTTGACATTCGAGACCTGCGACTTGAAGTAAAAACCAGCCTTTAGTGGTCAAACCTACAGAGTTAAAGCAGGAGTGGTGGAGTAGATGTCTGGAGGAAGAAGAAGGAGGCTTGTTAGTCATTATATAAAGCCTTAAGTGGAGCGCCAGCTACTGATTTTCCATCTTATGCACATACCCTGAAGTGTTCAACACGGACCCCCCTACAGGGGCTATTAAATCACACAGGACTAAAAAGCAGAGTACCTCACTTTACCCGATGCTTAAACTTTTGACCTCAACCTGCAGGTCTCTCAAATGAGCAAATTATATTTTTAATCAAGTTGTTTAATGTTTCCACATTAAATTGTTTTCTCATTTGAAGAAAAAAAAAGATGTTTATAAGTTCTGTTTTAGGTGAATTACAAGGTTTAGCATATTGGCCCTCCAGAGGTGGGATGTTTACCGTGCTGTTTCACAGCACTTTTTACAACCTCTCTCTCACTCTTCTCAGGAGTGTGTATTTGTATTTTTTTAAGAATGCTGTTAAGGGGAAAAGGTAATTGTCAGTTCATTTCCTGCTGTGAGATATAAACTTTAGGTGAATGCATTGCTAAACAATGTAGCATTCTAAAACATAAAATCTAAAAGGACCAAGACTAAATATATGAACCATTTCAGCTTCTTTAGCTTTTTTACTTGTTAAGGGATATATTGTATGGAATAAATGTGCTGCTGTTTTATGAAATGTGAAAATGACTAGTGAAAATAATCTGTTTGTTTGCTTTGGATGTGACTCCCATCCATCCATCCATCCATCCATCCATCCATCCNCCATCCATCCATCCATCCATCCATCCATCCATCCATCCATCCAACCAACGAACCAACCAACAGAGAATGGTTTCTACATTCGTACTCCATCTGAAACCAAACAGTCAACTTGCAGTCACATGGTCTTTTGACATTTGTTTTTGTAAATACTTTTCATTGCTCTTAAGACGTACAGAGAATCTGGAAAAACCCATCCAACTGCAAAATATACCAGAGAACGGGGTTTCTTCCTGCTTGAGTATACACAAGAGGAAAAAAACAAAAGATTTCCAACATCCACTGTTATTTGTCCACAAATCTGTCTGTTAAAGCTCTGCAGTTTTAATCAGACAGATTTGTCCTTACACAATGTCTGTTTTATCTCCATCCATGAGTTTTTGGCCATTTGACTATATTTATAAATGTCTTCCGAGTACAACAGTCAGATTCTGGAAGCAAATAGTTGAAGCATTCAACATGCAATATTACTTTCAGTATAAACAAAAACATCCATAAACTATCTGACCAATGATGTAGTAAGGTCTTGTGGTGAAAATCTCTCGGGTTGTGGTGGAAGACTCAAAGCTGGGAACAAAATGACATGATTTTTGTCATGCAGTTGAGACAATGAGAGCCAATTTCTGCAGTTTGGATCGAAAATGCAGAGGCCATAAGCTAATGGTAGCTAATGTTAGCTTGTGGTTTGGTAGCTTGCTACAGTTCTTATTTAGTTGAACTCGTGTGAAAAATTGTTTCAGTCATTGCAAATGTTTCATGTAAAAGTCTGATCTCTGTGACATGATGCCAGTGAATCAATCAATGAGCAATAGTAGCAGACCAAATTGGGCTGGGCAGGCCATCCTGAACACAACCACAACTCTTGAGATTCCAGAAATTGGGGCAGAACTGGGCAATGGGCTCCTGCTAACATGCTGAACCTGGGTTTGAACCCAGCCTGGGCCCGGCTTTGCAGTTCAAAAAGTGCCAGTAGAGACAAATAACTATTCAACATCTCATTTCATCAATTTAAAGTTACCAAATTCCAACATGCATGCTTTTAGGAAACCAGGGTACCCAAAGAAAACCCATGCATGCATGGACAGAACATACACATTTGATCCTGCAACTTTCTTTCTACTCTACCAACTGCCTCTGTGCCTCCTGTGGTGGTGGTGACTTCACATTCTCCTATTTTGATTGTTTGGCAATTTTCAACTGACATGTTCTGCGCTAAAAATATTTCCATTGTGATGAATTCAGTCTTTTTACCTCCCTAATCTTAAAGAAAAGCACAAAATAAAATGTTGTTTCTACTCAAATGATGGAATGGAATGATGATAACCACATTAGTAAAGAGGAAGTGTTATTTACAGAGCTCATGCCTTTGTGTCCAGGGGTTGCAATTAAAATGGTTTGCAACCCAAGTCCCTTACTAAAAATTGCTCATTATCTGTTTAGTTGGCTGGCTGTCATCGATGGAGGTCCTTGCTTTGCGAAACGCCTTCTGTTGAAAAGCACAGAAAATACTAATTAATGAAAAACAGAAAATGCTCCATTTTATACGCTGTGGTGCTAAATAATGAGCTCGACAAGCTCTGCATTTGTTGTGTTCTGCATAAGTAATGTCATAAAAGTATTTTAGTCATCCTTAAATTCTGAATGTGTCTCAGCTCAAATACATTCATATCGTCTTTCACTGGAACGACAAACTTTTGCATATCTTAAATGCAAAGATCTGATTTTTAATTATTTGTTTCAATGATTTTTTTTATATTATTGAATTTATACTTCATGACTACACAGCAAAATACATTTTATCACAGAAGATATTTATCTGAGAAAGCTGTACCAAAATTTAAAAATCAGCTCCATGAAGAATTTCCTAATTGGCAATTAGAACAACAGAGGCCTGTCACTGAAACTGTACTTGCAAGTTGTATGTATTCTAACAATATTACAGCTTCAACATGTATACAATGCTGGAAAATGTTGCCTTTTTGAAAGTAAAGTAAACTAGTCAGAGGGTACTGGCTTCTTGGTTTTATGAAAGCTGCATAATTTGAAGTAGGCTTGAAGAAAATAAAGCAAAAAGTCATTGCATTTTCTGACAATCTGGTGAGGTAATGTGAAGCAAACTTTTACAAAGCTGGTGTAAAATAAAAGTTTACAACGAACTTAACATCCATTTGAGAAATTGTCAGTTTCTCTTTAGTGACGGGTTTTTGAAGTTGGGTAAAATAAAATTTTGGTAGCAATACATTATATACCCTGGTACATATCACTTACCTAATACTTACCTGGTCCATCCCCATTTTATGTTATGTATGTTTCAGGTAACTTTGTCCTAACTAGGACATGCTCATTAATTTGCAAATATTACATGTTTTTAAGATATCTTCTTTTTGAGAACTGCATAAAATTTTAAGTGGGAATATATTGTTTATTTGTTTATTTCTTAGGATTCCCATTAGTCTCTGCCTAAGCAATAAGTACTTGTGCTAGGGTTCAACAAAAACATACTAATCAATCAACACAACCACAAAGCAACACCACCAGTGTACCAGCTTCAATACCATTCATCCAGTGGTGGGCACAGTTCCCCTAAAGTACTAAAGCACTAATATGGGAACTAATTTCCTGACCAGTGCTTTAGGGTTTTTGCTAATTTAAAAAAATATTAGTGGATTAGCTCTTGCTAAATGTATAGGCTAAATTTAGAAGCACTAACTGAGGTCTTTAAATGTTATTGATCAACATTAATGTTAACAGCTGAGGGTGAAAGATGCCGCAAATTTTGTTCATACATGTGTCTCTTATCCACTAGGTGACAATAGATTGACAACATACTGTTTAAACCCAAATATGGCTGTAAGTCTTAAGGGAGCAATATGTCACTCATGTTGTCTGTTGAAGAATGTTCATGGGTTGCCTGGGTTATTTTAGTGCTTTAGAATTAGCTTTTGCTTAAACTTTCAGTGCATTAGTGCTTTAGAATTAGGGGACCTAAATATTTGACTTAGTGTTTTAGGACTAGTGGAACTATTTTTTTAGAATAGTGCTGCCCACTACATCCATCCTTTATTTATACCCACCTCTTCCTTTCAGGGTCACGGGAGTGACTGGTGCCCATATCCAGTAATCACTGTGTGAGGGGCGGGGTACACCCTGGACAGGTCACAAATCCAACACAGGGCCACATATAGAGACAAACAACCAAATAACCTAACATTCGTGTTTTTGGTCTATGGGAGGATGCCAGAGTACCCAGAGAAAACCCACGCTTGCATGGAGAGAACATGCAAACTACCTAGAAAGGTCCCCGGGCTGGGATTAGATCTGGCGGCTTTCTTGCTGAGATGCATCAGATCTACCAACTGAGCCACCGTACAATACCAAACAATAAAAGAAAAGAAAAGACAAGAAACACTCAATTAAATGACTTAAATAAATGAATGAAATATTATTTCTTCATGAATAATAATGCTGTCTCAGAGTGACATCCTGTAACAAAATGTCTCATTTCTGGGTTGGATTTTCATTCTTTTTTATGATCAAGATGTCTCAAAAACCTATGAAATCTTCAGAATTAACAGAACAAAATTGAAGGTGGTCTTAAATTTAAGAGTTCTAACTAAACAATGTCCACTGTATCCTAAAGACTTCATAGTTTCTCATTATCTCAACAGTGTACTATACTCTCAGTCAACAAGCTTGCTTCTAAAAGTAGAATTGGAGGCAGGACCTTTATTTATCAGGCTCTTTCAGAACCTCACTCCTGGTTCTGGTTTAAGAGGCACTTGCTCTTCCTAAATCAGATTTTTTTTCCACATACCATTTTGTTTATTTTTAAGGAGTCCAATTTATTCCACCCCAAATAGAAACTTTTCCATCCWCGTGTTTTTTTCCATCTCTGTAAGCCCTTCTCTTTACCTTTTGTCCAGCTGACCCATTAAGAGCATACTTGCCAAAGGCCTGACCTCGTGTCCATTGATTGTGTGGGATCAAGTCAGGTCACAGGTGACCTTTGAACCCATAGCCAGCTCTGGCTCTTGGCCTTAGTTTGCAGCTGTGGTGAGAGTTGGCGTTCCTCCCTTGGAGGTCGAAGCACCATTAGCATTCACTGTAAAGAATGTAACACTGTTTGTAATAACAACTGACAACAATAACACTCTGCATGAGAAACAAGCATGCAATGACCTCTCTCTCTTTTTAGTAAACAAAGCTTCACTGGTCTGGAAAAAAAATCTCATATGCTTTAACCATCACCAGTTTAGCAGTTTGTTATTAATGTTAAAGTTTCTGTAATGTGTTTTATGGATAAAATTTGGAAAAATGATGGATTGCAGCAGAGTGATTAAATGTCAACCAACGTGCATCTTCATATGTAAACGCATCTTTCATAGTAAATTTACATGATAAATTATTGTGCAAGTTTTGGAAAGTCTCATAATTCATGTTGTTTCAGTATATAATCGGGTTTTAATGGCTCTAATAGCCAAAACACATGTCCAGGCTGAGCTGTGGTGTGTCAAATAATGATTGGTCAGTGTGACAGGCACACCTGTCGTACACATCCAGAGTCAAACAGGTTTTTTTTTTTATCTATACTGCAGTTTTTATTCTTGATATATTCCATTTTGACCATTGCCTTGTTTTAAAAGAACTTGAATGATGTGCTGCTTTTTTCATGCCAGATTCGTATAAGCATTGGTGAAAAGACTAAAGATACCTCTAAGCCTTTTGGGAGCTTATAGCCACAAGTGTCTGCAGGGCTGTCTATGGTAGAGTTTGTTTTCTTAAAGTCTAAGAGAGAGAAAGACCTCATAGTTTTTCAACTCCTTTGAAATGTTTTTTGTGATCGCTTCACAGACCAATTCTGAAAACCCACAGGAGCAAACCCCTGCCCATATGCTCCAGGGAAGATCAGAGTTTTTTGAAGCTGARGGTATTTGCGTTTTGCGCAGGCAAACTGTGAAATGTGTTGATTTGTCCAGGGCATCAYTCGCTCCACAGGCTTTGCAATGAAGATGTTTACCCACTGTGAACTCTTCTCCACTGAGGGARATTCATTTTCTTCTTTTTGTGTACTCCTCCATATTTGTTTCTTTCTTTTCACGTCTCACTTTTGCTTCCCTTARTTCAAGTCTTTTATGTTCTTTTTTAACATACCATAAAATAAAAAAAACAGTAGAGCTTGCACGAATTTATCAGAGCTGACGCTTGGAAGAAACTTATTTTCCCCCTTTTTTTCTATGAATGCCTAATGCCTTGTTCCTGTCTTATCAGTGCAGATGGCTGTCAGATTCTTCTGTCCCAAACACTGTGCTCATCTGGGATATATCTTTGATCTGTTCTGACATATAGTAATGGCTTCTTTTGTCCAATGGGATTTTGGTTAGCTATGTCAAACAGGGTTTTTATCAGGAAGGGCAATGAATCTTTTTTTTTTACATACAGACAATGGGTTAGTTGAGTAACCTACTAACTTTAAAACATGGAGCAGAAAAATATTATTARTGATGCATTAAAGTCATTTCAAATGTTCTCTAACCATTGTTACATGTCTATGGTGTGAAAGTACATGAGCAATATACAGATACAGTATAAAGAACTGTTAATTCTGGGTTTTTTAAGCATGAATAAACATTGAGTATGTTGGTTTAGGAAATAATTATCTTTTATGGGTAAAGCATAAATARATTTGTTAATTTATTGCGTATTATATATGGATCATCCCAAATTAATATTTTCAATGTTAACTAGCCACTTACCAAGGATTGGGTAAGGCTAAATAAAATAAAATGCTACCCAGTAATATTTATATTTCATGTTATTGAACTAAATGTGAAGTTTTAGTTTAGCACATACTTTGCACAGCTCAACCAAGGCACACAAGTGAATGTGCCACCATTTATTATGTGACATTAAATAAATTAATTCAATATTCCCATAACATTTAWGCCAGTCATTATAACTCCTATTCAAAATCAGGGATTATTCAGGTGCTTCCTCTAGGTGAGCATGAACAGTTTTTGCCCAGTTCTCTATCTCTGATTACTCCTTTCTTATCATCCTTACTGATATTCTTTTTTTCCAGCATGCATGTACACTTTCTCAGTGTAAAAAAAAGGGTCACACAGGGACATTCTCATGTGCATCCTCTTAGCAGCCAACATAAGATACAAGTGTTGGGTGCGGTGAAAATAACAAATAACTCAGGGAGCGGAGAAAACAGCTGATGGGGACATGTTTAGACAGTTGCACACAAGCAGGGCATTCCTCACTTTGTACCAATGCTCACACACAAACACATGTGCGCACACACACATTTCATCTATGCGCTGCACTGAACTTGGACACCACCACAAATTCAAGCAAATAAACAGACACGAAATGTTGGGCAAGGTTCTTGACTCATGGGTACCTCTCACAAACTTGTGCGTACACATACTAACATTCCACTTCCTCTGCCAGCATGCCAAGGCTACCAGACCCAGGCAACCTGAGCTTATATTTTACCACACACACTATAACAAARATGCAAAAACGCATGTGAGCATGATCAGAAAGCCATGCATGCTTGACAAATGGCAGGGTGTTCATATTTTGCCCYTGGTGTGGCGGCGGTGATGATTCCATAATTGTCCTGAGCGCTCAACATTCACTTCCAATCAGCGTCCACAACAGCGCTGCAGCTGGCTGCCCACGCCTCTGGAATCTAGACACACACTTATGCCCACGCCGGCTTTAACACAAAGATTCGGTTGTAACTGTGGCTAATAGGAATCATGAGCAGAATGCTGTTCCAGTGTGTTTACAGTGTTCATCCTTTGACCAAGCATTTGCTATGTGATCCTAGCTGTTGAGCTGTGTCTGATACTCTGAACAGAGCAGCTGTGCGATACTGCAGCCACGCCTGTACAGGAAATTTAAGGCCAAGTGAAGTTCTGGCTTGCAGGCATGTTGACCACTTGTGATGCCCACTTCAGGATATTTAAACAAATATAATCTTACTTCCAAATAAAGTGGGGATAAACAGATCATCTAAAACTCACATTTATCTGAAAATAAATTTAACACAGGGAAGCATGTTGTAGCAACATTGAAAAATGAAAGCAGTTAGGTTTGACAAACAAAAGCTTTAAGTTTTATACTGAATGATGTTRTGGAAAACAGGGAAGTCAAAGTCAAAGTTTTTTTTGACAAATCTGCACTATGTACAGGACATAGACAGAATTGAAACTGCAACTCTTTCAGACCCATGCCCATGTTGCAATAAACATCTAAATAAACATTANAACCTAATTTGTAAAAACTTGATGAAGTGTATGAATAGTAGTCTCCAGCATTAGCATTAGCATTAGCTAGTCATTAACTTTTTCTCTCAAATTTATGACTTCTCTACATAAGCAAATTCCTATTTTTTCTTGAAAAAACATGAGTTTCTTGGTTGCAATTCATTCATTTTTTATCTTCAAAATAGCCTAATATGTCTTTGTGTAAAGGCCATGATTTTGTCATGTGGAAGTAAGCATTATTCTTTTGTAAGTGTTTTTATGTACCGTTACGTACCTTTTATATATGCACATACTGTATGTACTGTATGCACATTATTTTTACCGAATAAACTCATCTCATCTTTTACCAGAGTATTTTGTATTGTTTTATCAAATTAAGAAGGATATTTCTGAAAATAGACATGCAAACAACATTTTTGTTTGTGTCACTGCTACATCAACTTTTTTTTTTTTTACCAACCACAGAGTTTGGAAATTCATCACTGACCAAAGAATTTGTTTTTAAATGTAAGTTTAGCAACTTAGCTGATGAAATTTATGCTGCAATGAATTGTTAAATAAAATGCAATTACAGATACTGATACTGGAGCTAAACCCAAATTATTGTGTTTATTTGTGTTCTAGGCTTTGGCCCCTGAATTGAGACACAGCACAAATCTTTTCTCAATTCCTGATGTTTAGCTACTGGAGGCATTTTATTGTTGTTTTTTTTTTCTCAGACATTCTAATCCTTTAAATTACGTAATCCACCCTAGATGTAAAAACCCCCAAATGGAATCTCCAAATTTGTGCACAGTCCCATACAGAGTGATTAACCTTTCTATGCAAAATATTTATGATACTCTGTAAATCACAAATCTGGGTCACAGCGTAGGCACTTGTGCTGAGCGGTGTAATTCCTCATTCTGTCACAAAAAAGGACAAAATATTCAACAAAGTGCTCAGCTGGCCTTGACATCACTGTGAGTCTACAAGAGTAAAAACATCTTGTACAAATCAGAGAACTATTAGTTTGGATAACAGAGTTTGAGATTCACTGAGAAATATTCATTCTGGTACCCCCTGTAGACTTTAATTAGTGATGAATTAAGCCTCTGGTCTCAGCTTGCTGGAACATGGTCCCTTTCTGCTCAAATATTTTACCACTGACCTCTCTGAAAGGCTGCRAGGAATGTCAGATATCCTGACTGCGTGGGAGTGCCTTGCTGAGTTCCTCCTGGGCAGCTTGCTTGCCTCCTCTGCTCTCTGTTTCATCTATTAGCAGTGCCCTCTGCAGGATGCCAGGACTGCATGTGATGATGTAAGCACATTTCGCCTGTGCTATGCAACAGCCTGTGGCTAAGAAGTGATGTGGGGCAGAGACTCTTTTCATTCACTCTCTTCTTTTTTGTCTTGCTGCTAATGCAGATGGTATAAAACTTTGTAAAGTTCGAACTACAGTATCAAAAAAAGCTACTTATTATAGATATAAAACTGGAAATATGCTCGATACTTTGCTCACTAAGAGAGTCATGTCCACTGTTGGGGTCAATGAAATGTGCACAGTCACTTAGATGTCATATGGTGTCAGATAAAATATGTGTCACACTCACAGGATGATAGTCCATTGAGCTTATTCATGTGTTTTTATGGTTTTATTCATTCATTCATTCATTCATTCATTCATTCATCCATTCATTCATCCATTCATTCATTCATTCATCCATTCATTCATTCATTCATTCATTCATTCATTCATTCATTCATTCATTCATTCAAATCTACAGATTTTGTGCTTGTGTGAAAACAGAATGTGCCACTGAGGCTGAATCTTGACCTTGTGAGAGAAGCAGCTGATAGAGAGACTGAGTTACTTGTGGTTATGAAGGCCTTCAGGGTCTGCTTCTCCTGTGGAAGGTTGAGGAAGACCGAGGAAGGCCCTGATGTTAATTAATGAATTATTTTAGTATTTGAGTGTAACCTCCCACTCCATCCTTTG
The DNA here is from genome assembly GCF_001266775.1 of Austrofundulus limnaeus. Lineage (NCBI taxonomy): Eukaryota > Metazoa > Chordata > Actinopteri > Cyprinodontiformes > Rivulidae > Austrofundulus > Austrofundulus limnaeus. The sequence continues at coordinate 8,392,623 of NW_013952404.1, read as the reverse complement.
TTTTGTTCTGTTTTCCAAAGCCTTTGACACATGTACACTTTGTACTTCCCTCTAAACCAGTGTCCTTTGTAAAAGACAGACAATGTAGAGGTTTTTTTTCTAATTCAGAGCCTTTATATCCTCTGAAAAATCTCCCTCCACTCATCATTATATCTTCAGCTTGTTGGGACCAAGTCTCTTTTATGGATTGGATTCTAGTATTAATATTAAATATTTTATAAACTTAAACAAACCTGACCATTATTAATGGCTGGCAAGCTGTTTCATTTTTCTTGAAACAGTCTCCATTTTAAGAAAAGGCTGATGAAATTTCAACATACGATGTAGAAACTGCAAGGTCATCAATGAATTTTATTATGCTTGCAAACTGTTTAGTTTTGATATTGACAAGTGTGCATGTGAGCCTGTAGCTATTTGTGTTGCTAAAAGTCTGCTGCCACTCATCATTGTGGAAAAGGTGGGTTTCAGTTCACACCTTTCTTTTTTCACTTGTTAAAGTGAAGGTTTGTTTGACTGACGATTTGTAAGTATCGTTTTAGAGCATAGGGTAACTGGTTTAGAGTCAAAACGCCTGGCGTGGACTTGCCGGCCTGGACGCYTGGCGGTGGGAGCCGGGACGGAGCGACTAATCTAACAAGTGAAGCGTACCAGCTTCCCTGTTGCCTATTTGGATCAATATCA
>NW_013952404.1:8383078-8391234 GCF_001266775.1 Austrofundulus limnaeus | reverse complement strand
CTTTTTGTTGTGCTCATATTTAGATGTCCTATTTTGCAAATGCTGCCTCTTTGAAATTTGGTATGCTTGTTTGTCTTTGTGTCTATGGTGTAAAATGATGTGATTGTGATGCTGTATTTCTGAGTGTTTTATGTGCTGCAGAACAGGAACCTGCTGCCAATAGACTAAGAAAATTTTACTTGGTAAGATTCTTGAAATGCTTGATTTGACTGAATTTTTTTCTTATTTCAGGATTTAAAGACAGTCTTAAAATGAGTTGATCTAAGACACACCTCAGAAAAGTGGTGAAAGAGGGGCTTGTGGAGTTACATTTAGGAAAAGTTCCAACCAAAGCATTGGAGTTCCACTTTATATAGACCCCCAGCTGTATGATTTAAATGTGCAAAAGAAGGATTTAAAAGCATGATATGTCTCCTTTAAAAAGTTAATCTAATCTCTTCACATCTTTTTTTTTCGGTCAGCTTTACCTTTTCTCTCTTTTCATGCTCTTCCCACTTTTTCTCCAGTTTTTCCCTCCCTCTCCTTTAAACCCCCCCGCCCCACCCTTTTTGGAACAGCGAGCTTTGGGTTGGGTGACAGCAGCAGCTGCAGAAGGAGCAGCTGCTCTATGTGTGTTCCTGGATATGTGCAGTTTGTGTGTATACATGCCACAGCTTGTCCCCTCCACCAGACTGCTTGGGCAGGGTTGGTCCCAGCAGGGTACCACAACCCTGCCAACAGCCCATCAACCAAACCAGGCGCTTGTGTCGCGATACTCTTAAAGCATGCTAACGCATGTGCACAAACACTTCTCACAAATATGAAAGCCAAATGCACAGCCCTACACAACACCACACCTTTACACAAACATTCATATTCAAATGCACTCCCCATTCAACGAGAAACACAGTTATTCATTCAGTTATGAGCGAGAGTGAAATATATGGAAATAAACCCTCACAACTTCCGTGAGTCATCCATCCCCTTGCGGAGTTTCTGACAGACAGAATGCAATTTAAGAATATTCAGTCTGCAATGTAAAAGGATGAAGAATGAGGCAGGTGTTTTATATGACAAAAAGGGAGAGAAACACGCCTGATTACAAGCACACACTCTGAAGTCTTTTCACACAGCAGACTCCAAGGTTTAGTGCCCAGGGCAATGTTAAGCTGAACTCTCCCGGTGTCTGAGGGTGAAGGGGGATCATCACATTTCATAGTCAATAGATAGCCCTCAGAGGCTTTCATCCTGTACAGAGGCGATTTCCATTCACTCTCCCTGCATGAGTGTGCAAAACTCCCCCTTATGCCCCCATCCCACAAACACACACACACTAGCCCGTCTAGTTAAAGGCATTTTTTAGACCGTTCTCAAGTTGCCACTGTCTGTCTTTGACGGCTTTAATGAGAGTTAGGCCTGGGGCGATGATTTATCACAGGTAAATAAACAAGGCTAATGTTTGCTTTGGYTGGCTGTAGTGCATTGTTTTGTGGGGTCCGGTTGAATGTGGCTTGATCTGGGTGAAAAAGAAGGAATGAAAGCAACAAGAAAARAAATGGTTAGACGAAAGGAGGAGAGAAAATAATGACAGGGAGACAGAGAGGGAGAAGAGTAGCGAGATGAGAAGAGATTGGAGCTATCATCCAGTTAGCTACTGGTGCTGAGGGAATACTGTCTTGTCATCGGAGCCAGTCATGCAGACGAAGAAGCAAGAGCTTCTGTTGCATCTTGGTGTTACTCTGTGTCTGTGCAGCACCGTCTTACTGCTTTGTGGCAGCGTACTTTGTCTGACCATTCTTCCCAACCCTTCCAGTTCTCTGTTTTTTCTTTTTACCCTCATTTATCTTTTTCCAGATTTTCACTTCTTTTTATAACAAATATCCATCTCCCACCCAACCTCTCATTTATATTTTCCTTCAATTTCTCAAAAACCTCACCCACACATTCCCCAGTTAATTTTGCTCGACTTTCGTTCTCTCTCCTTCTTGTCATGCTCCAGCGCTCATGTGGGAACTCCAGCATTATGCCCGTGGTGTTGTAGCCTTGCCCCAGGGGGGGGTCAATTCTTAGGCCCAGAGGGGTGCTGGCCTTCTTGCCTCTGCGAACCAGAGGTAGTGGACAATGCGTTGGACTGGAAGGATGAACAGCTGGAGGGCTGGAGGCCATCGGGGGCCGGCTGAAGCCACAGAGGTCACAGCCATTCAAAACTTTGGCTCTGGGCTGAAAGGTATGGGGTGAAAGAGGATCATGCTTTAGAGGAGAAAAAGAGCTRGTATGCCTGTGTGGCTCACAAAGGACATGGTTATGCTGCCATCCKTGCAGGCTGTCCTGAACAACACCACAGTCGCTCTCTTGTCATTTGATTACGTGTCTGTATTTCCATGCACAGCAACAGGAATTATTACATTTGTGCTGCAGCGTAGAAATAATATATGGTGTTTATTTTTAATAAACCAGCTGTGTCTGTATGTGGAGCGGTGCTAGTGATATATAACACTTGGCTTTAGAGTGTTCATCTTTTACATTTATGATGCTCATATTGGTAGGGGAAGAAGTCAATAACTTCAAGGCCCTGTTGCAGAGCCACTAAGCCGTTCCCAGGTCTTCCGGTATTGAAAAAGCAACTTTTTTGATTAGTAAACAGTGGAGCATGCCCTTCAGGGTACTCCTCAGGACCAGCAGGAACGTAAAGGTTAATCTTCGGTTTATTGCCACCAGCAGTCGGACAGATAGTACCTTTTAAAATTCCTTGTCAGGAGCTATTGATCCATTGATGTCAGTGCCCCCCTGAACATGGTATTTTTTTGGTTTCCCATGTTGTCCAWACCATTACATGACTGTCTATGTTCAAGCTTTTCAGGAAAATACCCTGCTTCGTTCTATGAAACATGACTTAATAGTCCACAACATGGCTTGTAAATTAGCCTTTTTTTTTTTTTTGGCTTTTAAGAATTTTTGGTGTCCACTTAAGTTTTCTGTTTGCATTTAATTTTACGCAGCACAGTTCCTGGAAAGCAAAAGCAGTCAACTGAAAGACTGGAGTGATGAGGCGCCCTTACCCTGTAACAATGAGCCATCGCTCAGCGTTATTGAGCCTATTAATCTGAGTATGTATTTTATTTGAGGAGGACAATGGGGTGAGTGATCAGACTGGCGAATCGGTTCTCCTTTTCCCTTTCCTCTCCTCTCTGTGTCTTCTTTAGACTCTAGCCTGTGATGGGAAATCTATATGGTGCGGGAGGCCAATTTAAGTTGCTTCAGCAGTGTGGGTTTGAAAAGCGAGCAGCCAGGGTAAACATAGTAAATAACGCCTCCACTCTGAATGAATTTCAACAGGAGCAGATCTGAGGGGTTGGTGTTTTTTCATCGGCTATTTTTCCAGACTGTTTCTGATGTGGAGGAGAGAGGAGCTGTTTTCCTCTCTTGCTCGCAGTTTGTGTTGTTTTCCATCCAGCTATCCATGCACTTCCACCTGTATGTCAGACTGTCAAGGCCTGCATGTGTAACCTAATTGTTGCTTCTTGAAGGAAAGAAAGAAAACAAAAGTTCCCAGGGTGTTAGTTTGTGTTTTCTCTGCAGAATTTAGGTATAACTTGCGCTTTAGGTTTTCCTCTTGCCTAGCTTTACATCACTTATGACCCTGAAACTCATTCCTATTTAAGTTACGGTGTATTAGGATTAGTGGGCTGCAATTAATTCACTGCCTTCAGGGCCTCTCTGGCTTTGTACAAGGGGTCAGACTGGGTCAGGCCAGATTTTTCTCTAAGAGTAAGCAGCGCTAGGTTTGTGTTGGATGAGATGAGACTGGGCTAATTCTCTCCAGCAGCTGGTCCTTTTCACTCACTGTTTACCCTCTGATGCAAAAGCTGCTGCTTTGCCCTGCCTGCCTATAAAAACATCTCTTTACACTTCAACTGACCAAATTTAACAATCCTCTTAATTAAAAGCTGAGCCAATCCTATCTGTTTTTTCAACGTATTGATTTAGTTTGGGGACTTTTGGCTTGCAGTAAGCAGAAGCTCGAGATTGGACTTTGCCTGATCTAAATTGAGTCATGTCATGTATCTTCAYGCTTACCACTTCTGTGGTTTCTATGCTCCATCATTATAGTGTTCCTTGTTTTGCCTTTGCCTGACTAGCAAATTTAGGCAAAGCTGAGAAGAACCTTTGGTTACTTGCTCGGTGGGTCACCCAGTTCTCTGTGACCTGCACCTCTGCAGTTGGGAGTTGCTTGGTGAATGCTGTGTCATCAGAGATTTGCTGTCTTGCCCCCAAAGCATGCTTAGTCTAAACACTGCACTTTGTGGCTGAAAGGCCATCTGTCACAGGAGGGAATCCGGCTTCTCTTCCAAAAAGCATAAACAGGGGCGGACTGTTAAGCCACGGCGCAGCTCACTGTCATGGAAATGCCCCATCTGAGTAAAGCTCAGGCCTTAATCCCACACCCTCCCACTCTGGCAGCTGCTTTTTAGGGCTCTGTGGTCGCCTGTGCTCTCTGTGCAGCTAAAAAAAGAAAAGGGGTCTTATGAGTAATATTTAATCAGAGATGGATGGTCAGCTTGCTAACTTCTGGTTCACAGCATATCCGAAGCCTGCCATCACACATAACCTAACTAGATGTAATGGATTCACCTGCAAAAAAGATACTCAATAATGCATATMTACTGGTTTATCTTGTATTATATTTTACACTTTTGCATGTGCAGCTTCAAAATGTCAAAACCTTGCAGCAAATTTGCCAACTAAACATCTGGTTTCAACATGTTTGTGTTTATTTCGTTTCTCTGATAAAGATACTTCATTATTTGCTTTTTGAGGTTTATTCCCATTTTTTTTAACAGATAACACTTTCTTTTTTACTATAGCTTTATAAACCCTGAAATTACAGTAATACATCCAGGCTGTTTAAGCAGTATTTTTTTTTACTTTTTTTACTAGACAAACGCTGTTTACACCCCAAAGCTAGGGACCATAAGTAGCTTGAGGAGGCAGAAGATCCTGATTTTTCAAATATGTTTGCAAAGATTTATGTGCAGTAATTATTGGGGCCGTTTCTGCCAACACAGAGAGGATCAATTTGTTCAATCAATTCCAGTTTTAAGAGGATATAGGCCAGATTACCAGAGCTGAGGGCCGATGTAGACYAGGGGCCCATAATGCTCTTAATAGGTCACTAAAATGTGTGTTAAAAACACTGGTGTTGGTCAGTGCAGGATTCCTCAGAGATCAGACTGTTTTCCTTCTTTTTCTTGTCTTTACAATCTTTTTTTTCTTTTTTCTATTTTCTATTTGCTGAAGATGACATTTTGAGAATTTACAAAGGAATTTACATAATGTTTTAAAACCACTAATCTAGAAAGGACACCAGTACAAGGTCAGATAGTGAAGCATAATTTAAACAAAACTATAAACTTTATTTTACCAACTAATTGAATATTTGGAGTTGTTTCTTCTCAATGATTTACAGAAAAAAGGAAAGAAAACTACATTTATTTAATTCAAAAATTGGCTGCTCAAAAGCTCAGTGACCGATTACTCAGAATTTAGGGAAACTACAATGAGAAATAGTCTCCGACAGTCACAGCCAAGTGAGATTCTACCCTTACAAAAGACATTTGTATGTATGTGAATGTGATGGAAATCTGCTGGAGTCTCTGTGGATTGCATCAGATAAAGGTGGGAATCAGTGACAAGATAGATGGAAAGCTAACCTAGGTTTAGTCACTGTTTATTTAGGAATTAAAGTGGGCTGAAGAGTCAACAGTCAGAAGGACAACGTTTTGCTCAAAGAAACCTGAAACCTGAGACCTTAAGTGATGTCAAACATCTCAGACAGGAACTTTTCATAAAYTAGCTTTGTCTGCATTAAAAGTTAAAACAGTATTTAAAAAAAAAAAGATTACTGAACTCAAATCCACAGATCCTGACCAAGGTGGTCTGGTCAGTGTTAGCAGCGCTTTSCAGCAGGAGGTCACAGTGAACATGGAAGCAGTAATTCACTTCAGGTCCTGTGTGACTCGGAGAGTTGGGAGGGAAAAAAAATACAATTAAGCAGGTAAATACCATACARCTATGAAACAAAATATAATGTTTCTCCAGTCATTGCTTTGGTGATCTACAGAATACACTTCCATTATTTTAGTTTTGTTTAGTGTCTTTTTTTTGCTTCAGTTATGGCTGAAGATTTGACGTATCTGTGAAGTGAACCCTTGATARAGTTTTTTTATGTGTTTGGTGTTGGATTGAGCATTAGTGTCTAAACTCATTAACCAACAGAGCTTTGGATGCAGAAAACAAGGGAGCATAATTATGTGTGGAAACTTTGTGTAAAAACGCAAAATGAGCATTTCATTCATCTCACTACAGTATTTAGTGCCTGTAGTCCTTCACTGTACCACCATACAATTAACGGGTTGAGGATTTAGTGCCTGGCTCGAATGCTGGCGAGAGCACTTCTTTTAGCAGTGATTATGCTTTCAGACATGGTAATCACAGATCCTGATGACTCTGCCATACATTTCTTATGGGACTTCTGTCTGGATATTGCTTTGCGTGGCTATAAATACATCTGAATGACCTCAGAATATTTTTCAGGGAAGTTCCTGTGATTACGGAGCTGTCTGTCTTTGACCTACAAGTCGGAACCACCTATAAGAAGGCACCTCTCATTCCCGTTCAAACCAGGAATGAAAGATTTTTTTTTAAGTTTTCAGTCACTCATTTAGTAACGAGTTTTCAGAACATTTAATTCCCTTTTTTTCTTTTTGTTTTTTTTCTTTTAATTTTCACCTCCTTCCTGCCACTCTGCACTCACTGGCACACACCTCTGAGACATCTGCAGAAAGGTTGGCATTAGCATGTGAAAGGGTTCATACAGACAATGCTATGCATTATGTATTCACAGCATTTGTATGAAATGCAGCTGCTGTCATTTTTTGCAAGCCTGTAATCTACTGGCAATATTTCAGACAAAGCAGGGAGAACAATCTAAAGAAGACACCAAGACCACTTCCACGTCTACTATACCATACGCCGCACACTTGAAAATCTCACCATGTCCTCCACCCTGAAAAACATCAAATGCTCGGAAGTGTCACATCTGTCAGAATCGGCTGAGCCAACTGTCTGCCAGAGAGACACTCCACCAAGTGGGCTGTGTTAATAAGAAGGGGGTTGTTTTTCTTCTTACCCAGAGGCAACACCGCCAAGCAGTAAACAGAGCATTTGATCCCTGAGACTTGTTGTGTAGTTGTCACTTTTTTAGATCAGTCCCTTTTTTATGGCACCTTCTCCATGCAAAAGTACATAAATCCTGGGTTGTTAGCAAGTTACAGTCAAAGTAATAGTTGACTTCATAAAGAGTTTTCTTTCTGGGACAAACAGTTATTTTTAGAGCAGGGGCTTATTATTTAAAGTGTACACAAATCCAGTACATCATTAAAACTACATGAATGGTAACAATACTGCGCAAATCCTGTAGGTTTGCATTGTGGATCTTCAACTGATGTGGTTGATTTAGGTGTGGATTCAAAATGGGATTGTTGTCCACCATTTTTATACAGTTTACTATTTAGAAATTTTCCTGGTATGGCATGAAACACAGTACTTTTAGAGTCTGTCAATAAAGAAGGTGGTTTCCAAACGTTATTTTAGATGATTGATGCACAGTTGTCAAAATGTGAGTACCACAATTTCCCAGCAGAATTTCACAGGACAATTACGTATTAGCACCTTCAAGTGGTTTCAGTGCTCTGATTGATTGTTTTATGTCTTTTTTTAAACAAAGAAGATGCTGTGATGAGTAGCACTTGGGGACTTTTAGTAGGACCTAAATACAGAAATGTAGAGGCAGTTTTTGTAGTACAACTAAAAGATAATAAGAAACTGACAATAAGTACGAAATCTTGTGGTTAACAAGMGACCTGAAAATTAAAACTGGAATAGACGATTACTGAGTGACAAGTGTGCTGTTTAATAATTAAATATAGGTAAGTTAGYAGCTGTAAGCAGAATTAACCAAGCAGTGGAAACAACCAAGCAGTGGCATCCCCAAGGGGTGGCCAGAGGTGGCCCTGGTTAGCACTGGAAATTTGCTGACCCCCTCAATAAAAATGTACTCCGTTCACACAAACCATTCATCTTCTTTAACCAAGTCATATATATATATATATATATAT
>NW_013952404.1:8371360-8383038 GCF_001266775.1 Austrofundulus limnaeus | reverse complement strand
GTGTGTGTGTGTGTGTGTGTGTGTGTGTGTGTGTCGGCAGGAAAGAGCAGATCAAGCGTGCGGTTGGGCCAAAGGCAGGCAGACAAAGAAGCAAAAGCAGAAGAAATGGCACTTTACGTGTTGCTCAAAATTTGTGAACATTTTTTCCTTCTAAATGTTTTGAAATAAAGATGTAAATTTGAGAACAAATTTTAGGCACATTTTAGTTTTGGTGTGCCACCCCACGATTTGCAATGCCTGCCCCCCGATAAATAATTCTGGAAGCAGCACAGAAAACAGGGACATCTGGTGACTGATCTGATAGGAGATTAACATCAGATTTAATAATTAAAAATACTCTATGAAAGCTAAAAAGCTAAATGAGAATCAACCCAAAAGACCTCAAACCAAAATAATCCAACACGTCTGACAAAAACCTTGTCAGCAGAGTTTTCCAGGTATATGATACATAAAAATATTATTTTCTTTAGATATTTACTGCTTTTGGATCGTAAAACACTGGCACAAGCTTGCTATCTGAAGTAACTCTTCATAAAGCACATGATTAAAGAGCTGTTTACGTACTCTCTATGGGCTAACTTGAGTGTTTTTTTTCACTTCCCACCAGATTACATCGCATAAAACGTTGGCAATTAAAAGCATAATATGTTTTGCAGTTGAGGGGCGAAGTTTAAACAGTTTTGCTGCCAGTTGCATAGACTCGGAGTCTGTGAGCTCGTCTGCTTGCTCAGGCTGCCTGTCATCAACCCATCACTTATCAGAGCAAACTTAACCTTCAGTGGCAGCGGTGGCCATGGGCTGCCACAGCTGCGGCTGCTTGAGCTGAGCAACAGCAGTGTTTACTCAGTCACCGAGCGAGACAGGGAGGGCCTTCTCGCGGCACAAAACCTCACACTGCTGCTTCATTCTGCACCTTATCCCATCCTGTGACGTAAAACTAATTTATTTCTCATACCAGCTTCAAACAGATCCGTCAGGCTTTGCCTCACTGCTTTCATCGTGCCTTTCTTATTGTGCCTTTTCAGTTTGGGTCGAGCTGGCGTGCGAGGCTTGAAGCTTTTTGCTTCTGAGATGCAATGATGAACCGTTTTCGTGCCCCTGGATTTTTTGTGTCACTGCTAAATGTGTGTTTGCATGGCTATTAGTGAGGCCCTGTTGTGGGATGAGTTGCACACTTTCTTGACCCCTGCACACAGCATGAGCATTCTTTTTCGTGCTCTTTTTTTTCACATTCGCACATGCTCTGTTATGTTTTAAATGCTTCCAGACAGCGGTTCCAGGCATTATAACACTGACAGTTTTCTATTTCTGCATGAAATCTCTGTTTAACCAACAAATAAAACTCAAAGCGCCGTGGAATGCATCATCATGTCAACACTATAATCACATGCGGAGAGTTGATTGTAATTTTAAAAAGTAAGTAAAGAGCCAAACAGGAGGAGTGTGTCTTTTAGTGCTGGACGTTCAGTGGGGTGAGCTCGCTTGGAAGACAGAAAGAAGTCTCGCAGGTCTGATYTCTCTCCCAGGACAGTCTTCCCCACCCTCATTACCAGAGAGCTGCTTAATGACAACGTCAATATTGATCACAGCTAAGTGAAGCACTGGAGTACCGTGTGGTTACTGGTCCTAACACGGGGGAAAACATCCAATGATTTTTTTTTTACTTAAACTTCCCTCATCCCTCATTCATTCCATTTTGCATCCTGTGGGAAAGCTACGGCTCAGCAGTTTTCAGTCTGTCCCTTCCTGTACTTCCATCTTTTTTTGCTCCTCTTCCCATTTGTCTCCAGCTGTTTTTCTCCTTTCTTATAATGTGCTAAGTTTGCTACATGTATAGCCTGAGATGGTTTCAGCGTGGGTGTGAACATGCTCTGTTTTGTGKGTTTGGCCCCTTTGCAGTCAGCAGATAATTGCACAGTAATGTGGAATAAACATGGGTTAGAGAAGGGAAGAGAGATAAATGTTCAGTACATAATCTGTTACAAGGCAAGAGTCCTTTATTGAAGCAGGAAAAAATTGACAATGCAGGCATTCAGTTTTTCAGTTTTTTTTTGTGTCTTTTTTTCGGTGAGGAAGCTTTTATCTTCAGCTAAGTCCACAAACTAAACTTTGCCTCACACCAAAGATACTACACCTGTGTGTTCAACAACAATTATTGATTATCTCTCTTGCTAATTGGGCCCAAGTTAATTACTAGCAATTAAAATCATGAATGATGCATTAGTGTGAATGCAATACACACTACAATGAGGAATGTACGCACTTGCATGTAAACATGCACACATTCTAATAAGACCTTCACCACACAACTCATTAAAAACACACTCACACACTCAGACATAATTAAATTTTAAGTCCCTGACATTGCAACAGTGAAGAGTGTAAACTGCCACTGGCAGTCTGATAATTTGATTTACATCACTTTGAGGATGATCTGCTTCTCTGAGGTTAAACAAGAATGACAAATGGAGAAAAAGAAAATAAAAAGATTTTAATTCATTCAAGGGGGAACCCTGGTTTTACCTGAAGCTATCAGTTTCTTGGGATCTTCACCACCAAAGCCTCACTCCTGCCTRGATAAGCTCTGCTGCTTTCCCCAAACCTTGGTCGCATTCTTTTGATCAGGCCCGATGTTCAGCCGAGCATGGCTTTCACCTTTTAGCCCTTCTGTTCTTAAGCTGGTTTGTGGCTGCCTTTACTCCCATACCGCAACAACCGGAGGAAATGAAGGAAGTTTTGTCGACTGGCACCTTATCTGGTTGGGGTCAACACGGTGATCCCTGCAAATTAGCCTCAGACCAGACGGAGTGAGGGTGTTTATATGTGTGTCTGCCTCCATCCGGCTCCACAGCTACAAAAAAAAAAGGAAGAAAAAAGAAAGAAAGAAAAGCAAATTAACAAAATGGTGAGGATTAAGGTTATAAATTCAAATCATTGTAAATTTATCAAAGGAGGAAGTATTTAACTTTTTGATTGCAGGACAAGTTTTGAGTTCTGTTTCTAAAAAGTTGTCATTTCAACATTACACGGGTAGAAGGACAAAAAGGAAAAAAAAACTTTTTCATAGAAAATTATATTCATACAGTTTCAAATGGGGCCCAGGTGTAAAATAAAATGTTTAATAAAGTCACTAATACATGTTCATAATTTAGCTCACTTCTTGAGTGTAAACATTTCCTATTACCGTTTTATTGTTATTTAGCTCATGGTACTTACATTTTGCTAAATGTTACAAATTGTTCAATTTAAATTTTAAATGTTATATGTAAATGTTGAATCCTAAATCTCAATGTGTAAATCTAATTGTAAAAATTAAATCCTAAATATTGCAGCTAAATGATAAAGTTAACATTTAAAAATGCTGGAATTGAACACAGTTAGTGCACAGCATTTGTTGTGATGTCATGATGTCATCATGCTTGGATAAAAGCAAATGCTGCTAACACTGCTAACACTGCTGAAGACAACATTTAAAATTTTAATTCAAAAAGTGTTCATTTGAAAACAATAACCGTGGTCCAACAGTTTGAAGTGTAGCACAGACTYCTGCAACTGCAAGTTTGATATAGGGAAGCTTTAGCAAAGTTAGCAGTGTTGGCTAACATTTAGCTGCAATATTTACCAGTGGTGGGCACCAGCCCGCTAAGGCGCAAATTCTCTTATTGCGCCTAAATATTTCGTTTGCGCTTTAGCAGTCTTACTAATTTTTATACTCCATAAATGGATTGGGATTTGGGCTTTCTAAAATTAAAATGCAGTACCGCTTATAACTAATAATCTACCAGTCATCATTATCTTGAACTGTCAAAGAATCATAAAACACGTGATCTATCCAACAGCACCCCTCGCAGATAAACTCACTTATTGAGAAGGTATACATCCTTTCTGACTGTTGCTTTGGGCCATGGTTCTCATTTCCCACAATGCTTTGTGTCTGCTTACGTAGCAGGAAGGCAATAGCAAAAACAGTTAACGTTTGTAATACATACTAAAACTTTGGATGTATTGATTTATTTTACTTTACAATCGGAGCTCCTTTTTTTAAAAAAAGAAGTTTAAACACTGGAGCTCAATACTTGACATAATTGGTCGAAGCAATCGGCCAACGGAGTTAGGGACACAGAAATGATTTAAAGATGTTATGCTGGTGAAGACAGACATCTAGTGGTCAACTGGAGCAACTACATGGATAACTTTAAAATCCAAGTTCTTATTTTGAAGGGAAGATAGTTTTCTGTTCTCCGTGCTTTCGTTTCCCATCACAAATCAAATATGTCATGTACCCAGAATGCATTGCTTCAGTTTTCCAATAAACAGTTTTTATTGATGCTTCTTTAATGAATAATCTACAACAAACAAAAGAAAAAGACAAAGAAGCAGCCGAACTAGCAATCCTCAACAACTTTTGAAAGAATCAGCCGAACTAGCAATTCTCAACATCTWATTTTTACACCAGGAGCRAAAMGTCTGTTTCAGGAAATCACATCCKCAGCAATCGGCGGTTGTAGYATTAAGTTGTAAAAGAGTTCATACACTAGTTGGCAGTGTTGTGCATYTGTTGTACATGAATTGTTGCCAGCTAGTAAGTGTCAAATTGAACTTGCGCTTTAAAATTAGCTTCCGCTAGTTTTTCGATGACATAAGTGCTTTTGAAGTTGCGAACCTAAATATTTTCATAAGCATTTTAGAAATTGCAGAGCTAAATTTTGGATTAGCGCTGCCCATCACTGGTATTTACATTTAAATCAAATTCAAATTTACACATTTAAATTTAAGATTCAACATTTAGAGACAATGCTTAGCATTTAAACATAACTTTTAGTAAAAATTAGCAAAATGTTTGAAACAGCTAACATACAATTTTTAGTGGCATTTTAATAAGAAAAAATATTTCTCCCCTTAATTTCAACAAGTTTATTTCACTTTTGGGTGCCTTTTTTTCCAAGTTTCATCATTTGATAACATTATACTGAGCCTTCAGATGAAAAAAAAATAATGTAGTGGAGTGTGCTTCTCTTCTATTTAAAAACACCACTTACAAAGCACTGGGCGGGTTACAAAACTTTGGACATGCACAACAGCCAAAACAATTCCAAAGTGTCTCACAGGTTATATTATGKATTTTCCTCCTGTTTATTTTGCATTAGGCAGTTATTTGTGAACACCTTAATCTGACTATGTTGCAATATAACTGTGTTTTCAATATCTTTAGAGTTTGATCATCCACGAACCTATTATCTGGGGTTTCATGCCCAAGGCCCCAAAGTCTGTGTCATAAATTTTAGTTTGCAGTTTCAAATAGATTAAATGTAGGAAGGATTCATTGGCCATTTTCTTGCTGAAATAAGTTATTATACCTCTAGGTAGACCACACAATGTATAATTTGTACACACCTTTACTTGTTCAAACTCACTGTACTGTGTTGATCCCACCAGTGGTGTATCAGTACATCTTTTGTTTTAAGTCGTATTGATTCTCCACCGTGTCTTTCTATTTGCCACGGAATCCGAAGTCTGTGTTTTTCCTCTGTAAAGATTTAAGGCATAAAAAAGTGGGAGAGAACTGTTTTTGTTTTTTGCTGTTGTTGATCAATGACTGCAACGAGATGATGGGGAAACGACGCGCTAAAAAAAGAACTCGACATTCGCCTCTTCTTGAGGCTTCTCTTGCCTAATTAAAGATTCATGCGAAGCGATGTGGCAACTTTGACAGATCTGTTGCAGCCCATCTGAGTAATGCTGTAATGTCTTTCAGAGCCGTTGCTGCTGCAGATTTCTGAGCAAAAACCCTGCAAAGAAGCGAAAATCTCTGACCCTGACAAATACATCTGAACTAAAGATGATTGATGTGTCTTGAAGAAATCCATCCCATAATTTCACCTTTTCACCTCATAGTCGCTTTCCTCAAAAAAAAAGCCATATTAAAGATTAAGTCTGCCAACAAGAAGCAGGCGGTGTTTTAGGGAGAAGAACACATGTTTGAGAGGTCTGTTTCTCCTTATCTWGCAGCTTCAGCCTCAGCTCAAGATAGATGTCTGCCATGCCAGCTTGTTTATTTTCCTAGCCGATTAGCTTAGATTAAAAGCAGACCATGTTGTKTCTCTCCTCCTATTTGTACATTTGTGTGTCTGCTTGTGTGTATGTATGTGTGTATAAGGAGTCCTTCAAGCCTCCCTGTGTGGGTGTTCATGTGAGAGTCTCCGTTATTTCATCTCCACTAGGCTGCACATGATAATTAAGCCATGGGGGGCTGGGAGAGGGGATGGTGGGTTACAGCTTTGAGTAATTCTGTGCCTTCACCCCCCTCGACACCGCTGCCTGCCCCCACCGCTTCTCCTGTCTCCTCGCATCCTACCTTAACTCGCTCCTCCTCCTACCCCTCCCTTCTTTCCTTCCCCACCTCAGCTCCAATCCCACCTCTGGCTATGGGAATTTTTTTTTTTTTTTAGTCACACTCGGCTTGGCAGGTAAACAAGCCTGAATGGGGAGACGCGAGCAGAGTCCATGGGAGCAAATAAAACAGGGGAGGGTGTAAATGGATTTATCACCGAGCACCCCCCCCACACACACACACACACACACACCCGCCTGCGACGTCGTCACCCCTCACCTCCTCCGCCCACACTCTTCCCTCCTGAGCGAGGTGGCACTATGCTAACTTGGCAGTCTTTGCAACAAGTCCAATCCAGACCTCTGGAACTTAAGTGCTTAGAGAGGCCCAAATRAGCAAAGTTGAGACACCCCCCTCCCCCCTCCCCTGTCCACACAGTTTTTTTTCTTTTCTTTTCTTCCTCACTGCCTCACTCTGTCTCTCCCCATCTCTCRCTACAGAAACAGCAGTGGTAATTCTAAGAGGCAGCTGTGTCAACTTTGTCTCAAGTTGGACTGTGAACGATAACTGTGCACTCACTACCTGTAAGCCTCTCAGCTCAGGCAGACACACAGTCCCTGCTCCTCTCCTCCCCAAATTATCTGCCACTAATCCAGATCAGAAAAGTTAAAAAGCAGGTCAAGCGTGAAAGCCTTATGCTGAGTAATGAGAGGCAGAGACCCATGTTGGGGCGACTATATTTGTACGTATATGCACGTTTGAACTCAATAGTGTGTAGTACACGCCTACCACTTGCGGAATAAAATCCTACCAAAGCCATAGAAGGCCTAGTTTTTCAAGGGACTCTTTCAATCCAAGGGCAGGAAGAGTAGATCCAATCTAGGCCCACCATTAACAGCTGCAGGGCTGTTTTATGATAAACTTCTCCGCCAAAAGCTGCTTCTGAGGTTTCTGTGAGCAGAAATTATGAAAGAACACAGTGTTATGTTTGGGGTCATAAAGGTGGGAAACAAACAAGGAGAGAAGCAGGTGCTATTTGGAGCAAATGTAAAATCTTTATTTAGCTGCTGCTGCTCTTTATTCACAATTCACACAAACCAAACAGAAGCCGAGTCTCAACAGAGTCTCATCAGTGATTTCACTGATGGACCAGTTTTTCAGAGATATATCAGCTTTGCATTAACTTTCACTGCAGATCCCACCTTGAAAAGCCCTAAGTTCACTRATTGACAGGATTCAGATGACTGCAAAAGCAGAGTCGTTTCCAGCCAATCAATCGGAACAGGGTTGTTGCAGTGATTGGGTCATACAGTACATCTGTTCTTCAAGACAGCCTTGATCACTGTTCTAGCTCCCTGTGTTAATTAACATGCTTTGACGTTTCAGCATTAAACGCTCTCTCARCGAGGTYCTCCTCTAAATCTTTTTTCAGGCTCCTGAAGAGATTCTGCTGTGTGGGATGAAAGGGTCTTATGGTGCAACTGCTGGAAAGGGGAAAGGTTGGATGTGCAGACCCGTGGTTCACTCCACACCTGTCTCTCGTTGATTCAAGTTGCACCTCTGCAATGTGCTGCAACAAAGATTGTTACGAATCAATGGATCTTTGAATCAGATTACCTCTTCTAATCCAGAAATGTCATTAACACCCACGGTGTCATTTGTTAAGCATTGATCAATTGATTCGAAGGTTTTAAACATAAAAGGAAAAAAAAAAGCACTGAAAGAAGAGAATAAAAGTCTCCGTGAGAATTTAAAAGGTATCCCTTTTAACTGAATAATAATTGTAACCTAAGCAGAACTGGTCATCAAATCATTTACTTTTSTATTATTAGACTGAAGGCTTTTATAGAGCTAAGTATTGTGCTTCAAATTGGAGTGAAAGCACTTCCCAATTCTTCCCTTTTCTGTATGTATAAATCCATGACTCCAATCCTTAGTGGAAAGCCAGCATTTGTTATGCTGAAGCTGCAGCAACATGCTGGTCAAAGTGCCAAATGCATTAAGTCTCAGAGCAGCGAGAGTGGAAAACAGACACAGTTTCAGACAGTGCCGGGAGCTTTGGATTTGCCAGCAATGCCTGTTTTCCTTTCTGTAAACCACCACTGACATGCAGGATGGAGGAAAATACACTTCCTTCTTAGAGGTGTGCAAGGTTGTGGACTGAATTTTATGCCCAGTATTTTCCACTGTGCGTGATTTTGATCAAATGTAAAAAAAAAAAAGAAGAAGAAAAAGATAGAAAAACACATCATTTTATTTATTTATTTATTTATTTTGGTTGCCTTCGAGCATCGATTAAAGTACAGAGGCTACCTCGCTAAAACTGATATGTGTTGTTTTGTCCTGTTTCCCTTATTTTCTCTTTCTCTTTTGCCTTCTAACAMGAAAACTGATCTTGATAGGAACTACACAGTTAGAGTAAAGTAGAATTTGAAGATGAAAACTAAACCAAGTGTGTTGATATGAAACATTTATGCTCATTTAGCCAAAAACATATGAAAAACTGCAATTTGATGGTTTTAAATTACAGAATTCGTTGCATGYTTGTGTTTTTACTATTGCACTAAGTCTTTAACAGTCTCCTGGAGAAATCATTTATGTCCATTTCAACATTCCTGAACACATTTGACATAATTATTCCTGCAATCATTTGAGTTTAGTAAAACTCTGAAAACTCTACTCTCTGCAGACTGACATATGGTGATGAAACAAAATAAAAACCATGCAGAAGGATAATTTTAGATATGAGAGAATCAACACCACCTATTAGATGTAATGAATAACCTTACTTTTTCAAGACTGAACTGTTTTCTTCTATAGGAACAAATCATTAGGACCTAGTCAGGWATATTTTTATTATTCCTAAAAATGTATTAGTGATACCCAAATATAACCAGTTTCCAAACTTTATTGTCTCAACAACACGCTCCTTAAATCTCCATTCAAAACTGCTCAAAAGTGATGCTAGTGTAAAAAAAGACATATTTGTTTAAAATGGGTTTCCACAATAGTTGTAACTGCTGTGGATTTGCACCATCAAACATTTGTCTGAATGCTAAATAAAAACTTTACTGAAAATGTGCTAAAATCTTKATGTGCTGTTCCTTGTTCTCTTTTTCATGTGGGTATTTTGATTATTTGGGACTAAAATCAAGTCTGATTGTTGCGTATAAGCTATGCAGTTTGCACAGGAAGTCGGGAAGATATGATGGCAATTGCCCTGCAGACTAACAGCCCCTCCTGACTCTTGTAATCATGTAATGTGGCCCTAAATTTTTGTAATCATTACCAGAAGGAACTGTGTATAAGAGAGCACGATTGGCCAAATCAGATAAGGAAGTATTTAGACTTTATGCTGCAGGTTTTTTTTAGCATAGAGTCAGTATGTCTTACTGAGAAATAATTCTCGTAATTATTCTTTCCGTCGGAGTGTGAGTGCTAATCATTTCTGCTGCGCAAATGGAATAAATCTGTTCCGTTAAATACAAAAATCCAAATCAAAAATGTCCACAGTATGTCACTGAACACAGGAGAAATTTACTGATGACCTGTCAGCAGCCAGCCTCTTATAGCGCAATTTTTTTCCCCCACCATTATTTATTACATCTATCCTGTATGTGGCTTGAATTTATTGCCTCCAGAGTCCTGTGTTCTCTTTTGAATCAAAATGCCTTTTGAAGAATATTTGCTTTGCTAAACTGACAAAGCAGCTGAAGTCTGTCAGCGGAAGGAAAAAAAAGAGAGCTAGAATAGAAATACAGGACATTATTTATTCTTGAAAGTCAGTAAGAACTGTAGGGAGGAAGAGTGAGCACTTTGCCAGAGTTTATGGCTATAAGTACACTAACAGGTTTGCAAGTTCTCGGTGGCTTGGGCTTTAATTCTCGCCTGCATGTCTGCTGCCCTGTTTCCACCCGTCTCTTATCCTCAGTTGAKCACATTTCAATCAGCTCAAAGTGCTCAGCCTCAGGCAAACTTAGCACTGAAATGACAGGAAAACATGGACGCCCTGTYTATTAGAAATCTTTGCTCTTTACCCCCTGTTTAGAAGCCTGGATGTTAGCTGATGTCCCCGCATGCCCCGAGCCTCTCTCATGACTTCTTGCAGCAGGAAAAAGAGCAGAAACACCACTCCACAGCCTGGAGGTTTTAATACAGGCTTTATGAGTTTACACAGGTGGAGGTCTTGGAATCCAGTCTAGCTTTTCTGCAAAAGGTATTAAATATTTACAGCAGTTTAGATACCCTGCCCCTAGAAAATATAGCACAGAAATATATACATCTAGAGAACAAACATAAACATAATAGGAATGGTCACTTGACTGTGTTTGTATCCAGTTTTTAATTGAGAACAGTTAAATGATCTGTGAATTTGAAGATTTGTTGACTATCAGTGAAATAGTTTGAGCTGAATACATCAAGTATGTCTATATCAAGATTAAAGCCACATAAACATTATTTTAATGATGACAGTTTTCCCTCTTTCATTACATTTAGATAGCGGCCCTAATGACTTTCAGCAGCAGCATCCAGTAAGGGTCCGTTTCGAGCCAACCACCAATCAGAGTGAAAAAGTGTAAACAAGGAGCGCAGAATGAAAAGTGGAGCATTGGGTTTTTTCCTCAGTTCCATGTGGCTGTTGGGCTACTAATTAAAGCCATTATTAGTTGTTAATAATGCACTGCACTAGAGTGGTTCAGACAGGCAGGAAGAACGCTCTTGGTGTGGTGAGAAACAGCTGATTGGTGTGAGGGTGTTAGGGATATATTCAGATAAATAAAACTTATTAACATGTCAAAGCTTCTTTTAGATTTCTGTGAGAATATGACAAAAAACATAAGCAGATATCAAAAAATATCAAGTAAACATAGTAAGCAAGATGACAATAAAATAACTTTACAAGTAACTTTTCATGCAGCTTAGCTTGCAGAAGTTTTAGTCTAATCCTATAAAACTATTGTACAAAAAAAGCACACTTCAGTTTCTTCTTCGATTATATTGAAAAAAGTTCAAGACTTTAATTTGCTCATTCCAAAACATTAGGTTTATTGTTCTTCAAKAGTTCTTTTGTGAAATTAGTTTTACACTCAGGGTTGATGACTTGCTGCAAAAAACATTTCTCTTGAGATCCACATCCCAGACATTGTTTCAACATTTTTAATTAAAATAACACTTGCATAAATCAGAGACCATTCTTACAGTGAATATAGTGAACCATTTGAGATGAATCCAGCAAAACAGACAAAGTTTTCATCTTGGAAAGCAGAAGAGTTTCATCATTTTACAAACTTAACACTTCGATCTGATACTTTTATTTTTTGTCCTATTTATGCAAAAAAAGTTCCTG
>NW_013952404.1:8365685-8371350 GCF_001266775.1 Austrofundulus limnaeus | reverse complement strand
ATCTCACGGAGTACCTTCATTCTTGGACCACGTATTTCTGTCTTTGTTAAATAAATATTGCCATAACAGTATCATCTACAAACATCATCTATAAACCTAGCTTTATTTGGTCTGTGGTTGTTCATGAATCACAAATGGAGCAATTCACATCCTGCACAGACATGATCTTTAAGTTAGTAAGTGGTCATTGTGGAACTTAAAGAGATGTGACGCAGAACTGCATTTATGTGGAGTGCAACATTTTAAAACATGATGATAACAGGATGATGATGATAATGTAGTTTAGCAATAGTCTTTGTTTATTTTTTTTCAAATGAAATACAACGCTGCTGTGCGTAATCAATCTTACCTCAGTAATAAATCTGTTTGTTGTTTAATACTTTGGCCAGGTGGTCACACAGACAGTATATCATAACTTCATCACATTTTGAAGCTTTCAAAGCTTAATTTTTTACATGTTTACAATTTCGTCTCTGTTACTACCTTGCTTTGCAGCACAAAGACACAACAGGGGTGGATTGGCTTCAACCCTTCTTGCCACTTCGGCCCATTCAGAAATCCCACCATGTCAGCCAAAAGGCATCCAAGTCCCAGCTTGTGGTGTCTTATGAAAGAGCTTAGAATTAAAATAAAAACAGCTGTGTTAAAAAACAGCAACAAATGTGATAAAAACCCAACTGTAGACCAAGAAATTTAAATATGCACACAAAACTCAAGAATAGTGGAGTCTAAAAGCTCCAAAGAAGTGACTGACTTTTTCTACCTGATTTGCTTAATACCAAAAAATTGCATAAATAACACACAAATAAGTCACAATCAAATCTTTAAGGTTTACATGTTTTCCCACTTATAGATATAATAAGTGTAATACTATAGTTTCGTTTTATGTTTTCTATTAGTTTTTTTATTTTTACAACAGTCTCATCATTTTTTTGCTCATCATTTTTTTCACCTTTTTTTCCTTTAAAATGCATTCTTTCGTTGTGTGGATTCACCTGATAACAGTTTTCCTTTAGCCTTTTATTCTGATTGTGTTTCACAGCTTCTTCTCTCTCAATGTCAGACTAATTTATTTTTTCTCTCTCTCTCTCTATTCCTCACTATTTCTCTCACAAAGCTCTTTATGTATATCTTCTAGGCTTGCCAGAGATGCAAATGACACAAGAAAGTGATAAAAGTTGCATGTTGGCACCAATATAATTAAATATTAAAGACTCGTTTTTTTCCCCTTCGCTTCCTTTTTTTTTTTTTTTTTTGAGAAGGGATGCCTGTGGATATTGCTTTCACATTACAGAGAGACGCGACAGAGAGAAATTTATGAGAGGCTTGATTTAGACTCCCAAGCTTTCATTATTTGTTTTTTGCCCAAAGATTTTATCATGAGAGTTGTCTAGAAAAAAAAAGCTGTTTGCGCGGAAAGTTGTGTTGACTGTAAAGACTCGATGAACCGTCTTGACAGGGAGTGCGCCATCAAGAAACATTTTAGAGCATCTGAGCAGTGACAGTGTTGCAGCAGGAGTTGTGTTCAGCCTCCAGCAGCTATGATTTTCAGCATTTTTACTCTTTTATTTGACCAATTTATTATAGAAAACTTTTTTCTTTCACTTCTTGTTGGGTTGTTACATCATTGTTACGTGCGTTATTCTAATGCAAAGTGTGACCCACTTTCTCTAGTTGTATTGTTCCTTAGAAAAGTCCCACCAACCCTGTTTTCTGTTCTGTTACTATTCAAAGCAAGGACTGAAAAAAAATCATTGTATGTGTGAGTGTATCCCTCTTTTCTTTTTCTTTTGCGCCCAGTCTGTGTATTTATGTGTCATTGCATGTTTGCATCATTTGTCGACTTGGTATTGCTTCGCAGCGCCCCAGTAAAGTGTGTGTCATGACTGCACCACTACATGGGGCCTTTCTGCTGTGCTCATCCAGGCACAGAGAGATGAAGAGGAGGCGGAGGAAGAGGAGAGGGAGGAGGAAGGCTGAGCTTGTTGCTTTTAATTGAATTGTAAATGCAAGTGGAGGGGGAACGGGGCTGCTCCTAGCTGGGACAGACAACAGATGGAAGGCAGGGCCTGCCCTGCAGGGTGAGAGGGGAGATGGGTGGGTGGGTTCGAGGGGAGATAGGTGGATGGGTGGGGGAAGGGAGAGGCAAACGGACCTGGTGCATGAAAACAACCGCAGATTGTGGCCTCTGTGGAGTCTGATTTCTCTCCCTGTTCTCTCAATCTGTCTTCTTTTTTTTCTCAGTTGCAGAGCTGAAGAGCTAATATTTAGAAAAGAATCAATAATATTAGAACACAGCAGAGCTCTTGTTGTTTTGACATGGAATCCTGACATCAAATAGAAAACAAGATCTAATAATMCTTCCCATTTGTTGTGTTTTATTTGTAGTTCCTGGTTTGACTTAAAGGTTTATAGTTCCATGATCATGTTTCTTTGTGTTTTACAGTATCTAAGTAAGAAATCTCACCAATCACATGAACACTTTCTGTGTAAAGAAAAAAGGGGTAAAATTCAATGAAATTCCAACTCTCCCTTTCCTCTGTGCTTTTCCTTCAAAGAAAAGAAAATGACCCTAGCCTGCCCTCCTCAGGTGAACCGAGTTAAGGGATCCAGTCACTTCACTGAGCCAACCAGGTCAGAAAKTGACGCACATGTGCACATGCAACATCACTAGGTCAATACAGGCTTTACCCCTGGACTAGATTAAGGATATTTAGGTTGTTGGTGCATTTGTGTTGATATCAACTCCACATGGGGTTACAACTCATTTCATTGAACAGATAAACAGCCTTGGCTGATAATTTAAAATTATTGGAGTCGCAAGACACGTGGCACCAAAACACACACCTGGCAATCCGTTACAAGACAAGTTCATTTTTATGAATAATTATATATTTTTCTTCTCGTTTCTCATAAACACCGGCTGTGATGGATATTCTTCATAACTGTCTTTGCAGGCTTGATGTCATTGAGCTGCCTTAGTTAATCTCTTTCCTCCCAGACAGCATATCAGCCTCGGGGTAGACCCGCTCCAGCTTCTCTCCGAAGCCGGCACATGCACTGTTGCTCTCCAATAACTCCTCTCAATTGCCCATKATTTCTCTGCCAAGCTCACACCTTTCAGAGCTCCGCCATTCACTGCTGCGCCCCCCCACCACCCCACCACCACCCCACCCCACCCTGCCCTTTTATTAATGTGCAGAAGCGTCTGCCAAATAATTAACCTGGCTGAGTTATTTATTCCCTGTGTAATATCTGTGTTTGGGATGCAGAGGGGAGTTGAGGCTATTGAAATGTCCTCCTGCAGTTGAAGGAGACTTATGAGGTTGTGTGTGAGTTGCTATGAGGGGGCAGGAAGGGTCCGGGCCTTTACCTCAACCATGAAGATGCAGCTTACAAATGATGTATGTGAGGGTGTTTTAAAWGCACCTGCAACCTTTTCAGCTAATGAAAAAGAGGAGGTAGTAATAAAACAGAAAAAAAAGCTGTGAATGACTCAAATGAGCGGATACACGGGTTTTGGTGTAATTCCCTGTGCATTAAAAAATCACATAGGTGCATTCAAAAGTCGCATAAGTGCTCACGTTCTTCCATCATGCATATTGCAGTGCAGACTCAGAGCAATGCTCAGAACTGTAAACACAAACAGACACTTACTCGCTGGTTTATACTGCAGCCAGACCTCAATTCTGGCCGGGCATGATTATATCCAGGAGAGACGTAGTGCGTGGTGCCTGAGGTGAGAGGTGGTAGATGGAGAAGAAATGAGTGGTTTGGCCTTGAATTTCACCCAGAACTGCCTCCCCACATCCCAACGCCCATTTCTCACTGTTGGAGGAGAGCCTGCCGTAGGGCTGCTGGAAACGGGGGGCCGTGGCAGAGCGAGACGAGAGCTTAGTGAACACATTGTTTCACTGAAACATTCTGCTAAATGAGCTAGAAGTCAATAATAAAAATCGAGGAAGAAAGTAGCCCCTTTTTTGGATGTAAGAAGTGAGACATTTTTGATCAAGCAGCTTTGGCCTAATGAGTAATGATTTAGAAAAGTCTCCACTTACACAAAGACACTTCATTTAAGAAGCTGTTTTTAATAGCTTCTGCCTTCAATTTTGAGAAGTGCAATTAAAAGTTTGTTGAATACYGAGCCCCCTTAAGGTTTGAGTTTTGACTGTACTGTACATAAACTGTTGCATGTGTCATAACTGGCTTTTATTGACMAACTGATTTGGAACAGATGTAACAAAGGCAAAGATGAAATGAAGACAAAGAAGATTTATTCAGTCAAGAATGAGTGATTTTTAAAAGAATTCACACAGAAACCTTTGAAAGCTCTAATTTATGACAACATTGCCAAGATCAGAAAGTAAACAAAATGACTAAATCCAAGCCATCCATCCACTATCTGCTGTGTGTCCTGGAGATGGGTAACAGGCAGCTTCTTGAACTGGGAGGCTCAGACATCTCTTTCCACAGTCACCTAAGGCATTCCCAGGCCAGCCAAACAGTAGTCTTTTCAGTGTGTCCACAGTCTTTTAGTGTTTCCTCAGGTATCCTCACATCTTAGACGTTTTGCCCAAAACACCTCAATTGGCTCCTCTCAGTGTAAAAAAGGCTGAATATTTCTATTAGAGGTGGGTGAAACTAGGATTTTTTTGTATCGATTAATAAATGTTGCAATTTCTAGACAGTCCCTAAATCTTTCTTTCACTTCCTGTGTTATACTTCTGTTTCCTGAGCAAACTAAAAATAAAGCTAAACACACCATTAGCTGCTTATAGACATTTATGTTATTGCAAAACTCTGCACAGTTTCCTAAACTAATAAAATAGTTTTTGCTTCCTCCGTTTTTTTCTTTGTGCCTGCAAACAATACAGGACATGARAAGGAAACATTTTTACTTTAATAGTACTTTCTTATTAAGCTGCAAGAAGGCCTATTATCCATCTCACAATCTGCACAAGCTGAGTTGATTTGTTTTTTAGCCCTTGAAAGACCTAATGGTACGCGACATTGCGCATTACGTTACCAACACAAGGGTTTGTAACCTTCCATTAAAGTCACATGTAACCAGAACAGGTTGTTGTTGTTGTTGATAGCAAAGACGTTGTGTCCATTCAACAAATTATGAAACAGTTTTTTTGTTTTCCAAAGAGCACTATGAATATGAAAATGGGGGAGGGGTCTGTATTTTCCAGGCACATAGTTCAATTCTATACCACAATCAAGTAACTATGTTACCTTCAGTTGTTATGAAAAAGCTGCATATACATCAAAAATCTAAACATATTGGCCTCTGTCTCTTTAAGAGCCTCTTATTTTTTCCAACACTCCCACTTCAACATGTTTTGTAAATACTGCTTCTGGGCAGGGGTGCTCTGTGGGGCGGGAGCTCAGCTGCAGACTGAGCTCCAGGGAGGAGCTTTGTACAAARAGGCGGTGCTTTGTACCAGCAAGASTTTAGGCAGCTCCACATGGCTACCACAAGATATTGAAGGATTTCTCAAACCAGCATGAATGAGTCAAAACAACACGCTGGTTATGCTTTTGATGAGCAAATGACATACCGGTACTCAATTTTGCATTACCACTCCTTCCCCCTTTAAATTTTATTCATATATTGTGAAGTAAGATAAAACATGTAGTTGTGTTTATATATATATATATA
>NW_013952404.1:8356901-8365544 GCF_001266775.1 Austrofundulus limnaeus | reverse complement strand
ATATATATATGGGTGTCTGTTCCCTTTCTTCAACTCATCTCTGTCTTTTCCCAAACAATGAGTATGACCCTCACTCAACAAAGAGCGTGCCCTGGAGTTAAGTCATGATACAGAATGAGGCCTTCATGTGCTATCATGTGGCAGCATAAAAAAACGCCATGCGTGATGTGTTCCTTTCATACAGCCAAGTCCAGACAGGAGAAAAAAAAATAGCCAGCAATGACTGGGCAGCTGTTGAAGCCTGTCGACCTTGGATATCAGCCTAAGTGTAATTATTTTTCACGCATGCCATGTTGACCAGATATATGCCCACTCATGTTCTATTTATCAGGCCTCCGTCGTGTGGAACACGCAAAAACACTTAGATACGAAAATGTGTACCCACTTACGTGTATCAGCTGTGACCTGATTCCTGGGTTTGATGTGGATAGACAGAGAAAGAAAATCATTGACCACAAAATCTGCTGGGACATAATTTTCAGTCCAGATCTGATGTGGATTTGAAAGCAACTGGCATTGATTAATTGCAATTTCAAGCATGGGGAATGCCTCCTATAATTCCCATCTGCAGCTGGTTTGCTGGGTGCCAATTTCATCATTTCTATTCTCCTCCTTTTATTGGTTGGCCCAGACGCTGTCTGTGTGGTGACACAGTCAGTCTGAGTACTTGTCATCTTCTCCGCATGTCTGTCTATCCTCGTGTCTGTCTGTCTGTCTGGTACAGGATGTCTGAGCTTCTGAAGTCTTCACTGCATGACGAACACCGTGATACAGCAAGGTATCTTATCACATGTCTCTAAATGCCAGTCAAGAGACAGCTGTGGTATTAAAACGGGTGCAATTAAAATGGAAAGAAGCAGGTCATGTCGGGTGAGACCTGAAGATAAAAAAAGGTCTCCAAGCAAGCGAAGCAGTTTTCATCCCCTCCTCCTTTCCTAGCCTGCCCTTTCTCCTTTTTCCCCCCTTGTTCACTCTCCTGTCGCCCTGAACAGAGGATTGACATTCAGTGGAGGACACCCCTGGCTAGCGGTTAAAAGAAGTGGAATTAATGTGTGAGTTGAAGAGAGAGTGGGGTGGGGGGATGACGAGGGGTGGTTGAGGGGTGGGGGGCTGTTCGGTGGTGAGTAACTGACACAGTTTTTGATYGAGTGCAGACATGGCTGACTCACCCTCGCATTTTCCTCCGCCTCCTCCTGTTCCCTCGTTGCGTTCCTCTCCTCTACCTGCGTCTCCTGCCCGCTCGCCAGGGTCGTCGCCCCCTTCCTTCCTCCCATCCTCTCTGGCCTTATTGTTTTACATCTCTTCATTCAGGCTTTTATGGCTGCTTCGTCCTCGCGCAAACCCATCTCGCCGCCGGATGATGGGTTCCTCCCCCCAGTTATCGCGGCTATTTATTATCAACGCCGATCCACATCACATTTTTCTGACTTTGGGAAGATGGTTTTCACATTGGGCCGCTTTACTGACTCGCCGTATAACAAACCAATGTGGGGCACTCTTTTACAAACACACACACAGATTGGCACAGTCAGGAAATTTCACGTCACTATATTACGCTGCAGATTTACAAGCTGCTACAATGCTACATGGTTTTTTAATGCCTCGTAGAGTAACTTGATGGCTTTTCCAGGGTATTTCTGTGGGAAAAAATGCTTCTTGCTGTTTTGCGAGTTAATTGTGTAACTTTTCCCTGCCAGCTCAGTGATAATTGTGATGTGACTGATGCTAAGTGCTCCCACTCAGAGACATGTTGGTCTGTGTGGGTAAAGCATATTTTAGGGAGAGTGAGTCAGTCGGTCCAGATTACATCACATGAATTCCAGGAGACAGAGGCAGTTTGAGGTGAACAGACGGATATCAGGTTCCAAAGTCATCAGGAGAGAGAGGGGGGGGGGGGGCGCGAGAAGAAAAAAAAAAGAATCGCCTCAGTCCATAACAGCTTCTGCTTCATACGAAACTGGGTACATTCCTCAAGATAACAGCCCATGTTGTTTTTTAAGGAAACAAACTCAGACATGAAAAATCTTATCAAATCAAAACTTCTTTCATCCTTCTGTTCTCCCTTTCTCAGAAAAAAAAGCAATGAAGCAGACTACTGCAAGGTAACCAGAAATCTATTGATGCTTTACCTCCTGTGACTCATGTTGTAAGGCAAACATGTTTTAGCACTTAACCTCCATAACAGGAGCAGCTGTGGGGCCCAGGGGGACTGTGTGTTTAGAGAGGAGGACTGACTGGATGCCTAATTAACTAGGCTGGCTTTGCTGATACAATAGCATCTTTTGAAATGGCCAATACACTTCTGGAGCAGGGAGCCGTTTAAAACTAGGGGATTCAGCAAGCCAGTACTGTGTTTAGTGTCAGCATGCACTAAAAGTATGTAGTGCATGTTGACACAAAGCCTTTGTAAATGAGAAAAAACATATATAATTTGAACTTAAATCACAGAAGTCAGCATGAGCATTGCAAAAGATCAGCTTTATACAGTGTCTAAACTCCAGAGAGTAAGTAAACAGTGCCTGAAAAAAAGAAAAAAAAACTTTGCAAGCCTATTGTTCTTTGTCGTTTATTTTTCTGTAAGAAAATATTAAATATTGAATATTGTGAGTGTTAAATGTATTAAAACCTTTATCATTAGCAGTTAATTTGAAGATGAAACAGAAATAGAGTCATTTAAATTAATGCCATGACATTTAGGTGCTATTTAGGTGTGACTGAGCATCTGTTTTATTCAAAGAACTAGTAAATATCAAAGTTTGACCTTCTCAACTTAGGTTTGTTGATACAGTACAAATAAAGAACACTTCTGATGAGTTTAATGGATGTRAGTGGGTAAGACGAGCGGGAACGCCAACATTTTACAGTCTCAGATTAGGTTTAAATAGAGGAAATTAAAAATAGCTTTTTAGGTCAGCTGTTAAAGAAACACTATTTAAAGTGTCTGTGACATCAAATTGTTTGTAATAAATATAAATGCATTTTTGGAAATATAGCATTATTAACATATTGAAAAAACAACAACTTCACACTGCTGAGATGAACGTTTAGATATGTGCATATGAAGTAACAGGAAGTGATGACAAAGGGGAATGTCTGCATGTGAACAGAGTGTTGACAACACAGACTATAGAGGAGAATCTGATGTTTCTTTAGATCAGGGGTTTTTCAAAATGTACAAGCATAAGAGTCAGAGTTCAAATTATATTTTCAATAAAGAAAGACCAGAGTGTTCTTTTTCTTAAAAGTTTCCCCTTTGTTGACACTTCCTGTTTCACTTTGACTGAACCAAATAAAAAATGCCAGTTATGTGACAAAATTGGTAAAAAAAAATATGTATTATGCCAAGTTTCTTTATTATAAAGATGTTTTCTTTGATTTTTGTCAAAGACACTTTAAAACCTCAGTAGTATGTGCTGTCATCAAAAGAAAGAAAAAGAGAATATGTCTTTTCAGATCTATTCAGTGATTGGAATGATTTTTGAAGAAGGGATATAAATACATTTTTCTACTAAACTAATTTTTGAAGGAGTGTTACCTTTTATGTCACTTTCTACAATTACTAGTAGTGTACAGCACAGTTTTGTACTTAGTTATAAAATATAAAGTGCACTATGGGCATATTTTTCTCTGTCTCTTTAGTAAAGCTGAAGTTTTGCTTTGCTGGCAAAAACAAACRTTGTATCTTCATTTATTTGGATAGATTTGTCTTTTTTAGGTCTGTTATTGTGCTTTATATACAGTAATCTGCAGATAAATAAATCACTGAAATGCTGAAACTCTGGACTGTATTTTTAAAAGGACACAATAAACCTGAGCATTATTTTCCCAGAACATTTTTTAGAGAGCAGTTTTTTGTATTTTTTTTTTCTTTTGGCAAGATTTACTTTAGTGAGTTGATGCAATCAGAGAAAGCAGTGGAGCAGGTATATTTGCTGGATTTGAGGTTGCTGCGAAGAGATATGCGTGGAGTGGAACCCCAGGTAGAGCTCCACTCATTATGGATCGATCTCTCCGTCTCCTGTGTCAAGTCCTCTGCAGGCCTGATTGAAGTGTTTTCACCCAAACTATACAAAAAGGAAAACATTTCCCTGCCTCCTATTGATTTCGAAATGTCAAAACCCAAACCTTGAGAGGAGCAGAACACACTCCAAAAGGCTTAATGGTTGCAAAATAAAAGCTGCTGGGAAAGTTTTTACCCAGTTTATTCTCTCTGTAATAACTTCCCTTTGTCTCAATCATCAGAATGGATTTTCCGAGGGAAGCYCTAGGTGAAGCGCATCAGCCAGCCGTAACGAGGCAGAAACTGTCAGTTAGACTACCATCCTTACTGGTTCTTTGAGGATTAGGCTGGTTGGGGAATGTTGCGAATTAATCCCGAGCATAAGACCTCACACTGAAGCCTCACGCTGGATTAGTATTAGCCTTTGTTTGATTCAATGTGAATTAAGCAACATAATCCACCTGGTGTCAGACACAATAAAAACACACCAACTGGCACAGAAACAAGATTAGGCTTATGGGGGGAGAACAGCCGGCCTGACTGCCATTAGTCAGTTATTCTGGAACTCAGTTCAATCAAATTATAGAAATATGCTTATGCTTTTTGCCATCTAAGGAATTATGAAACATTATTTTCCCAGCTGTGCAGTGCTGTCTGAATGTAGATTATCTGGAAGAGTTTAGATTGTTTATGTCACGGCATCACATTGTAATTTATTTATGTAACTATGTTTTACAGACTGTTAATTATGTTATCAGACTTCATCCTCACATTTTGCAAAAAATTTTTCTGCCTCTTGTTCCATTAATTTTACAAAAAAATCCAAATTTGGATAGGGCTGTATCCTGTTCTGCCCTGCAGAGATGGATTGGCTGCTGTTGCATAGCAGTAGCTGTGTCATCATTCCTCTGGCTGAGGATCAGATCTTGCAGCAGAGGAGGCAGGCGTGCTGGGAGCACCTGCTGGGTTCCCTGCCTCTGCTCCTCTCCTCTGCTTCCATCTCCCACCCCACCTCCCTCCCGCCAAGCGTCGGAATCTGTCACTGTCTTCTCTTTCATCTGCGTCTAATGCCTCCCCCGTTCCTTTCTGCCACTTCCTCTCTCCTTTTGGTGCCTCTCCTACATCTGTCCATCCCTGCTTCCTTCCATTTCTTCTCTGCCCAGTCGCACATGCTACAAAGAGTGGAGCTTGTCTGCTGGTCTACCTTATTACGCACAGTAATGTACCAAATCTGTGAAATGCAGTAAGAGGCAGCGATGACACTGATGGGCTGCCATGTATCGCCAAAAGACATGTTTACACTCTTTGTTTTTACAGGGAAAGCAAATACCTTCCACGCTGGAATAGCAATTTCTTATGAACACAAGCAACTAAATATAAAAGTAAAGGCTTACAAGTATTTACACATTTACTTTAGTTAAACTAGAAAAAAACATAATTTGCAGTAAAGTGAAAAGATTTATAAACTAATGTTATCGGAAACAGCAGAAACACTTTTTTTGTTTTGAACAAACGGGCAGCCATGTTCTTGTTTCCTCAAACAAATCTTGTTTCAATTTATTTAAAAATGAGAATTAAATTTAAAAAGCTATAAATGTATGTAATGGAAGAAAAGTAAAGATGGATTTAATCATCTAGCACATGTAAACATTGACATATGGTATTTTTTTTTGTTTGTTTTTATTTACATGTTGGCAGTAAAATGACCACATTATATTAAAAATAGATTTATCAGTTCCTGGTTTGGCTTAATACTTTGTTAAGTTTAAAAATAAAAACATAACTAGGGCTATACATTCTTTTTGTGCTACAACCATAAGATCATGATTATGTATTTGCTGTATAATGTGGCTTTGACAATACAGGTATTTTATTTTAGGTATTCAAAACCATAAACGTTCATATTCTCAGTTTGGATGGGAGCATCTATAACAATGGACAGGACTTAAAGAACTAACTCATCCTGCCCCTTCTCAACCAGTTTTGATGTTTTTCTTCTTCTCTTTTTTATTATGTTATGCTCAAGATAAATGCCTTGGTGAACAAAACCATTAAAAGGATGTTACTTGGTTGRTTTTAACACATTATGGGATTTTTTATGAAAATTTTACTAAACACTGCTTTGACATTTTTTTCCTGCCAAGTAAAACTCGTGTGATTTTTGTGGCTTTATCAGAGGTTTAAGAGAAATTTGTGTTGAGTCTAGAAAGTTCCTTCATTTCGTCAAGAAATAAATCACAGAGCACACATATTCATGCATTGAATAAAACAAAAACAAGGCATTCACAAGTAAATGTTTCAGTAGCTTATGTTTATTCTTTACACAGAGCAATGCACAGAGCACCAGCTAGCCGGATTGTATATTTGCTGCTGTCAAACCGAAGATTGTATACCATCTTCTTGCTCCTTCCCCCCCTCAAGAGTGCAGCATATTATACCTCCAGCTTTGCTTTGAAGGATAGGTTTTATTCATGCGACCACAAGAGGTCACTTGTCAGAAAGATGTTAGTATATTGATTGTTTTCATGCTTTTGAGCAAATGCAAACCCAGAAATTCTTCTTAAGGACACCAAGAGAAAAGAAGCGTGTTTGTTTTTATTAAATGATTGCAGCAGTCAAATAGTACTCGATAGCGAATAGCTGAGCGAGGTGACTTTAATTTGCAGGGTCAAAGCCTCCAGCTGCAATTTCAATCTAGACTCAAAGCACTCAGACTGAGGCCTTTCAAAGCCCAATCATTCAAGCTTGTAGTGTCAGCAGAATGACTGATACTTATTGCTGGTTTCACCATCATTGTGTTTAGACAAGCTCGATATATTATGCAGGATCCAATGTTGTGTGTGCGTGCAGTATGGTCATACATGTTGTAGACAGGAAGTTGATGCATCAGTCACAAAGGGCACATGAAGGATGACTGGCTGTCTTCCTGCACATTTCCAATGGAGAAGCTGTCATGGATTTCCCAATTGATTARGTGTTTTCACATCCAGCTTGTAATTGCACATAAGCCACATCGAGCAACGTTTCTGACCTGATCTTTCTATCTGTTTTCATCCATCACCAAACATATACCAAATCTCAATATCAAGGAGAGGATGCCACTGTGGTTCAAACACTGACTGCATTGATGACATCCCCATCCCGATTGGTTTTGTTCCATCTGAACTCAAAGAAAGTTCAAGTTTTGTTGTGCAAACATTTCAAATTTTCTACGTTTCAAGCTTCACAAAGGTGGCCTTCTGTCTAGTGCTTAAATTTGTTATGTCAAAGAAGGACATCTTATTCAGTGCACCAGATGAGACTCCTTGATGTCTGAGGCTTTCATGATGATAGAAGATGAAAGTGTAGGAGAATGTCTGCAAAATGCTAATACCATCTGCAGTCTGCTTTTCATACAGATGGAGATGCTTATAAAGGGAGACCATCAGCAACAACAACAAAAACGCATTTTCCAAAGTGGACCATTGCGCAAATAAGTGGAAACACATTAAAATTCTTAGTGGTCAGTCAGTCACTTGATCAGTCAGCGTGTCCCCCCCCCCCCCCACTGCTCCTGTCTCACAGAGTGCACTTGGGGCTAGATAATGTCTGCCACAACATCATTCCCTGACCCGTTCTGTATGTTCTCTGGAGTCAGGCAAGTTGCCAGAAGCTTTCAAGGCTGGTGGAACAAATTGTCTCAGCAGGTCTTGTTTTATTCCCTTCGAGCAGCATTCAACACCTACCCATCACATTTGCTCAGACAACCTCCCATTAACATACGATTCAAATCTAACGTCGTCTTTCATTCCATGCAAAAGGGCACCCAGAAACAGGTAATTATTTTCTCACTCCCCTCTCCAAGATCAAAGCCCAAACAGGAGTGATTACAGAGAGTCAGGTTGGTCTTTGAAGACGCTTCGATTCCTTTTTCTTTCGCTTTGGTTACTGTATAAACAGAGCTGAGAGACGCCGTGGCTTTAGCGTCTCTTCTGCAGGCAGGTGCTCTTCTGTTTATAGACGGCCGCCGCAACCGCGGTGCACTTTAACCCCAATCCGTCCCAGAATTGCTGCTTCTTCCTCAATCCACATGGCTCACGTTGTTTGTCCGGCCGTCCAATAAAAAATCCTTCTGGCACAACTGCTTATTCTCCTCTCCTTGAGTCTGCAAAACTAGTTTTACATGATGGGCTTTTTGTTTTGCGGAGATAGACATGGCAAGAATGAAATATGTGCTGATTGCAATGTTTACAGGAACGAAGGGTAAAGTTTAAGAAGAGACTGAGAGAAGCCTTGCTCAGGGTGTATACTCATGAGGATTATCAAAGCCCTGCTGTAGATTTCCTTTTAATTTGGCAGTCCAAACATCTTAATTTGAGCACAGCTTTGCCCTTTTTTCCAGCTGTATATTTACACTAAATGACTGACTGAGTTACAGTAAGGAAACAGAAAATCAATTCCTCCTCTCTCTCTTTCTCTCTCTCATATCCTCTGTTGTTGTAAACTGTTTTCTCATCATCCAGCAAAGCCAAGCCTTTTTAAGTCTTCACAGCTGTGGAAGCCAGTGGCTGTGTCCAAAACGACAGGCCGGGTCCTCCGGAGGACCCAGACTCCCCGGTCTCGGAGGGCCGGGTCCTTGGTAGACCGGGAAGACCGGAAAAAAA
>NW_013952404.1:8354238-8356281 GCF_001266775.1 Austrofundulus limnaeus | reverse complement strand
GACCTTCGGAGGACCCGTCCTGCCGTTTTGGACACAGCCAGTGACAACAATAATGCAGGGTAGCAAGTTCTTTCCATCATTAAATTATTAGAGATTTATGAATGTACACATGCATTTAATCATAAATTTATAACCTCAAACAACTAATTTGGATATTTTAATAAATGCAAACAAAGAACTGATATTTTGTGTGTTGTAATCCTGGTATGTTTGTTGTGTCAGCCACGTACTGTAGACACTTGTAAGTGCACAGAAGTTTCTCACATAAAGAAATCACGTTTCTTGACAGGAATAAGATTGAGCATCTGTATTTGGGCTTTCCTGAGATGTAGGTGTCTACGAGCAGCTCAGGGGCTCCATGTTTTGTGTCTTGCATGGCCCTGTTTGTTTTGATCTAATGTGTTCGTGTTGTGATCTGACATCCAGTGAATGTGAATGCTGCACGCTGCACCTTTACCAAATGTCTGTGAGCTGCCATACAAACTCCCATTCTCTGGCGTGACTGTAACTGGGTTTTGTTCTTTCGTGATAAGTGTATTGTGAGCAAAAGAAAAGCTCTCTATTCTCTGTAGTGCATCCTGAAGAGCATACAGTCTCAAAGCTCAGATTTTGTTGCTAAATACGTAACAATTTATTACAGAAGAAGGCTGTTCTTGAAATTAAATCTACTCTATTTTATCAAACAAAATGAAGCTTTAAAACTTCTAAGGTTAAGTTTGTTGAAAATAGTCACATGTGACTTTATTAATACTATTATAATGCTACATTATAGTGCAAACACTAAGTCAACAGCATATTTACTCTGTTCTTGCCATTCATGTTTTTATTCACCATTTTGCTTCTTTTTTTGCTATAATTTGGCCACTCTAAGCCACATTTTGCTTATTTTAGCTACTCTTTTGCTGATTCTAAACTTAGCACTGGTTTAGTTACTTTACTTACAGTATAGTTTAGCACCAGTTTTGCATTTTTTAAGCTACTATTTAGTTAATATTCCTTTTGGCATCTATTTTACAAATTAAAGCTACTGTCCTGCCAGGGGCGGTTCTAGGGGAGGGGTCACAGGGGCATTGGCCCCATCTGAAATCTGATTGGCCCCCTGAAGTGCCCCGGTCCTTTCACTCATCTGTCCTTGCCCAAGAACAATGATGGTGGCCGCAGTTCCACTTCCAACCACTAGCGGCGCAAGTGAGTCAAGTAGGTATGTCCAACATAAAGCAAGCTTACAGAAGTCTTTTTCGATTTGAACAATCCTGCAGAAAAAATAGTTTTTTTTCTTGATCATTGACACCAAAACAAAAGTTTATTTACGACGGCTAGATTTTCTTACATGTTGTGTGTTTAAAGTGTATCTTACCCCACTGTGAAAAGATAACTCCGCCCCAAGGCGAAATTTGAAAAATGCATCAAAGTGGGTAGGGGAGGGGGTGTGGGCAGGGGAGGGGGATTAGAGATCGGAGGTGTGGCCAGGACAAGAGAACGTGACAGGCAGCTAGCATTAGCATAATTGATGCTACATGGAGAGTGACCACAGTATCGCAGATAGTTACATCTCTAAACGGTCTGAAGTGAAGGATTTTTCACCCCCCTCCTCACCAGAGTCAGAGAGAGACTTGATAAGTCAGCTCACTCTGGGACTGACWCATGTTGGCTCCGTGGATCAGGGCRTTGGCTGACCTCTGTTCGCCTCACCCCACACCAGCCTTGGACAGAGGAGGTGGAGCACTCCGCGACAGCCTGACAGAAAAAAATAAAAGCATACAGCTGCAGCTGCTCGCAAGATTGCTAGTTTAAAACATGAATAAAAGTGTTGGGTCTTCTTTGACTGAGGTTCGGTCTGGTTCGGCTGCAGCTGCCCCGCTGCCTTTCTGCCTTTTTTTTCCCCTCCTACCCTCCCGCTGTGCAGGACGTTCTGCTGGTGTGTGTGTGTGTGTGTGTGTGTGTGTGTGTGTATGTGTGTGAACTCCCCACCCGAGGCTGAAGGTCAACAGACGATCACGCTAAGCTTGCTAACTGTTCCACCCTCTGACTGCTGCAGGGGCG
>NW_013952404.1:8351610-8354228 GCF_001266775.1 Austrofundulus limnaeus | reverse complement strand
ATGCAAATTAGCCTGCAGTACCACTGCTCCACCATATGAGCAGCAAAAACACGTTTTAGACCAAATATTACAGATTTGAACAAATGCACAAAAACATCAAAATTAGCACAGAAACAGTACTATATAACATTTTAGACACATTATAGACAGTTTATCAGCTAAAGAAAGTTAATTTTGGGGTAAGTTACTCTTTAAGAGTATTTTATTTATGTACAGTAATAAAAATCATGTAAAATTGATAATGAGAAATTACTGTACAAGCTTTTACAAGTGTTTGAACACGTGACTGATTAAGTGTATAAACCTCACAAAAACTGGGGATTTGTGTGCAAGGATGTTGAAAAAAATGCTTGCCCCCTCCATGATTATTGTGGCCCCTTGATGGCCCCTTACACTGAAAAATCCTAGATCGGCCACTGTGTCCTGCCTGTTTTAGCTTTAACATTTCAGTTTGAGCTTTTTCAGCAAATTTCAGCAAAGACACTGAACCATCAGTGTTTTTCACAGAATACAGTATGTTTTTTTTTCCTAGTTACATTGTGGTTCACTGCTTTTCAGGCAGCCATAAAGACACAAAGTTTACCACAATCATCCCAGATAGATCTCCCTTTCTTGTGGCCACTCACCGCCTCCTTTCTGATAACGCTTCAGGAGCACTGGCTCACATCAGCTGAGCACAGAGAGGCCTGTCACAGGAAGAACAAGGCGCTAACCATTAGTGAATTTACGTCAGCCTGTGCACAAGGGTCAGAGTGGTCAGGCAGACCACCCATGATCATCAAGGACAAAGAACACAGGAGGCAAAAGCAGGAAAAACAGGGAGTGAGTAAAACAAAAAAAAATGGAGGGAGAATATGAGCTTGGCTAGTTCGTTTTAGACAGTCTTACTGAAATGTGCTGAGATGACACAAGCTTTTACGTACGGTGGGTGCACTAGTTGTGAAGCCACATAGGCTGTCAGCACCGTTAAGTTATCGGTCCTCATTATGAATGTGAGACCTCATCTACGAGGCTTACATGGAAGCTCATGTGCMTCTTTAAATGCCAGTCTGCGTCAAGCAGGGCTATTCTTCAGAAGTGTGGGTTGATTGTTCTCAGTGCAGAGTGGTGACAGCATCTAGTCTGTTGCTCTAACACTAAACTAACAGTGCAGGCATACTTTCAGCTTTGGGTTTTTCAACAACCCCTGCTTGGGTTGTTTGGGTCGTCATGACATGACAGAGTAATTGGTTTGCAAAGATCACTCCCTGTATTTGACAACCTGCCCCATTTACTGTTTGAGCACMGCAGTGAAGCTGCTTACAAATCTTTTACTGACTTTATTAATTGTCTAAAAATGGGCTTCGCTGCCAGGTAAATAAATAATGAGAGAAATGATGACTTTTACTAACCTTTCCAAGAGGTCAGTTGCAGTGGCGGCTGGTGGATTTTTCTCCAGGGGGGCTACAAATCCAAAATAGGCTCATCTCCAAAAGCAATCAAACATGTACTAAGTTGTATTACGCCAGTGTATTTATAAAACAAATGAAAATAATAAAGCAGCATTACAATGTCATGTAGTGTTTTATTTTTAGTACATAAATTTTGCTCTTCTTTTACTGAGAAGCAAATTTCTTCATGACTCTGGTTYAAGTCAGGAATGTTTTAGCAAGATTCTTCTCTATATAGCATGGTCAGATCAGTGAGGTGTGATGTTGTACCTGAGGAAAGTCTGGATTGTCTTTGGTGTTGAAAAGCTTCTCTCAGATTCAGCTGTGGTCAGAGATGTGAAGATCACCTGAGCCCATTGAGCGATGTTTTTTTCTCCTGCTGAGACACACCATGTTCTTCACAGAGAGTTGGGATGAAATCTCTGAGCAGAAACAAGTGGGAAAAATTCATCTTTAGCCAACAAGTAAAATAACAAAAAATGTTAGGAGATTAAGTACAATAGTAAAATTAAACAGCACAATATACAAAATAATTTACCTGCACTTTTGTATGTTGTCTGTGAACTGCTGCATGATTCTCTGAACAAAGACAGAGTCGATGGTCCGCTTCTGGAGCTGCTGTAGAGAACGTCCACATGAGGCATGATAAGATGGAACAGTTTCAGAAAGAAGCTGAAAATGTCATCCTCCAAATAATTCTGATACCGTATTAGTTTGTACACAAACAAATCATGTCACACTCTAGCAGGACATAATCTTTCAAATAATAGGACTGTACTTTGTATTTCATGAATTATATCATTGCATTTGGCGGCAGCCCTCAGATAGATTTTCATTTTGGAGAAAAGGTCTGGGCTCCCTTGATATATGTATATAAAGTAAAACAGCTAGACTAGTGCATCATAAATTTAACATGAATTAATTATTTTAATATAGTAATTTATATTATATAGTAATTTCTGCATATTTTGGGGAGGTCACCTCCTAATAAATGTCATTACAGAAAATCCAACTACTCATTTTAAATCAATACTTTTATTTTTAATACTTAAGTACAACAAATATCAGATACTTTAAGACTTTTACTCAAGTAATCTTCCTAAAGGAGACTTTAACTTTTACCAAAGTAATTTTTTGGTAAGATACTTGTACTTTTACTCAAGGATCACTTTGTGCTACTTTATACAA
>NW_013952404.1:8322883-8351559 GCF_001266775.1 Austrofundulus limnaeus | reverse complement strand
AACATATACTGTATATGATATTTTTTCGGAACATTTATAACGTTTTATTTTGTCATTTTATTTATTTTTTAATTTTTTGTGTACAAAAACTAGTGGTGGGGCGGCGCCTTAGCGCCCCCTATTGACCAGCCGCCACTGGTCAGTTGTTAAAAATACTCATCAGAACGGTTTACGTGGGTTGCTGGTTTTTTTTACATTTAATTTTTTTTCCTTTCATGAAAATATACATTTAGGGAAACTCTTAAGGTGTCACAGTGGTTAGCGATGTTGCCTCCAGACCTTGAGATTGTGTTTGCATGTTTTCCTGTTGCAAACATGAGTTTTCTGTGGGTACTCCGCTTTCCTGCTGCAGACCAAAACCATGCATGTTAGGTTGACTGGTAGCTCTTAATAGTCCCTAGGTGTGAGTGGTTGTTTGTCTCATTTGTCTCTATGTCCCTAATGGACTTGTCCAATGTGTACCCTGCTTCTCGCACAGTGACAGCTCCACGCAGACCAGACATGAGAAGCAAGTAAAAAAATGGATGGATGTGAATTCTTTAGTCACATATGTTGGTCAACTGGCTGAAAAATGTGCAAGAATATATAAATGYTGAGTTGTGTTTTAATGAGACCTGAAAAAAGTTTCACTTTATTGTGACAAAAAATGTTCAGTAAATTGTCATTTCTAGTAGGTTTGGTACGGATATTTTGAAATGCGATTTGAAGTGGAAAGATAATGAATATCTTACTTGCTGTAGGTAGCTCTTTGTTTAAAGAATTAACTTCCTTTTGACCAGATTGATGAGCTAACGGCTAGTCTGAATGAGAGAAAGATCTAAGTAAGTCGCAGCCTTGGAAAATCTTCAGTCTCAAGCTTTTCAGAGAGGTTTATGAGAAAAATACTTCACAAATCTTTACACAATCATCAGTTTTACATTACACTACTATTTTCTTAGCATTTCATGGGTATTAACAGGCATAAACAACAACAGCAGAAGATAGCTCTAACAATTCCACTGCAGTTTGGGTCACTTCCCACTGAAACATCAGATTTTTCTGTTGGAATAATCACATAATGCAAAGTTTAAGGTAATGTACAGGATTGTAAAATAAWTTATAAACTGCTAAAAATYCATTWTTTCAAAARGGCAGRAATCCACTTTGGTCTTGGTTGTGTGAATTAAAAAGACAAAATTCCAGTACTCTAAGTTGTTGGAAGAGCTGTCTATAAAACTGCACATAACCTTTCCAATGAAACTCCCACTTTAAAACATCTGAAATAGCCTTTAAGGGTTTTGAAGAGGGCYACCCTAATCTGCCTCCTGGTCTGAAACCAGCAGGGGGCAGAGGTAAGTGTTGTTGTTTGTTTTTTCTCTTCTCTCACTTTAATGACACCAGAAGAGACAGACTCTAACTTCTGGWGAGCATACCCAACAGAAAGGCTTTCCCTCACATCATACAGTGTCTCCTTGGGTATTACAGCTCAATATTAGGTGTTCTGTTTGGCCTGGCTGGGTTTTAATAAAACCTGACAAGGATTTATCACCTGTTCATGAGTCTGTGTGCTGCCACTCTGCAAGATGGAGGTTGTGCATGGCAGGGAGAGGAGTTCTGGCAAGCAGCAGTCATATTCACCTCATATTAATGTGTTTGCAAGAACACTGAACTTGCCTGGAGGAACAAGGCAACGAGTCTGGCTGATGAAGTGAATACATTAAGGAGAAGGCCATCCCTTTCTTCCAGTGAATCTGTTTTTTGTCTGCACATCCCTCAAAATTCTTCTGATTGAGACACATTCGATTTGCATGCATATTACTACCACTCATCAAATCTGTTATGTCAAGAAATGAAAACACATTAAAAGTTTATTAAAACAATAACTAACACTTTTAAGATCGGCAGCTGCACATGCACCTTTGGATGTGTAGGACAGGTGTATAAATAACGCTGAATGTACCCATCGACGGTGGCTGTCTCGCATCAAAACACCCTCTGGAGAGGTTTCCTTATCCTCTTTCCATCCACCCCTCCTCTCTTTTTCTTCATTCTCTCTTCCTCCTCCTGTTCTATCATACCTCTCTCCACTCCGAGTTGTTTCTGTGTGTGCTGCTCACCAGGCATCCCCATTGAGGACTTCCTCAGCATGGTTGCTAGGTGATGGCCCCCTGATTAACGAAGGAGCAAAAGGGGAAGAAAAGCAGGGAGTCTGCATGTGTGTGTGTGTGTGTCTTTCTTGGCAGTTATCACTAATTGACAGCTGCCAGCCCTCGGGGCTGTATTCTAACCCCGCGCCCCCTGTATAATCGGAGGGCAGGGCTCTGTCGCTCGACTCCCCCTTAAGAGAGTGGGGAGGTTGAGGATAGGAGGGGGCCAGCACTGCACTGGACTCTGGCCTAACATTGGACCAACACAGTGCAAGACTTGTTTGGATAAGCAAAAAAAAAAAAAATGTAGGAGGGGAGGGGCAGGGCTAATGTGAAGAGGGACGAATGAGGTGAGAGGGTGAAAATGAGGTTGCAAGTGAGAGATAGGAGAAGCAAATCTGGAGGGCAATGAGGGACAACAGTTCTCAAATTTGAAAGAGGAACAAAAGCACGACAGAGTGCAAAAGAGAGGAGAGCAGAGGGTGAGGGCGTGTTTGAGGGAAGTGGTCACCAGCTTTTCCACAATGCCAGCTTGTCTGCCAAACACCATCTGGAAGTATTCTCAAAATTGACCAACCCCACTTTACTCTGACTTGGACAATTTGATTCTTCTGCCCCACCCATCCATCCATCCATCCATCCATCCATCCATCCATCCATCCATCCATCCATCACTTGTTTGAAGTTCTGTAGCACAGGCAGCAGCTTGGGGGTTTTATGTATTTTCCAGYCACATAGTTCAATTCTATACCACAATCAGGCCACTATGTTACCTTCAATTGGTATGAAAAAGCTGTATATCTCAAAAAATAATTTGACTTTGCATGCCGATGAACCTGTGATGGACTT
Organism: Austrofundulus limnaeus; assembly: GCF_001266775.1. NCBI lineage: Eukaryota > Metazoa > Chordata > Actinopteri > Cyprinodontiformes > Rivulidae > Austrofundulus > Austrofundulus limnaeus. The sequence continues at coordinate 8,348,584 of NW_013952404.1, read as the reverse complement.
TTGACCTGTCCAGGGTGTACCTCGCCCCTCACAGTGACTGCTGGATATGGACACCAGTCACCCTCGTKACCCTGAAAGTAAAAAGTGGGTATAGATAATGGATGGATGGATGGTTCATAGTCTAAATGCCTTGTAATTGGCTTCTGTATTTAATAACCTTCTACCGTTTACGACATTCCCACTTCAGCACATATTCATGCTTTGTGCCATTTACAACATTTCGTAGGAGAAAAGTCCAACCATTTTTTTTTTACAAACCGTGTCATTCTGGATAACTAAGCTTCTCACCCTATTTCTAAAGGAAAGCCCATCTACCCTGTCCTAACCCTTGTCCCATTTGCAACATAGCTCAAATTAAAATTAGATCATTGTGGTTAAATTTCAGGCTGCGAGGTTGATAATGACTTGGGGGCACATGTGACTGTGGCTGTATATGAGGTCTGTATGAGATACAGAGCAAATGTTTGCCAACTTTGGTCTGAAGTTTGCTTTAGTCTGGAAAGACTTTTAAATATTTGCTCAGGGTGCTTTGAACCAAAAAAAAAGAACTGTCAAAACTGGAAATGGAATATCTCAAACTACCCTCACACAAAATCATCAGTGATTATTAAACACAAGACTTTCATAAAATAAGCATTTAACATTTATTCAGTAACGTTGTAATCAGTCTCTTATCATTATTTCTTTGAAAGCAGGATCAAATCAGCAGCGGTTTTTCATTATGTTGCAGTTATTAAAAACAGGCAGCAGAAATCAAACAAGATGTCTGTGTGCGGCACAAATTTAAATGAGTTTCTCCCTCTTCAGAGGGAAGCAATTAAAGCAGCCTTGTCAAACAACTGCTTTTAAATGTATAGTGTGATGCATATGCAGCAGTACATCATCACAGATCCCAAATAATTAATGTAAACCTTTTGGTTTATGTATTCCACTCTCATCACGGCTTCTCTTGTGAAAATACTTAAGCACCCCAGACAGCTAGAATTTAATTGACGTGAAAAATAAAATAATTTATGCTGAATCCCAAAACACAGAATGTTTGATTGGTGCAGTGAAATATGGAGGATAGTATTTGAAATCTATGCATTTTATACAATTACAACTGTCATCTCCTCTGTGTGCAATAAACATGATTGATTTCGTTTTACAAGAAGCAGAACTGAATTGCTTCCTTTGAATTGTTTGTCTCCACATTAAGCAGCATTTCGTCCATGGTAATTATCTTTATATTTCTGAAAATATTTTAAAGTGTGCAAAAAGGATTATTCCCTTGTTCCTTTGCCTGGACTGCTGCAGTGATKCTCTTTTAGCTGCAGCCTGAAGCTCGTCACATGCAGCCTGCCTTTATGTCTTCATGCGGACTTTGACATTGCCAAGCAATCAATAGATCCACAGCACCGCAATGCATCTCGCCCTGATTATAATGAAGATAGCCAGTCATTTAAAATGCTAATGGACAATTTCACCTAATAGGAGACATTCAGCCCAGCACTTCATTAAAATTTAGAGGTGGAAAAGTCTATTCCAATTAAGTTTCACCCTCCTTTTCCCCGCAGCGCCAAACCCATTAGGATTTTAAGAAATGTCAAAATGTCCCATCTAACAATCTTAACACTCCACACAGGAAACACGCTCAAAACCTAAGTGTGGCAGGGAGGGTGTGTGGGGTGGGCTGGTACTGAACAAAAGCACCATTCAGGAACATTAGTGGCGTATGGATGAGGTCATCCACTGCATTTAAGGCACACAATTACACTCAAAATGCTTTCTTTAATTGTTGGTCCCTCTTTTAATTTCTGTCCTTTAAAAAGCCATTACAGTCATTAGGTTTTATTTATTTACCTATTATGGATTGAATGTAGGGATACTTTCTTTAAGATAAAAGAGTTTATCATTATTATTCAGTATCTATGTAGTCTGTTTTTAGTACAACCAAATATATGGTTACATCCTGTCTAAGGAAGTAATGAATAACTAATTTGTACTAGTGTATGGATGTGCATGTGTGCGACACAACTGGAGAAGTATAAATGTTTGCTAATGTACTTTTGGGAAATAATCAAAAAGGTATTAATTTATTACATCTTTAAATAAATAAAATCGAATCAATTTATTTTTAGATAAAATATCTGCAAGTAGATTTGTTTGATAAAAAGTTAACAAAAGCTGAACAAGTGCAGTTAAATGCATAAAAATACTTCAGATCTCCTCTTGACTCTTGTTTGAAGTGTACCACTGTTCTTCTGTTGTAATTACTTCTGTTAAGTTCTAATTTTTTTCTTTAGCAACACCTACTGTTCAGGAGGAAAACTGCAGCAGAAACAACATAAACAGCAACAAACACTGGAAGTGTGATTCATCCCAGATCACATAAYCTCCAGGAATAAAAATAAAATAGGTAACTTGGTGTTTTATAATTTTTTTTAAATTGAAAAATCATTTTACAGCTTACGGTTGATTTACTGCTGTCTGGCAGGCATTACACACAAATCAGGTCTTGTGCAAAAATTGTTATTTGTGGATCAGATTTTATGAAAGTGTATTGTTTTGTAACACAACATCTTTTCTTGAGGGGCTATTCATTTTAGGTAGTAAAAATAGTTTTATTAATTGACATGAAATATTTCTTGTGTTATGTCTTTTTGCATTGATTCTTGATTGAAACAATAGTTTTTTTTTTCTTTTTGAAATGTTTGAATTTTCAACTAAATGTTTTCATTCAACATTCTGTCTGCATATTTGACTTGATTTAACTGACTTTTAGACAATATCACAACTTAAAGAATAGAGAATTATGTGTGAAAATTTCAAAGTTGTCTATAAGCAAACCATATAACCATGTTCCTGCAGTGTTTCACAATCCATCCCATGTATTCTTGCCGGTTACAGCATGATGAACTGTTTCTGGGTCACAGAACGGAYGCATGTGGGATCTTACAGATACTGTAGTCACAAGACAAATGGGAGCCAATAAATTCATAATCAGAGAACTTTGAGTTGTTTTCCAAAACTGCTTCTTTGATACTGATCACATCATTTCACTTTGTGGCTTTTGTGAGAGTACAGACAGGGCTCTGTATGGCAACACGTAGAGCAAAATGTTTCCTTCTGCAAATCAGCAAAGCTCTTATGCTGTTGAACTTATTTCAACTAGGAAAACAAATACATTTGATGCTAATGATGTTAAAATGCACAGCTTAATTGTACTGACTCAAACAGTTCAGTGCAAATTTCAGCTCTTTAGAAAAAAAAATCTGCAAAGTTAATAAGTGTGTTGACTCCAGCTCCATGTGGCTTGGGCACATTTTTCATCCGACATATAAGGCTTTCTCAAACTTTGCAATTTTAACTGAATCAATATAAAATTGGGAGCAGAACATTATCAGTCAGATTTACTTTTTGGGAACAAAGACAGTCTCTTATGAGCTTCTGCTGTGAGATAATATAAAAGTTTGCAATGTGTGCCTTTTTATGCAAACTTTATAACTTTATAACAGAAATATAGAAAGCATTGAGTCAAACCGAAGACAAATGTGGGTCTCCTATAAATGTTCAAAAGAGGAGTAAAGTGAAAGATAAATTAATGAAAATTATATGTCAGTTATCAAATTTTAACTGCACAACTGAATCTTTTTTTTCGAGTAATATTAAAACAGCTTTTGGTACCCTCTTTATATCACTGATGGTGATGCCAAAAGCCTCGAGTCAACACATGCATATACTCTTCTAATCAAATAAGTTTATCTTATTTTGACACATAGAGCAAGTTTATTGGTAAAGGCAGACTTCATGCCTCAGTCTGTGTGCAGCCTGTCAGTGTGTGATCTGAGAGGAGACCTTTTTAGCATAGTGAATTAAAGAAAACAAAGGCTCTGCCAGCAATATAAACACAGAGAATTAAAGCTCCGGCAGTTCACTGCATGGCCATCTCCAGCTAATTTGTCTGTACTAAAAAAAAAAAAGTCTACTCAATTACAGCATCTGCTTTCTCTGCAAAACTACACGAGTGAATATCATCTGCAACTGGAGATTTTGGGTGTAAGCGCTGCAATCTGTCTTCAAAGTGTATTTAATTAAAAAAAGAAGTGTCTTGTGAAGTTATATTTTCTGCAATTTGTGCATAATACTGATACAACTGCCTGATGGGAATTTATTAGAGATGCAAGATGTTCTCGTCACAAAACTACTTTTTTTTCCTCTGTTGGAGAAGTTGTTTCTTCCTGACCTTTTAGGTCAGAACAAGATCTTTTCCATGCTCTCACAGCCAGAGAGCCATTGGCAGGCCTGTGGTTGGCAATTATGCCTCAAACTGCTCTCCTTCTTCTCTTCTCTGTCCAAACTCTCAGACATGCTGAGCATCTACCACCCACTGTACTCACAGTAAGGTCTGAAAGCCATCAGACCAAAAAAAAAAAAAAAAAAAAAAAAAAAAAAAAAAATTTGCAGCATAGTTTGGCCATGGCTGCAGGAGATCCAACAACAGTTTAAAGTGAACTATTTTCTGAGGGAAAAAATATTTCCAGGAGTTTACTTCTACTCAGTGAAACTTGTAAGAATAAAAGGTTTCTCTCATGATAATAAAAACCCATTTTGTCTCTACATTCTCTTGTATATTTGCGAGATTGTAGAAAAAAAAGTAAGGCCAACAAGTTAGATAGTGATTTTTTTCTTTAGAGCTTGAGCAAGCTCATAAACGGCTTTAAGGATATGTTAAGAAAATAGTTTTATAGCTTTTTCAGCTTCTTGTCTCACTTCAGCAAATGGGGCCACTTAGATTGAACCTGAAGTGTGATTCCCAACCTGAAGAAAMACAGTAGTTGTTTTTAGCAGTGAAGCAATGGTAGCTTCAGTGAAAAAAAATGTAATGTTTTTATTTTTGTCCTGGACTGCATCTGGTGATACAAAAATACAGCAAACTGATTTGTAAAAAAGAAGAAGGATCCAGCTTGTTTGAGCTCCATGACTTGGGTTCTCTGAAAAGGCTTGTCTCACTGCAGCTGAATGGCACACAAAGAGGCAGTTAGTGACCCACTGACCCCATCCAGAGGGAAACAGAGCAGGGTGGGATCATATCACCACCAGCTGGACTAAGGCCAGTGCTCAGCCATAACATTCTGGTCAGAGATAACCTACTTTTTAATTACATACGGACTACAACGTTGAGAAATTTCACCAGTCAACCCTCTCTGGGGAGGTTGCCGCTAAACTTGACATGATACAAATACAGCTTAATGTGATTAGAACAGAGAGCAGAGAGCTGGGGAAAAGCCGTGACTCACAGGAAAGTTGCTCTGGCCTCGTGACAGTGTAGACAATCTTTGTGCAGGTGCATGTACAGTAAATTTAGATAAAAATACAATCTTAAAAATGGCTATTTAAAAAAAACTATATATTGTTATAAGTTTTGCAAGTGCAAATAGTAGCAGCAGCAGCTAATTGTACTTCTAATGAAGACTAAGACACTCTGGCCAAAATAACTATCATAGAAACTTGACAGTGAAGCTGAAATTTAGAGCCTTTACATCAACTGCTTAGAATTTCTCAAATTTAGTTCTTTTAGGACAGCAGTAATCCACTTGCAGAGGTGTGTGCAGTAACTGACAGGTGCAAATGCGCAGCAGACAACAAAAGACATTGCAAAGGAAAAACCATGCATACACAAAAAGGAACTGCAAGTTAAAAAAACTTGCATTGACAAAAAAAACTGCATTTAACAACACACTTCTTCATTAGTTACTTAATACTTTGCTCTATCAAAAGAAAAAAACAACTTCCAAGTCTTGTCCTTGAACTGGTAACTATGAAGAGACTAAATGAGTTGACAGTTCTTGTAAAAGAGGAATAATTCAGAAGATATAGATTTCAATGGAACAGTGGGAAGGCATTTGCCCTGKAACCTGAGTGTTGCTGGTTCAAATCCCTGCCTGGGTGCATACAGTTTTTGTGTCCCTGAGCAAGACACTTAACCCAACCACCCCATGTGTGATRGTGGTGGTCTGGAGGGACCATAGGTYCAGAATGTCAGCCACACTTGCATTATTAAATAAACTTCAAATTTTTAAGTACCATCAGTACTTAACTATTTTTGAACGCACATACCCCAGTACTGAAAATTAAGAAATAATTTAACAGAGCTAGTTTTACTTTCATTGGAGTAATATTTGACCTGTAGAATCAGAACTTTGACTCGAGTAAGAAAACTGAGTTGTTCACCACTGTCCACTCACCCTAATGAGTAGCTGCTATAGCTTCTTAATCTTCTTAAACTTTTTTCCAAACTGTGTTCAAAAAGCTATCTGCAATAGATAAGATATGAATTGGTCATAAACTTTTTACAGAAGCCCACTTTAAAATCATATAAACTATTCCTTTAAAGGGGCAACGTCATTTAAAATCAACTTTTTTGAGTTTTATATCATATTTTAATGTTATCTTCTCATCAAAAACATGCCCAAAGTCTCGCTTTGACTCATTCATGCATGTTTGAGAAATCCTGTAGTGTCCTGAGGCAGCCAGGTAGGGGAGCAAAAAATGACTGGTTGGGACTAGAACCTCCTTTTGGGATCAGCTCCTCCTCRGGGCTGTGTCTCCAAGCTGAGCTTCCTCATCACAGAGCACACACACCCACCCAGTCTGTGCTAAAATGGGCGGGACAGAAYCGTAAYGAGGTTCTTAAAGAGACAGAGGRCAATTTCAAGGTGTTTAGAAACAGATATGACGAGAAGTCAAGTTTATTTTCTATTTAAACGTATAAACACCATTTTAACAACTGAAGGTGTCATAGTTAATTTTTATTATTTTTAATTTAAATGTGTGCCTGAGGAACACGTTTTATTACATAGTATAATATTTTTACATAGGGAACTTTTAAAAGAACATTTTTAATAAAAATACATTTTTCAGAGAGCATGGTTGGTGGGTTTATGTGGCTTTTAATTTGGCATAACATAAGGTTGTTAAACACCTTCTTTTGATTAAAAAACAGTCATTTTGTACATTTTGAATATCATAAAGTAGACAATATAAATACTAACAATAAAATATGCTTTGGCTATAAATTTGAATTTATAAACTGAGATAAAACAGCTGCTGTATTTCAGATTGCAAGTTTCAACTCCATCATTTTACAAATATTTCCTATAGCTTTTTCATTCATACATGCATTTTTGAAACTGCAAATTCTGGGTTTGTTAGTGTAATAGGGCTCAAGCAAGAACAGTTACACCAAACCAAAGTTTTTCACTTGGTTTGACAAACACCTGGCCTCATGGACTCTGTCTTCCTGTTATGACAGAACATGGAAAAGTCATCTCGTCCATCAGGTCCTTGCCATTTCAAGGTAACCTTACAAGTCTGCCTCAGATGGTCAGTGCATGCAGCGTTCTGCCATGACAGCGATGCTCTCTGAGCCATATCCTCGAGGTCAAAGGTGGAACAGCAGGTTCATCACCATAGAGAGACAAATAAGAAGCAGCGGTTCAGCTGGCTGACAAAACAGCCTGGTTATATTGCTTTAGCTGCAGTCTTGTTCAAACATTTCTCATCATTTGATTCAGCTCCGCACAATCATACCGAGCCAGATAATGGTATCTGATATTAAAATTCAGATAAGTCTGATAATTAAAAGTTGATATCCACTGCGAGATCCATCTACATTAAAACGCCACATTTCAAAAAGGGGGGAAATGGTTTCATAAAGCATAATGAAGAAAAATATTACAGGAATACATAAATGGGCTCAGATTGCAGATTGTGCTGATTAAACATGCGTATAAATAGGGGCAAATCAATCTGTTACCATTTGCCTTTTTTTCTTTTTTTTTTTCTTTTTTGTTCAGTTGAGTCATTTTATTGTCCCAGATTTCCCAGATGGGAAACTGAGCTGTGCAACCARGAAAAAAAAAGAAAAAAAGAAAACAACARAATCTCACAAAAATGCATGAAGTGAGCCCAGCCTATTTGATGATTCATTACACGGTGGTAGGACTTAAAGTCCTCAAATTATGTGTTGAATGTTACCATGAAATTAATACTGGGGAAACAACAGTAAGGAGCTATGTGGTATACAACTGTTTTTTCACACTGTGGAAAACAAACCTATACACACAACAAATGTAATAAGAGGACCCAGAAAAGTAATTGACAGTGTTGAACAAGCATCGTGAAGTGGCACAGAGCTATGGTCATTGACATATAAACCATGTGTTCAACCATGGACTGTTTATAATATAAACTAAGTGTCCATGGATGTTGTGAACTAAAACCAGCAGGACCCAGTTTCCAGGTGCTGGAGTGTTAATTTTTTTAGAACCAGAGTCTGCTCATTAGGGATGAGAGGCTTTAAGTACTCGATAGTTCCCTGCACACCAACTTGGTGTTACATGACCTTATTCTGAGGGTGAAACAATTATTTATAGCAAAACAAGTTAGAAAAGTGCACGTTTTAACATAAACGAGCAAGATAAATGTTACATAAACCAACTGTGGTCAGCATCTATTACAGTRACCTGAGGTGTACTTTTATTCTTCTCATGTTTACCAGTGAGCAATGTTCTTTTAATTTACATGGAGTGGACAGGATTCAAAACATGTACACCGGTCTGCAGGGAAGCTGGTCCTATGCGAGAGACGATATTTATCGTGACTTGGCACTATATAATTAAACTGAACTGAATTTTTCCAGCTTCACATTCTGTGTAGAGTTGTGACATTTGCATATGATCCAAATCTTTTCAACAGCGTCTTACAACGAATGATAGGAATCCAGTTGCAGAGTTGTAAAGAGCTTTTCGTAGATTTTTAWTTTTTTTATTTATTTGTAATATCTTTGTATTTCCCCTCCTTCACTTTGTCACACTAAACAGGCAGAACAGTGATCAAAAACAAATGGCTCTGTTGAATGGCTTTATGAAACAAAGTGTTCACCAAGATCCAGATCCCTTCAGAGCCTTTTATCTCATCTCTATTTCTGTGTTAGGGATATACTGCATATCGTGTGTGGGCTCAAAATAATGGCAGTTTCAAATGTTGCATTAAACTTTAGAGTACTGTTGCTTATATAATCTAGATTGTATGGGTGTTAGGGAACCCATAAGATATACTTCAATAAGTARCTCAGGGCTAACAGTTTGATACAGGTTTGGTTAATCACATAACAAATGCCACTTGATGGGTATTTTTACTTGTTTAGTTAACCATTCAAAACTATTACAAACCATATCCTTCTATCACTCAGTATTTCGCATGATCTGGTAATCTAACATATTCTCACTACCGACTCGTCACATATTGACGCTTTTCCAAGGTTTCCTCTGCGTCTTATTTTGACGCATCGGGTACTCCCGCCGCGTCACTTATTGACGCACCAGGCATTTCTGTGTTCCCTCGGTGTCCGGGTTTGATGCGTTGGGACGCAAAATATAGGGGTCTTTGAGTTGGGGTCCATGGTTAATATTAGYGATCAGGGTTCATGGTTAATTTTAGGTAGTGGGGTCAGGGATAGGATGTCTAGGGTGAATATTAGGTAATTTTAGGCTTTGGGACACGTACGTAGTTGATGTGAATTTCCTACACTTTATAAAAATGGTTAATTTTAGGGATCAGGGTTGATGGTTAATTTTAGGTACTAGGGTCAGGGACAGGATGTCTAGAGTGAATAAAGGTAATTTTAGGCTTCGGGATGGTTAGTTTTTGTGCATTTTCTACACTTTCTGAAATTATGACAACAGATTCCGCCCCATCGCATCAATAACTGACGCGAGGGGGTACCCGACGGGTCAAAATTGGACGCAGAGGGAACCMTGGAAAAGCGTCAATATGTGATYACTTGAGAGTGAGAATGGGTTGGGTAATCATCTTATAATCTACATATTCATGCAGGCAGACACGCTGAATGGATTGCGGCTACTGTTTTGCTCATCTGACAGACGCAGTCATTGCTTTGCACCATTGATAAATCATCAAGTTTGAATGACATTTTATATGTAGTAATTGTTGATAATTTGAGGCCTTACTCTACAGCATTTGAAAATTCACAGCCTTTCAGAACTGATCCTTCTGTGCTGATGAATGATTCTGGCTTATCATCTTAAAAAAGTCTTCTTCAGGAAGGTCCAGTTTAACAAAATACAGTTTATGCCTTTGACAAGTTGTTGGGTTTATAATAAATATATTCTTCCTTGTGTCATTTGCTCATGAAAAAGARATTGTAAAATGTAATGACACCAAAGCTGAAAGTTGGCAGCTCTCTGCACATCATCCACACTGAGACACAGCTCACCTTGTTGAAAATGCATTAGTTATCCGTAAATTTCCATTTCAGGTCTGAGGTCTCCGCTATAATTCAGCCGATTTTTGATCACATGAATAAAGAGTGTTGAACAAGCGATTTGATTTGCATACACACTTGTCTGAAAGTTTGCATTCATGCCATACCTGTGTGCCACACACTAATGAGGCAATTATTTAGACAGCAGGTCTGCGAGTCTACTGGGGAGGGGGAAGCCATAGAGTTCGCATTTGTAGGATTAACATGGTTAGCTGGACTTCAGAGAAGCAGAAGCATAGAGGTGGGAATTTCACACTATCTAATGAAGAAGACTTTTCACATTTCACGGCAAATAATGAATTCTCGAAAAAAATAAAATAAAAGGGGTAAAAAAAAGGGAATGAGCTTCGCAAGAGACATGGAACGCATTTTAAACAGGGAGCTGTCAGTTTTCCAGGCAAACACTCGTCATTCACACTGCTGTTTCTGAGGATTCTCATATCAGGGGAAAGTCAAAACTAAATACTCAGCTGTGCTGCAATTACATGTATTTGTTCTCACAGCACTGATCACCGAGGAACAAATTCTAGTGAAAACATTTTACTTCAGCACACGGATAATCACTGATGCTTAAATACCATGTTTGGGAACATTAAAGATCGGAGCCAAACAAATGCCGAAGTATTCTTTTAATGACCTCGCTGATCAATTGCTTTCTTTCCGCTGAAGTTGAACTTGGGGAGGGTGATTAGGGATTTAAATGTGCTATAGCTCATGCACGCACCATTTTCTGTCTCTTGCACACATTAACACCAATGAACAAAACCAACCCAAAATTCAAAGAAAATTAAAAGCTACTGTAATGATGGCTGGATGAATTACAGTACAAACTTGAAACAATGAATGCAAATCTCTGCACTAAGTGAGCTAGATGGGGAAAATTATCTGAACAAGTGACAAAATTGTTACTATGCATGGGAGTTCGCTATAGTCCTGATATTTTACTATCATTTATAATACCAAAATAAGGATCGGAGAACATAATGTCAGAGCAGAACATTTGCTGCAGATTTATTTCATTTCGTTGCAATAATTGTATTCTTGACATCTTTGTTCCAATGGTTTCAGCAGGTTTTAATCAATTTAGGGAGCTTTAGCACGCATTATTGTCAGGCAGTCGTTTGCAGGCTGCATGTTGGTGAATAATGAGCAACAGCAAAACATTTGGCTGGATCAATCAGACAAAAAAGATTTTCTTCCAGGCCTGACTAATTATACTCTGACTTTCGATTACTGTCTGAAGCTACAAAACTACAACAAAAAATATCAATGAGCTGTTTCGCTCTCCTTTCCCCTCACAAATTAGCACAAATTGTCCCATGCWCTGTGTACTTTGCATTGTTTCTAGTAAGCATATTTATCCCTTTGTGCAGCATGCTGTGTCCTGGTGAAAAAGGAGCGGGGCAGCTCCTCATGCAGGCTCAGTTAAAGTTACACATTAATATCCACAGATGACCTTTTGGATGAGCTGCAYCATTAGTCTTGTGCGTTCTAACCTGTCCGGCGTGGACATAGAGTAATGTGTTAGTTGACCGCCGGGCTGACCCTTCCAGGCATTAGAATGTGGACCACATGTCTCGACTGTGTACACCTCCACAGGAACATGCGATAAAGTCTACAACAAATACAGACCAAATGTGTTCCATGAAGTCTTATCAGCACACTGCACACTGTTGATGGAACAGGTTGTGTCGGGTTTGTTCTTTACAGCTCAAACTCGTGAGTGCAAGCACACACACAAACGCACAAAAACAGCAACTCAGCATTATGGAAAAAAAATTCAACCTTCACACACAAGTGGAGATAGCTGTTTTTATTATTTTTTTATTGTTTTTGAGATTTTTTTCCCAAAAAAAAAACTTGATTGACAAGTGCAAATAACTGGAAACACTAGCATCTTAATTCCTGGCTCTGTCACCTTTGATTAGCATCTCCTCCTCAAGGATGCAACTAATAGAGGAAAGGTATTCATGTTACTGAACAAGCCCTCCTTTATAACCTAATTGCTTTTGGTTCAATAGCTTAAAAAGTCATTAATTACAGGGCCAACTTGTAATGGAGGTTAAGGTGGCTTCTTTTTACCAAGGTAATGAGCCAGTATGTACAGCAGCCAGGCAGATTTTGATGCGATAATAGGAGGGGTGAATCCAATTTTTCCATTCTTGCTCYGCGATGGCACTGGTTGGAGGGAGCGATAGGTTTTTTCATAGGGRTTGGGAGGGGGCGGGGGGCAAAGAAACAGATAATTGAATTCCAAACAGTGCTATTTGTATAGCTGGCAGCATATTACAWGTGAGGTGCAAATGGCCTTCACCAAATGTGGGTGACATCAAAATAATATGTGCTGTTGTAGCGCTGAACGTAATGTGTTTGTATGCACAAATGTGCATGTCCATTCTCAGTGTTTTCATTGTACTTTCAGAGGTAATGGTTGGAAGGCTTTCTGTTTGTTTGCCTCCYGTCTGTTGCTTTATTTTTCAGCATCATAAAGCATACTATTTACACTTGTCTTTTTGGCATGGTATTGATTACTTACTGAGGATTTTAAAGATGAAAACACACAATCTCCATTTGTTGTTTCACAAATGTTAAGCGCCTTGCTAATCATCTGCCAAAAGAAAAAAAAGCAATATAATTCTATGAAATCTATGTAAACAGTCTGTTTCTCTGAAAGAAACAAATATTAAAATGCATTTAGTGTGCGTTTATGAGTAAGGACAAAACTTTATGAAAGTGATTTCCTTGAACACAAGCGTTTTGSTTTATGCTACTGTGAGCTACCTTCCATCGATTAGAGCGCAGCAGAACATCCACCCTTTCCTTTCACTCTGCCACTGAGCACAATCAACAGAACATTTTTGTCCTACGACCTCTAACCCCCCAGAGATCTAATGGCATTTACCTCATGAGGGAAGTGAGAATAGAGGGCCAGTGAGAACAAGGGGACAAGGAGAAAAGGTGGAGGCAAAGGAAGGGGGGGTTGTAGCAGCGGTTGCTCAGTGACTTTGGAGGAGATTAGACGACTGAGTTCACCTTTAATGACGGTGGAGATAGTCTTTCAGTAGGGGGAAATGCCAGAGCTCAGCAGTTTGTTTTGTGTAGCTTTAAGAGCTTCCTGTGTCAGGTTCAGGTTGCTTGTCTCTCTCCCCAGCAGRGGCCCATTGTCTCCAAGCCACAAAAGGCAGCACAGTGTTGGGTGATCGACAGAACAGCTCAGCCTGTGCAACAACCAACCTCACCTCCACAGGGGATTCTTCTGTGTGACTTCAAGGAATCTTGTGACACTGGATTGTTTTGTGTTGATCTGTTCCATTGCTGAAATAATTTCACTCAGGAGATTTCAGCGACACACAAATGAAACTTCAAGGGAGATTTTTCTCATTTTAAAGCGCACTGCATGTTTTCAAACRTTGAAGGCTGCACTTCCTTTTGGAGTCATCAGAATTCAGACTGAGCCACAAACAATGACTTCAGTCCTTGTGTTTTCATGCATGTAGCTTTGGTAGTATTTAATTGCAAATATYAAGAATACTTGGTGCTTGACTGTTTCCACTCTACAGTGAAGCAACAAGCAAAGAAATGAAAGAGGAAGAACTTACGTTAAAACAGTACCTAATATTCCGTTTAACTTATCAACTCACATGCACATAGAAATCAGACACTTACTGTAAACATCTAGCCTGGTTAAAACCAGACCCTTGTCCTTCACTTTGCTTCGTACGAGGGTCTGGACTCTCGGCTATAGAGAAGRGATTCTTGCTGGAGGTGTGGCCTCTTTTGAAGGTTAAAACGATTGGATTGGTTGGCCGCGACGTATGTGTGACGTATGCGTGCCAGCTCCACTGTGAAGGAGGCTAAGCTAAGAAGCTAACCGGAAATAGTGTGCGCTGTAAACAACCCTACTGAGAGGAGAGAAGTACTGAGCCAAACGAGACGGCTGTAAATGAGAGCTGCTGCTTTGTCAGACAAATTTAATTTATTTTGGAAGCTTTATCAACATGGACTGGCTTCATTCACTTCCTCCACTGCCGAATGCTAAAATAACTAGCAGACACTGTGCAGAAAATTGGTGTCGATTAAAACTCCGCCTTCTGTTTGCTGATTGGACCAGGTAAAATAAACTACAAGCAGACACTGTGCAGAAAATCGACGTTCTCTTCTCTGATTGGCCCGGATGAAATGCTCCCGAAGAAACCCTTGTCTATGGGAGAAATTCCAGACAGAGCAGTGAAGCAAAACTAGAACTGAGCGGGCCAGGCTAGTACAGCAATACAAGTTCTTCCTCATAGGGGCTCGTTTAATGTTCAGTCCATATTCCCAGATTAAAAAGCAAACTATTTCATAAATGCACACACCATGATAAATATTTTTAATATAATTATCATTTATATCCATTCATTTTTGTAATGCTTTTCTTGAGTTGCTTTTTTATTTTTTATACTTTTTTTATACTTTTCTCTGTCGCCTGCAAATTGAGATCAGGACTCATTCCATTGGCAGAACACACACCTGCATAAAAAACAGGCATGCTGGCATGACTTGGCATGAGCCTTAAGTCTGGATGGGATAGGAATAGTTTTCAGTTTCTGAGCATACAACAATAAAGCTTTTTTTAAGCTTTAGTGCTGTCCATTATTTGGAAAGTTTGAATTGCAATTGTAGCTTAGAACTTTAACTACAGTGCACCCTAATCTGGCATGCATAGCAAACATTGCACATGCTCTGGGGCTTTCTTCAGCTGTGCATTAAGACAAAAATTAATCAGTTGCTTTAACAGAAATATAAACTCATTCAGAAAAAAGTTTGGGAGAGTCACTGGTTTGAACCATCTGTGAGATGTTGTTGTAATTCTCTCAGAGCTGAATTTTTAGTTAAAAGGAGTTAAAAGCAATGTTAGGTACTGTCTTAAAGCAGTGAAAAACAAATGTCATCMTATTCTTTGCTCATATTAAAGTACAGTTGATACACGTCGAAAATCTCCAAAAGTCATTTGTTTAGCAGCTAGAATAAATACAAAAAAGTTGCACTGCCAATAAAAGGAAGTATAAATAAGGTTTTTCAATCTTCCTGTTGACCAGTAAGTAAGACCCACACCCCCCAAAACATGGTCTTTAAGCTCAGTTTGAGAAACATCCACACACTTAGAAATACACAAACCTTCCATTTCTTCTGCTTCCCCCTCTTTTCTTGCTCGCACTGGTTCTGAACCTGACATTCCTGCTGGCCCTGCCTCTTTGAAGTGGCTTGTTGCAGCGGGCTCCCATTACAGGGTCTGGGGCTGGCGAAAGCCGATCTGTCTGGATGAGGAGAATGGCCCTGGCCCAGGGGTTAATCAGCAGACCCAGTACACTGCCCACTCTGTCCCCGCAGCGCAGCTGTAACAAGACCAGCCAGATTTGGAGGTTAAGAAAGACAGCCACAGTCCAACTGCTTTGAAGTTGACTGGCAGCCACAAGGATTTGGACTCTTAAAGAAGAGAGCTGGCTGATGTTCAAAAATATACAGGGTCACTGGGTGTAGAGAATGTGTGATTGTGTGTTTCAGGGCAGAAAACAAGAAGCTGACTAATCTCTTTTAACCTGTTTCTTCCACATTTTATTCTTAAGCACAGTTTTATTAAGAAACATAGTTACTTAGGTGTCATAGTTACTTGTGTAAATTAAACATGCAAAATAGGTCATGAGATATGGGGTGCAAAGTGTAGAAAAAGTGTTAAAAATGCCACTAACTCATTATCATTATTTAGAGTCCTTTCTGTATGTAAAACCCTAGTTAAAAACTTTCCATTAAAGGGCCAATATTATGTGTTTCTCAGGCACATATTTAAATACTATACCATAATAAAGTAACTATATCACRTTTATTTGTTATTACCTCCGCCAAGGGCGAGGAAATGTTTTCGGTCGCGTATGTCTGTCTGTTTGTCTGGCTGTCCGTCTGTCTGTCATTCTATCTGTGGACAACATTACTTCTGTCATTCTATCTGTGGACAACATTACTCAAAAACTTGTGGATGGATTGTCACATGTCCACATGTGGATACTGGGCCAAGGAACACACCATTAKATTTTGGTGATGTTCCGGATCACGATGCGGATACAGGAATTGTTTTTCTTTTAACACTCTGACATTGGCAAAGCTGTGATGCTTTCACGGGGCGTGGGTTTCAAACTGTCCAGCAGGTGGCACTGTAGTATTGGTGTGCCCCTTTGTAACTCTATTACAGGATGGGGGAAATTGGTCTTGGTGGAGGTTTGCACTCTCCGAGTGCTTCTAGTTAAAATGCTGTTTTATGTTTAAATAGAAAATAAACTTATCTTCTTATCACTTCCTCTTCTAAATGCCTTGAAATTGGCCTCTGTCCCTTTAAGAACCACCTTCCGCTTCCGTTTTTCCCATTTCAGTGTGTGTGTGTGGGAGGGGGGCTATGATGCAGTTTACTTGGCATCTGAAAATACATTTCCTCAAAGGTATTTTTAATCTGACACTGAGTGAAAACTAATGTTGAGAGCTCAGCAGACAGTTAGGTTTCACTTTCTCTTTCACCTTACAGCCTGCAGGTATCATGGTGTGCTCTGCCATGAGGAAGTTCAGCTCAAAGACATGTCCCAGAGGCATTTTTGGTCCCCAAAGGTGTTTCTAGTCCCCACCTGTCATTTTGCTCCTCAGCATGTCTTCCTAAAAACGCTGCAGGATTTCTCAAACATGCATGAATGAGTCAGAGCAAGGCTTTGGGTATGTTTTTTTTATTTTTTTTTATGAGAGTATAACATAACATGATATAAAACTCAAAAAAGTTGATTTTACATGATATTGCCCCTTTAACATTGTGTTGTTACTCACTGTACTTGCATTTTGCAAATTTTTTCTAAATGTCTAAATTTTTAATTTTGTGTATAAATATTAAATCATAAATCTCTGGTAAATGTAAAAGTTAAATCAACATTAGTTCTCACTCAGTGAAGCTCTTTGCAGATTAAAAATACCTTTGCGGAAATGTATTTTCAGATGCCAAGTAAACTGCATCATAGCACATGCAACCCGCCACGTGCGAACCACACCCCCTCCCCCCCCTCCCCCCACGGGACGGAACAGAAGCAGAAGGAGGTTCTTAAAGAGACAGAGGCCAATTTCAAGGCGTTTAGAAGAGGAAGTGATGTGAAGATGAGTTTATTTTTCTYTTCAAGCATAAAAACAGCATTTTAATAACAGCTAAAGGTGACATAGATACTTTATTATGGTATATTATTTAAATTTATGCATGAGAAACACATAATAGGCCCTTTAAAAAGGAGCTAAATAATGAATGTGTGTGGGATTTTTTATTGTTGTTTTATTACTTTATTTTCTTGGCGCCCCATGATTGGATACGTATTTATTCATATAAATTATCAATAGAAAGGTTATAAATGAAGTTTTTGTCATGAAATCATGAAAATATTAAACCCATTTTATGTAATTATGCTACAAAAGCCTTATTGGTAAGCTTTTGTTTTGACCTAATTCCTCTTTGATTTGACAGACAAGCTATACTGAAGTAAGCATATCTTTTAGAGGTGCATGATACCTGCATCAATATTCTCAAGCTAAGTTAATAAAAGTTTAGAACAAGCCATAATAAAAAAAAACCTCCATAAAAAATAACAAACTAAATCACTTCACTTCAAAATCCTATTTATGCTCTTCTAGTTTGTAAACAAGGGATCCCTGACCAGTCTGTGCAGCACAATTTAGTTATCTTGCTTGTAGCATCTGGGCATTGAAATGATGGAATGGATGTTATCCAACATGGCACCATGACAAAGTCAACATTAAATAGTCGTTTGCTCCACACAAGGACAATGGCTAGATTGTTTCTCTGTCTCCTTTTTCAGACTGTTCATTAACTTTGGGTGCAGCAATGGCCATTTAATGCCAGAGAGCACAAAAAGAGAACATTACAAACTGAGACTACACAAGCAGATGATGCAATTAGAAGAAAAAAAAATCAAACAAACAGTGTGTTGGGTGCATTTCCTTGTTCAGGTCATTTGTTACAGTTGCACTCCATTGTGAAGGCCTTTGAAGAAAAAGCCAGACTTGTTTTTTATCTTCAGAGAAGAAGAGGACAGGATAAGTGCAGATCATGAGGAAACAGAAAATGAATTTGATAAATGACTTGCAGGTGTCTATATTTTTCCTGTCTACCACCAGTCATCTTGTCTCTATAAGTGCATTACCAGACTTGACCCAAAAGCACATAAAATGTTCCAATGTGGTCCAAACTTTGTTTATTTAGTGCAGTGCATGTCAAACTTAAAGATAAATTTTGTTTCTCTTGGATGTTGTAGAAATCACCCGTGTTTTATCCTGGTTCATGGACTTTGTTTAAAGCTGCAGTAGATAACTTTTATAAAAATGTATTTTAGACATACTTGTTAAAACTGTCACTATGCCCTGACATATGGTAATGAGACAGATACGGCCTTTCCCAATCAGTGGCTACACAGTCGCCCTACTCTCTACAAACTACACTCGCTGTGAGCACCCTCGCAGCTGAACTGATTCCCCTTGATGYCGCTGTAAGGTCTAATTATACACCCTCCGCTGTGAGACGTGCTCACCTCACACTACCGGAACAGGAAGCTGTCGTCATCATGGTAACAGTCCAAGCTGAGGCAACAGAGACCTTTTTTTAAATAGACCAAAGAAAAATTTTAATTAGGCCCACATTTTAGAGGGTTTTCAGATATGACTGTATTTGTAACAGTGTCCTAACTTGTATATATAGTCTTTGTGAAATTATAATTGGTTTCAGATGGGACTTAATATGGCCAAAGCTCCGTGGGCACGCGCAAATGGAGTGAGAAGTGAGTAGGGCGAGGGTGTAGCCACTGATTGGGAAAGGTCCATAATTTAAGAAAAAAAAGCTTCACTGGCTCCTCCCAGTGGTCTTACATCTATTTGCAGAAATACACAGCTCCCTGTCAGAAAACAGCCAATGAGAGACAGAAGGATTGTCTAACTAGTGTCAATCACACTCATGCAGGAGTTGCTTCCTCCTTTCTCCCAGCACAGCTTGTGCCATCATTCAAGCTCAGGATTGCAGGTGTGCTGCAGCTGTACTGATGTTGGAGAACATGTAATGTTACAGGAAAACTAACAATTTCCGAGAAATCTGAATGTTCCATAGATGTTCATCTGCCGTCATAAGCCTCCCTGAGCTGAGTTGCTTACCATCCTCTGCTCCACTGTGGGGAGAGGGACCTCTAAGGTGTGTCTGTTCAAATTTTCAGGCTGTTCCCTGTTTTCTCAAAACCCTGAATTGCAACTTTAAATGGGAACGGTCTCTAGAAGAGTTTTTTCCCCTTATGTTTATTGTGAAAATGTTATATGTTACATGTTTACACAGTAGACTAATGTTGTATTTGTTTAATCCACTGTAGTTTTCATGCCCAGCCACTAGCTGGCACTGTAATTTTTACTTTAAAGACATATGTGGGCAGACACCAATGAAGTGTATAGGCTAGAGGTTTTATAACGTGACTTTTCTTGGTTGGAGAAAGCAGCCACATTGTTTGGCGCACGGGCAAGCTAGTAAAGCTGAATGTGGTAACTATGACTTGTTCAGTTTAGGTCAGCATATCACTGAAACTCTTCGACAACTATTAGGCTATTTTGATTTGATAGAAATGCTTGTCAGTACACATTATTGTTTCAGGCAAAGACATGTTGCCAAGGTACACATCAGGCATTTTCAAAAAACTTCCACTCTGATGTGAGACCTGGATCCAAAAAGCTTCGGTGTCAGAGAAAACAATCAGTTGTCCGTTACACACACAGCAACAATGCTACGGTTTCACTCAGAAATGATGCAGTGTAAACAAGGCCTCAGAGGACCACCTCAATTGTGTATTTTGTTAATAAGATGCTTTGAATAATAACATGAATCTTTTTATGATAACAATGAATCAARGTTGCATTTCTTCACATCTGCAAATTTCTAGGGTTCTTTTGATAATTTTGCCTCCCACTGGTTTGATTTCATGCACGATGCTTGCCATAAAAACAAGCATTTGCATYTGTGTAGGTCTTCAGTCTGGGGAACTCCTCCTTCTCCACTATGCTTTTAGTTTGAAGTTTGTTTACCATTTTTGTACATTACATTAAGAAAAACATTGGCAAAATGTCCTTTTGCTGTTTTGCTGCTTTTAATTTATATATGCCACATGAAATGAACCTAAAGTGAACGATACTAATTGCTTCTGTTAACCAGCATTATTTCTTTTCAACCTTGAATGGTGTAGCCACTTGTATTTTTACACCTATTCTGCTGCAACYTGAGGCACACATCTGCTTCATCAGCTATCTATCGAAATCCCGGACAGGTGTTGGAGACTGTGGTGTTTATTCCCTGGATCCCTTCAGCACAAAACTTTAATATTCATGCAGGGCGATAAAGGGAACTACTTCTTGATTGCTTGGAGGGACACTGATACATCTGGGAGATACAAAATGTCACTAGTTTGAGGATTCARATAATGTTTTGTGTTTTTTTTATTTATTTATTTTTTTAATTATTTTGGCTGGGCTGAACTTTCTCTGGGAGCAAAGTCTTTTAGTTGCAGTCATGTCTTATCTCACTTGGCACACATTTGTCCTGCTGAAAACTCCAATTTGTCTTGTTGTACCCATGCCCATTAAAGCATGCACATAGACCAAGGAGATGGAGTGTTTCAATGGAGTTGTAAAATTATAGCTGTGTTTTACATTTTAATTTTAGGCTAACAATTAAAAACCCTTCTGTTAAATCACACAGAAATACCGTAGGTCATGTGGGTTCGATAGTTAAAAGGGACATATAATGTAAAATCCACTTTTTTAGCAGTTAAATGCATTTTGTTGTAGGAGTACAGCAAATTTGAATTTGGTCTCTTCCCATGCTGTAGATACATTTTTTTTGTATTTTTTTTACTGTGCAATAAACARACTTTCTCATCCCTCAAGTCAAAAACTGAAGTCTGACACATAAAAAACATTACAAGTCTGCCTTTTGCAGTGTCTGACCTGAACCTACAAGGTCTCTTTTGTTTTTGACACTGGCATCTCTGGGTAAAGAATGACCTTCATTTCTGGGACACACCACTGAGTCCGCTCCCCCAGATTGGGCGCCCATTCCATTTCATGGTGCATCACCCCCTGCACGTGATTATGCCGTGCTTTCAGGTGCAAAGGAGGAAATGTTTTGTGAAACTGATGTCCCTGTCACCAGTGTGTGTCTCCCCCTTCTTCTGCTGAGTATGTTACCTCACTGACTGGTGAATTACCAATGTGCTGTGGTGAGTGGACCTGCCCCTCTCACCAGATCACAGGTTCCAGCCCAAAAAGAATGTATTTCTTGCTTCATTTGCATTGGATGAATGGAAATCAAGCGYTTCATTGTCAGACCAAAGCTGGTAATGTGTGATGATTTCAACACATTTAACACACATGCATGCACACCCACTWCCAAATAAATGCCATATGCTAAAAATCCATGAGAGTAGGACAATTTGTTACCACATAAATAACATTATTTTGTTGCAGAAATTGTGCTTTTTTTGGATCAACAAGCAGAACAACTGAACAACAGCCAAAGCAAATATGCAGAGCAAGGAAAAGCAGATGATTTGATTATGATATGTCTGGTAATTAATCACTCATTAGTTGATTCTTCAGGCAGCTGAGACAACAAAATAAAATCTTCTCAGCAGCTCTGCAAAACTGCAGCTCAAATTCTTGTTCACTCACTCCCACAGTCCCTCAGTCCCAGATTTATTTTTAAACCTAAATCCCACAAGTATTACTCAAAAGTAAAGCCCATGCTAAGATAATATGTCTGGATTTTTAGGAGCCTTTTTCAACAAACATACAGTCATTTTTGTGTGATGTCATCACTGGTAAACATTTTTTAATGTGATAKAATCAGTTTCTGCTTTAGGGACAGGAAGAAACACAGAAGTGAAATATTAGTTATTCTGTCAGAACTGTTTTTCCATCATTGACCCTGAGCAAAACAGACATTAAGAGGGTGTGTGGTWTGTGTGCATGTTTATAGTGTAGCACTTGGAGCTTATATTTAAGTATGAACACAGRTATGAGAGGTATCATGGGTAAAGATGTATATATTTAATCATTGTTTAATTTTGTCACATTCTGCTGAACATCTATCTTGGTTGGAATATGTCCTGGCAGGAGACTGTGAAGCACTGGGCTCCTCCTTTGGTTCTGTGCTGGTCTATTCTAGACCAGAGACGCTGGCTCAGTAGACTGGAATCCTTCAGGGCACCAGGGACATCTGATTCCCCCACTGCCTAAGCACTGAACTAAATGCTCCTGCATTATTCATGTGTATATCACTTTATTGCTGTGCAAGGTTTTCACTCAAAGTTTCAGCTACACCATTTACTGTACCTACCCCCTTGGACGTTAACTGACAATTTTTTCCCCGAACTGCTTTTCTGTCTCACCCCCACCCCCATATTCTGTCTTCATCACTGATTCCCTCCTCAGTGATGTCAATATATTCCCTGAGAAAGTGATTCCCAAAAGCTTATGTTTCACTAAAAAATCCAAACATAMCCTAAGTTACTAAATCAGGTTTCAATGTTCTTTATGAATCTCATGCAGCTTAACAAAAACAATAGTATTCTGCATGCTGGCAGTTCAGGTTTACTATCTAAAATGCAAGAATGTGTATCATACTGAGAGATTTTGTAAGTTAGCTCCATTGAGGTGTTAGAGAAAGCAATCATCAAGACAATATTGAGTCCACTAGAGAAAATAAAGTACAAAAATGGCTGAAATTACCTACTTTTAAAAGGTGGCCAGGCTCAATCTTAAAGATAGGGTGAGGAGCTCCTTTTCCCCAGGGCTGCTCAAAGTTGAGCCACTGCTCCTCCACATCTAAAGTAGTCAGTTGAGGTCAGGGGCGGACTAAGGAGAAAAAGTGGCCCGGGAGTTCCCGACAGACTAGCCCACTTTCAAAGACTGTTGAAAATACTTCTACTTGAACATGATTTTGTTTGAAATGATTACATTTACAAAGCATTTATTTAAAATGCACACATGCTTGTGTACCTGTGAAACGCTCGCCATGTGCAGATGCACTGTATGCGAGAGGCCGGTGTTCACTCCAGGTTCACTTAAGCCCATGGGCTGGTTCAAGGACTGAACCACCGGCCCAGAGGCAGGTCAGAGGGCCAGTGGTTTAGCTCATGGGCTGGTGGTTCTGGGGCTGAAGTGAACCACCYGCCCACTAAAACACTAGCCCATCAGGGATTTCCCCGGTATGCCAGTCCGCCCCGGTTGAGGTGGTTCAGGTATCTAATTGGCCCTCTGATGCATAGTGGTCACTACAGTGTACAGCTGTTTAAAGTCATTGTTTCCTAAATGCAGTGGTTTCTATGGTGGAATTATACAGTATATCAGTCCTTAGAATGCTCTTTACTGCTTCTCTCCAGTGAGGTTAATTCAGTGGTTAGTTGTTGTAACTACAAGTAAACATAATCAGAATCCAAGATGGCTGGCAGACAGACACACTTGTTGACCACTCTTCCAGTGTCCTTCCAACCCTTCAYTTGTAGGAGAATCCTAGAGGTAAAAAATATGCGGATATGCAGGAGTATCTAAGTAATAATATTACTAGTTTAGTTTGGCAAATTTTATTTCAAATAAGTAGGAAATTACGATTAACCATGTGTCCACCACAGTGGACCTCATGCATTGCTGACTATATTAAGTCTTGTTGATATATCTTTCATTATGACTGTTTGTGTTGCAATTAAATTCATTTTGGGTGCATATAAATGTTAGTTTTAAAATTAGATTTTTTTTGTTCAGATCAGTTGTAGTTTGGGTTAGTAAAATGATATTTTTTTCATGTTTTTAGACCACAAGTGCAGCAAAAAATAAGGAATATTATAGAATAATCAAGGAAATTCCCTCTGGTGATGAGTATAGTGACAGCAGTGATGAGGAGTGGCTGACAGAGACCACTACACTAGAGACATAGGAGATGTGGATGACGGAGATGGGGGTGTGGGGGTGTGGGGGAGAGACCACATTTTAGTAAATAATTAAGCAAAATATACATTTATAATTTTAACTCTCTTGCACAGTGACTGTTGCATATGGTCACCAGGGACCCCTATGATCCTCAAAGATAGAAGTAATTAAAAGATGATGGATGGATTGATTTTTAATTCTTAGTTTTTCAAAAACAACTTTTAATATTTATTAGGTTTCCAATTATCCCAATAGCTAGAGGCAATTCAAATTACCACAAAATGACCCGTTTGATGAAGACTATTTGTTCTTTGCTTAGGARTAAACAGAAGGGCCGTAGAATGTTAAGAGCTTGTGAAAGTATGTTCATGTGCATTTCAAAGCATACAATGGAATATGTGCTCATGGATTTATAATAAAACTCAGATAGATTAATTCTTCAATTAAGTTCATACTGTTTTATGTTGAATGCTTAAGCGCATGTAGTCCACTGTAGTGGACTTTTCTGTAACTTCCTGAAAAAAATCAAATTTTTGAAAAAATAATCATTATTGTTTTTTTCATGKCCTAAGAAGAGTAAAGACGTAAAAAAATCTTGACTCAGGATTTCATGATTCATGCATCAGAGGGTTAGTATGCCAGCTGGACGCCTCCCTTTAGAGGTGTTCTGGAGGCCCCGGGACAGATCCAGGATTTGCTGAAGGGATTATGTATCCTCTCTGGCCTGGGAACACCTTGAGGTCCCAGGACGAGCTGGTTGTCGCTGGGGAGAGGGATGTCTGGGTTTCTCTCCTGGACCTGTTGCCTCTGCGACCTGACTACAGATAAGCGATAGAAGATAGATGAAGGTGTGGTTATTTTTCAGCAAATACAGCACAAGAAGCAGGAAATGGTCCTATTTCATAAAGCAGCACTTGAGAATAACGCTCCATAAAGTATCAGTAGGAAATTCTAAGAAAACCATAGACTTAGCCCAGGGATGGGCAATCCTGATCATCGAGGGCTGCAGCCCGGCATGTTTTACTTGTTTCTCTGCTCCTACACCTGATTTGAATGAATGGGTGATTATCAGGCTTCTGCAGAACTTGGATGATGCAATCAATGACTGGATCAGGTGTTTTGGAGCAGGGAAATAAGTAAAACATGCAGGGATGCGATCCTCGAGGACCAGGATTGCCCACCACTGACAGCCTGAAAATTTGAACAAACATGGTGGATAAACAGCTATGATACATTCAGAACTCATTGGCAATCTTGAACTTGAACGAGGGTACCTGCTGTAAGCAGGAGGGCAACTCTTTTTTTTTTTTTGATGGCCTCCCTTCTCCCCCTTTAGCCATCCTCTCCAC
>NW_013952404.1:8299734-8319998 GCF_001266775.1 Austrofundulus limnaeus | reverse complement strand
GACCCGGACGAGAGCCCCCAGCGCGCCGGCGGGCAAAGGCACAACCCACCAGAGGACAGCATGGTCAGGGGAGTAGGAGGAGGCAGGACCAACTCTTACTTTACATAAGCGTGATTGACTCTGGTAAGACAATCCTCCTGACTCTGGTTGTTTTCTGACTGGGAGTGGTGCATTCCTGCAAATGGATGTAAGACCAATTGGAGGAGCCAGAGAAACTTTATTTTTTTCACAAATTATCTGTCTCATAATCTACTGTTAGGTCATAGTGACAGTTTTAACAAATGTAAAGAACACATTTTTATAAAAGTTACCTACTGCAGCTTTAAGATGCCTTTTCTCAATGCAAACATTTGAAGTCAAAGGTTCTGTATTGCTTTTTACTCAAGAGGCAGCAAATGGAAGTTATAATCGCTGTATCTTTTCTCATATTATCTTTATGATCAATACTTTCCAGAGGGAAATGTAGTATGTGGGTAGAGATCACACAAGCAGGATTTAAATCAAATCAGATTCTTCCAGTGTTTATATTTGCTGCAAAGATGGGCATTTCTGCATGTGGGTCAGTGGCTGATTGAATTACTTTTGAAATGAAAATGAGAATACACCAGCATACTTGTGCCCCAAGTGGCGAATAATAGGAATTGCAGTCTTTGCAACTTCAGAATAGGCTTCTTCATCTGGTCCAGAGATTGGCTGGTTGGTTTGCCTACATTTTGATGAGTCTAAATAGAAAGCTGGAATGCAAATGTTACAATTTTTGATGATGAAGCCTCAGTCTGATGAGCATAAGCCATGTTTAGACCAAAAACCTTGCATTCCAGTTTGCAGCCAGCCCACTCAAAAGTGGAGTGGACTGCTTCTGTCTTGGAGTTTGAGGCCTATGGCTTTGTAGATGAATTTACAGATTATATGATGGATAAAGCATACAGTTAAAATTGTTGAATGGAAAAGAGGAAATGCCCAACCTATAAGACCTTTCATATTGTCAGATCATGTCATGAAACAGGTCTACCTTAATCTCTGTTTTGATTCTCCCTGGTGCCAAGCTGAGTGGGGAGATTTTCCAGTCCAAGCAACACATAAACATCAGGCCAAGCAGAGGAATAGCAAAGCTGACTCTTTAGCTTGCCTGTTCCTGTGGAACGGTGTTGAAGATAATTTGGTATGACACACCATTTTGATCTGGACTACTTTAACACAAGACGCTTTGAGTTAAACAAAGAGAAAATGCATGTCTGTGCTAATTACCTGTGTGAGTCAGACCGGGAGGAAGAGAGAAGCATGGAGCTCTGCCAACAAACTTCCACACACCTTCTGACCCACATTATTATAAACTGTAGGCTTTGTGTGATCAGCACCTCACAGCACTATCCTGTCCCTATTGTGTTGATGCTCCAGTGTGACACTTCAGCCTTGATACAGTTATCTTCATTCAATTGCTTGTATGCTTTTATTCTGCTGTTTGGGTTCTCAGACCGTTTGCTTTCATTTGGATCTCAGCAAGGAAAGAAAAMAAAAGAAATCCCGCTGGGGATGTTTCTGAGACTTCTAAGTTGTGTAAAGAATTGCTGAACATGGCTGGCAACCTAATTGGACCCTAACCCAACCACGACGGAACCGCTATTCACAATGTGTTTCAGATTAACTGGTGATACTGTATGACAGCAAGGCCTTTAAAATGTCAAAGCAAACAACTCGCACAATGTTGGGCCCACCTTCTGTGAAACACAGCATGTGAACTGTGGAAATTACCTCTGATAAATGTAATGAACAAGTCTCCTGTTTTCACAGAGCTGCATTTGAAGCTTCTCACTGTCTCTGCTGGGTGTGAAGGCCATAYCTCATATTGTCACAGTCAAGGCCTCTATGGTCTTTGTGCACAACAATAGATGGTGACAAAATAGAAAGGACAGCTTTTTCTAAAATGTCAGACAGTTGGGGTCCTGCAGAAATATCTCCCTTCTCCCTCTCTGTTTATCTTGATCGATAAAGCTACCTTTGACAATGCTGCATGTTGTCACCATGACATTTGGTCACCCTTRTTTTCCCCCTCACCTGGCTCACAGCTGAATTGGAATATAACAATGGGATTTAATGCTGGATCAATAGCTACACTTCAATGATACATTCACTTGAATAATGAATACTGATGGATGAAAACAAATACCTACGTGGGGAATTAGTATTCTAGACAGGGTGTCTGTAATAGTCGTGCCTGTGATGTTTCATTATAGCTTTTCCGCATGTGTGTATTTTTCTTACCCCCTCTCCATCCACACAATCAAGAAAGGAATATAGGCATGATTTAATCAAGCCAATGGTGGTAACGACAACTCAACCTCTTGGGTATTTATAAAGAGTGCTGTGTGTGTACCCGCCTCTATGTGAGCTCATGCCAGTGAATATTGTGCCATTGTTTGCATTTCGTTCAGCAGATAAAGGCTCAGTGCAATGTCTATAATAAATACGGAAAATGGATTGATCTTTACCACATGTTCACTTCTGTATATTGAGTTACATTCCCGGGCTATACATTCACTGTGTTTATACAGCCTGCGTGGATTTGTGACTGGAATATACATGTGTGGTTAATCTTTATTTCTGTAGGGTCCATATGCTTGATTTGTTTACTGTAGATGTTGAGTGCACTGCACGACTATGTTTATACCATGCATATGTGCGTGCATGTATGTCAGTATGTATGTCTGTCTGTATTTGTATCGATGTTGTGTGCAATCCAAGATAAATGGATTAACTTCTATCAATTCCAGTCGTGTCATTTTGAGTGTTTATCAAAAGTATGTTGGATGTCCAATAATTTGAAAGTCACCATTGCAGTATTTTGTGTTTGGGCCCCTGTGCAATTGATGCCTTGAATATTTGCCACTTAAACATCTCTCTACATGGTTTCCCCTTTGATCAAAGTCTGTCATTTTTACTGATTTTCCAAATCACCGATGCCTGTCAAAGAATTAATTACCTGGATCGTTGCTCTGCTAACTCTGACACCAGCTGTGTGGGGGATTCACCAGTGAGAGCTCAGGATTCTCCCACTATTCCTGGCTAATCACCCGCAATCCTTTTCAAAGTCAACCTGACTGGCCCACTACCCACAGACTCTTGACATTAACATTTTCAGTTTTGCGTAAAACAACTTGCAGGATCCTYCAATGGGAGGACATTCTGGCTAAAGTGTAATGGTAGTTGCTTCTTTTTGTTTATTCAATAAGAAATGATGTACAGCATTAGGTCAAGTGTATATCTTCGGTGTTTTTGCTGATGTGTAACACAGTATGTCAATTTGCTGTTGGAGAATGATTCACATCAAGTGATCACACAACATTAATGTCTCATGCTCCACCTACACGCTTAGCGAGAGAGCTACTTGTCCTTGTAGAAAGCTGACTTGTGAACTCCACAAAGTAAACACAACTTATTCAGGTTTGCTTTCAGGGAGTATCTAGCATGCAGCTTGCTGTAAAGCTAGCATATGTGGCGAGGCTATAAATACATCCTCCTGTCTGCTAGCTGGTTTGTTCCTTGGCCTGTCTGCGTCCCTGCCTGCTGGTGTGTCTGTGGGGTTGCGGCAGCATGACGTCAGCCAGACTCTGAGCACTCTCTGACCTCTGTCATCGGGAGAGGAGAGCGGTGCTCTTTAAACGGCTCTTCGACAGCGCAGGCYAAGCGAGCAGAGAAAGAACACAGACAGAGACCTGAGTGCAAAAGGGAGTTTTGTTACAACATGCTGCAGTTCAGTCGGAGGAGGATTGTCAGACAGGAGTCCAGACAAACTGAATTGTGAGATCAAAGTTCTCAAACACCTGTTCTGATGAGCTGAACTACTCTACTCATATGTAGTCACCATCAAAGGATCCACAGAAAGACTTCTGATAGTTAGAGAGAGAGTGTGTGTGTGTGTGTTTTAACTAAGTTACAGGATGTGCATTTTTCTCACTTGCATCTGTCTCTGTGTGATCATTGGATCTCACTCCTTGCCTCAAGCAAAACAAAACAAAACAAAAAAATAATAATGGCAGTTTTCTTAACTAACAAGTTGCAGTCAAGTAGTTTTATTTATTTATTTATCTATTTTTTACTTCTGGTTTCTTTCAAAGGCTTTCCAATTTCATAATACCTCAGTGGTTTTGGATTTTTAGGATTCAACACACAGCTGATAGTGTGTATTGACAGGAAGTGAGTTACAACTTAGAAACTACAACTTAAAAGTGCTTATAGTTAAAAAAAAAACATAAAACCTCAAGCCTGAATTTTAGAGTGTTTGCTTTAAAATCTGGAGAAAGTGTTATTAACTCAAGGCAATGTTTGACCTTAAAAGCAAACAAGTTCTGTCAGGCTTTCAAGCAATCTTCTTTTTAACCTTTCGCAGTTTTTGCTTGCACTTTTTAATTCAATGTCTCATTTCATTATTTGATGTCTCCTTCTAAAGTAAGCACAGATTTATGGTGCAAAGTCCTCAGGCTGATTTTCTCAGTCATTCAAATCCTATTTTACAGACACTGTTTAAAAAAGGGCAGTATTTGGCTCTTAAATGCACTAAATAATTTGTACCTCATAGATCTGACGTTCCTTTTTTATTTTTAGTGATTAGAGCTTTTCACTAAAAAAACATCAGTCTCTTAAGTGCTTTCCAAATATGAGTTACCCATTGTTTTGATTTTCAAATTGAAAATCTACATTTTAGACTGAAATTTCATTTTCCCAATGACACTTTGTTTTTTTTTATTATTATTTTAAAGCATTGTCTGTTGAGGTTTAAAAGTAATCAAGTGAAAACACAGTGCTTGTGCCCTGGGCATTGCCGTTCACAAACCTCATCTGAATTCAGAGATATGGTATAACACCTCTGGATCCATAAGGAAGYAAAAAAAGCACCTCGCACCGAAGTGAGAAATTGGCTACGAGTGATTATGCACAAAACACCTAATGCCTTGGCATTTTCTGTCACTGCCAAACAATCATCTTCCTCTCCTCTGTCTATTTGCAATTAATGATTGAATTTCAGACCCCCAAAAAATCCCATTTCTGCTTRGTGTGTGTATCCCCAATACACACAGCTGCCACCAGTACACACGGCAGCATGCACAGCAAAGCTTATCTCTAGCTTTTAGATTGGGGGCCTATGGAAACAGTCTTGATTATTTCCCTCCTTCTCCAAAGCACTGCTGTGTGCTTTGGGATTAGAGGCTTTCTGTGGTGGCTGCACTTGCACACTGACTGGCTGCAGGCGAAAGAGAGAAAGAGAGTTCTTCTGCTCAATAACCCCCCACCCCCCACCCCGCTCACCATCCCCTTCGCTCAGTACCCAGACCCCAAACTTCCCTCCCCTTTCCTCCTTACCTCCCTCCCCTTGCCAGACACACTAGCCAGTCCTAAGAGTATTACATCACCCTGATGTAATGTCTAACCAATCACAACACAGCGGCGTTAAAGCTTCCAGGATTATGGAAGTCAGTAGCTCAGACTGGGTAATGAGAGAGAAAGAAAGAAGGAAAATAGCAGCCCCAGTTAAACKTATTTATCAAAAACAAGCTCAGGATCAATTTTTCTTTGTTCCTTCTTGTTTCAGTGGAAAGGGTATAACACAGCAACATTACACGCCATCAAAGTGCTTTTTACTTCCTAATTTTAATTTTGGACTTAAAGAAACTCTCCAGTTGTCTTCAAAGGTTGGATACCAAGATGTCGGATGGAACATCTGCTCACTGCATTTRCCTGGACCTGATATGTCAACTTTAATGCACTGAATAAAATAGTTGAGTCAAGCTGTACCTCAACACCAGTCTATGGCTATTTTTGTGCACCTGTCCTAAATTTCAAAGGCTGAATTCTCAAGAGATGCAGCAGCATGGTCCCCTCCTTCGGCCGCCGCCCATTTCACAATGCACCCGACCCCTTTGGCCCCTCCTACGGGTGGTGAGTCCGTTGGAAGGGGGACCCACGTCTCCTCTTCGGGCTGAGCCCGGCCGGGCTCCGTGGGTGAAAGCCCGGCCACCAGGCGCTCGCCATCGTGCCCCATCTCCAGGCCTGGCTCCAGAGGGGGGCCCCGGTGACCCGCGTCCGGGCGAGGGAACGCCAGATCCAGTGTTTATATTCATCATAAGGGGTCTTCGGGCTGCGCTTTGTCTGGTTCCTCACCTAGGACCTGTCTGCCATGGGTGACCCTACCAGGGGCATAAAGCCCCAGACAGCATAGCTRCTAGGATCATTGGGACACTCAAACCCTTCCACCACGATAAGGTAGCAGCCCAAGGAGAGGCCTGAAGAGTCTCACTCTGGAAAAAAAGACGGCAATTTTTTTTCATTGGATGGACAGATGTAAGTCATCTGGCCCGCATGCCACCATTTGTTCATCCCTGATCTACGTTCTGTAAAGTTTTGGAGGAAAATCCTTTTTAATAACTTCTGAAGGTATTTTTATTCAGTTTTCATCCATCCTTCAAACATCTTGACCTGTTCATCTCAGGGTCTTGACATCATCAGGGGACTAGAGACTCCCAGGCCC
Source organism: Austrofundulus limnaeus (assembly GCF_001266775.1). Classification (NCBI taxonomy): domain Eukaryota; kingdom Metazoa; phylum Chordata; class Actinopteri; order Cyprinodontiformes; family Rivulidae; genus Austrofundulus; species Austrofundulus limnaeus. The sequence goes on along the minus strand of NW_013952404.1, from coordinate 8,313,475 downwards.
TTTTACTTCAAGGGACTTCCTCTCACTCCTCACGCAGTATCCCAATTTTCTCTCAAGTCTTCCGGGAGACTTAATTCCTCCAGGGAGACCACGACACAGTCAACTGTGCCTGATAAACTTAAAGGGGAATGCTCAGTGGGCATCCCTATCAGGTGTAAGCCACTTTACTCATTACTTAAAAGAGTGCCACCAAGTTCACCGTGCACTTCCTGTATTTTAGAACATAATAGAGCATGAACTGAACTATCATACCTGTTTTCACTTGGTTGGTTTCAGGCAACAGCTCAACCTTTTACAGTAGTTTTTGTTCTAAACAGATATGTTGATAGAATGAAACTGTATAGTAACACTTGTTTCAACAAAATGTTTAATGGTGTGCTGTTATTTATGTAGAATATGATAGTTTATCAGTTTCATACATTCAGTAGGAGTTGTTGTTTTTGCTTGTACTACTAAGCAGTTTTGAGGTTTATCACTTTTTTTGTGCTGCATTCAGTGAAAAGTAGTTATAAGCAGTTTTTGGTGTTATACAAGTGTTGAGAACCTTTTAACTTGGATCTTTTCTGTTTTCTGTCTCTAAGGTTGTTAAAGAATGTCCATCACACTTATTGGCACCACACAGTCTCTTCTGCTCTCCTTTTATCAGATGTACACCATAGATGCATGCACAACCTTCTCCTCCATCCATCATTTCTACTGCAGCACTCAAGATACACACACACTTGCATGCACACTTGCATGCACACATGCACACACACACACACACACACACACACACACACACACACACACACACACACACTCAAGCCTTCATACACCCCGCAGGCATAGACGGCATCAGACAGTGAAGCAGAAACAGCATCAGCTCTCAGTGTGCAGTTTGCCATTTGCTGTAGCACTCATAGTGTACYACTGCCACACCAACACCCTGAGTTTGCCATAKTGTTACTCGGAACGCCGGAGGGGGAATCTCACACGTCCGTGTGGCAAAAATGTATGTACCTGTTCTGGACGCAGTACAGGGAAATCACTGCYTCGTGCAGGAAAGCATGGACATGCACGTTTCTGCCAGGAGAGGCTCACTCTGGGAATGATGAAGCACTGATGGGATAGCAAGAGGCAGCATACTGCAGAGAAAAGCTCACTTCGAGAATCAATGGTCCATACTATTCATACTTATTTGCGCTTAGGTTGTTTCACAGTGTGCTGATAAAATTGCAGCTTGGTCAGGGTTTTCACTTTTTTCTCATAGATTGTATATAAGTGGAGGGTTCATGGCAAAGTCATTGAGGTAAAACCYTTTTGATCAGTATCAAGAGGCCTTATACTTTCCAATTTCTGAACCCATTCCCTTTAAAAGCGTACATATTGGTAGTTCATGGGGTTCGTATCAAGTTCCATATTTAGTCCTGTGTGTGAATTTGAGCACAGCTCTGSTTATTCTAACACCCTCACAGCCTGTTCTGTGTTGTGTGTTTGTGAGCGAGGCAGCTGAATGACTGGTTTCAGGTTTGCTGTCACTTCTGATCTCTGTTGGCGCAGACATAAAGAAAACTGTGGCCGCTTTATCTGAGGCACTTCTCTTGAAAGCATCCAAAATCCAGCATTTCTTGTTTTATTCTCCTGTTTTGAAGCTCTTCCCGATAAAGTCAAGGATGGAGAAAACCAATGCCAGTTTTGCCTGAATCCCTACTGCTAGAGTCAGTACTTRTTGCCTCCTCATTTAAGTCTCTTGTTCTTGCTTGATTCTCATTTTTTATGCCTTTTCACTATCACATTGAGCACACCCCACCCCAAACTTCAACTCCTTTGTGTCATTCCTCCCATTCATAAACACACAGCCATATTTGCTTTGTGCTACGTGAAAGTTTGGGTTGCAAAACAGGTAGAAAAATGAGACATCCGGCAGCAAGACCGTCTCATTAGAAATAAATATTCAAGTCAGTCGGAGCGCAGCTTTCAAATTTTACACACAGAGATGTGCTGAGGAGAGACAGAGAGGGGGGAAGATTAATGTAAATCTCAAAATAAGGAAGGCATTAATATTTCATTAGTGCCTCTTTTTTCTGTCTGAGTGACAGAGGAGAGGAGATAGTGACTGATTTAATGATTTTAGTCTCGTTCTTTCATACCCCCCCCACCCCCACCCGCAATGTCGCTGCCTCCCCTAGTTTCTCAGTCAGCAGATGGGCTTAGCCTAGTTTTTTTTTTATGAAATCCTCACAGAACCAGCTGCACATAATTACAGTCAATTCTCCCTTATCTCTCAAATTAAAAAAGATTAGATTATTTGTGAAAGAAATGCATGCAGCTCTCTTAAACTGATAGTGGGCCCAGCTAGGTTATGCTATATTCATCACCCCCCACCACCCCACACCCCCATGCCCTGCAAACAATACCCCTTTACACACAAACACTCAAAGGCACACATTTTAACCAGCAGTGCAGCGATAACAACATGGTTTATTTTAACAGTTGTAATGTTCCAATATACAATATCATCTTGATCAAACTGGTTTTAAAGGGTATTATAGTGGTGTTGTTAAACTCGTTCAATATGCGGATCCAGGTGCAAGAAAAAAAACCTCTGCCATGAATCAGCTGCCGTAGCTTTAATTCTTCCTAGGAGCAACTCTGTATCAGTATTACAGATTTCCCTCTGCTTTGCCCAGATAAGACACAACAAGGTAATCTGATCCACAGCTGTGCAATGCTGTTCAGTTTTGTGTTCAGCGTCTTGTAAAAACTTTAATGTTATGTGCAGCTATAGACAAGCATTGCATGTATACAAACCATCACATTATCTAATATCTTGTTTTCAAAACTGTGGTGTATAAAATTGTGTCAGAACTTTTAATGCTTCGATGACTTTTAGGTTCAGGTGGTCTTTCAAAGTAAGGCTGTTTGATTGAGACATTTGGGTTTCTAGCAGAAACAGTTGCTCAGTACAATTAAATACAGACTGATTATTTTTTTCAGCCACCCAAAGGATTAGTTTACTCCCATCACCCTCAGGTTTCCCAACTAATTGTTTTATTGAGAACACATTCCTGATCATATATTTTGTATTCAGCCTACAAAGAGGTGGAAAGATTACTTAAATGAGCATGGATCTAGTTGTTTTGTTGTTTGTAACACTTTTTTTTCTATTGATTGTATTTCTCTAAATCCCTTTTGATTCATTAATGTAGTTCCTCAATTACATACCCCATTATGAAATCTTGTTTAAACTTAATTTAAAAGAGCTGTTGATGATCACAGGCAATTTTGAATATGTCTTTCGTGCGATAATGTGCTTTGTTAGGAAAGTGAGTAAATGATACATATATTCAGCGCAGCTCAATAAAAAACAAAAGATCATGGGAGAAAATTACAGCAATAATGGATTCACATCATTTATTTCTTTGTTCATGAAGTAAAGCTGGTAATAAAAAAAAGTTTAGGAGCTTTTCACAAACAGCAGGAAGAAAACACTTGATGTGAGGGTAATATGTTTAGCTTGCTTTTGTGTTTTGCTGACAGTTTTTATGATGTTTTCTGAGTGTACAAGCAACTAGTAAATTTTTGAATAGGTAGAATGAGTTGCATATGTTTTAACCAGAGGTGTAAAGTACTCCTATTTCATTTTGGCTTGTTTTCATTCTGGCCTGTTAATGTTAAAAAAATAAAAATAAAATTTCTAATCCGCCTCCAGCATAGAGTGAAATTATGTGGCTGAAACAGGTAGCATAGTACATGCAAAAGTTTTATTAACATTTTAATTAGCAGTCTCCAATTAATTAAAATGTTATTGTTGAAAAGTGTTATACTGATATAAATACCAGTTTTGGTTTCAGTTACAGTACAAGCACTTTTTGAAGTACTCATAAAAAGTGTCCTGATACTGGGTACCAATGCTGTTTTGGTACTGGTATTGGTACTTCATTCAAAGTGTTACAGTTTACATTTCAAGTAAAAGTTTGGTTAGTTCTGTGTTTAATAAGATTATACAAGCTACAAAAAAAGTTTTAAAAAATTGCATCAGTATATCATGCTGTGTATTTGATTAAAACTAGAGTGGTTGTAGGCCTATAAGGAAGGAGAGCRACCTTGTTCTGAATAGAAGTAGTATTTTTTAAGTCACTGTGTAATGTTTAAGTTTAACTCAGTAAGTACTCAGTATTGTTGAGTGCCTAAACTGAAGTTCTCATGTTTGTTTGAGAAAAAACTGGTATCAGGACATTCCTAATTTTAATATAACATTGTAGTCATTAGAAAAACCTTTAATACTTAATTTTTTTATCAGAAATTTACTTTAAGTACAGTAAATATTAGATACTTTGAGGATTTTACTCAAGTAATGTTCTTAGAGGAGGCCTTAATGTTTACCAAAGTTATTTTATGGTAAATTACTTGTACTTTCAATTAAGTTTAAATTTTAAGTACAATATTATGTGTTTCTCAGGCATATTTAAATACTATTCCATAATAAAGTATCTATGTCATCTTTAGCTGTTGTTAAAATGCTGTTTTTATGTTTAAATAGAAAATAAACTTATCTTCTCATCACTTCCTCTTCTAAACGCRTTGAAATTGGCCTTTGTCTCTTTAAGAACCACCTTCTGCTTCTGTCCCGTCCATTTCGGTGCGGGGGGGTCGCGTGCGCATTGATGCAGTTTACTTGCCACCTGAAAATAAATTTCCTCAAAGGTATTTTTAATGAAAAGAGCTTCACTGAGTGAGAAGTAGTGTTAAAGGAGACCAATTATGGGTCCTAGAATTTTTTTATGGTATGTCTGTGGGCTGTCCAAACCATGTTCATTCAATTTAATGCACAAAATAATTCTCAGATAATAAAATTTCCCATTTTCTAGTTCTGCCTGCTATGACTTTCATTCAGAACGAGCTGTTTATGTTAATGAGCTCTGTTGGTAACGCCCTCCAAAAATCCGTTGACATTAAAGGTGGGAACATACTGGCTCCGACGCCGACGGGTCGACGCACGGTCACGTGGTTGTTCGGCAGTCGTTTTCGCACAGACCTTTCATAGTCCCTACGACACCCCCGCGCCAAATTTGGGAAACCCCCCTCCCTGAAACATACGTCACTGCATGGAGTTCCCCCGCAACAGCCGATAATGCAGAAAAAAAAAGTCAGATTTGTCACTCACCCGACGTATTTATCCACATCTGTCCTGGTTACAAAGCTCCACAGTTTCAGATTCCTCCGTGCCTGTTTATCTGTTATGTCTGTTTATCTCCATTCATGAGTTTTTCACGGTTTGACTAGCTTAATAAAACTCTGCTTCCTGGTCGGCTCGGGGAGCGAGTCAGTTCTTTTTTCCTTTTTTTTTAACCAAGTGGTTGAAGTAAATGCAGCGCATAGCGCTGTCAGCACAAACACGCATGAGTTTTTCTCAGTTTGTCTGTCTTTAAAACTGTTCAAAACAGTCTGCTCTAGTCAGAAGCGAGTTTTTGTTTTTTTGTTCTGCTGTGTCCATCCGAGCGCTTTCAGCTCATACCAATCACACATTAACGTCGACACGGGAGGGGGGTCAAAAAGTTCTGCCGGGGGCTTGTGCCAAAAGGGGCTGTCGACACGACGCTGKGAAGCCCGGTGGCGTAATTTTCGTCATTAAACTGCGACAACGCGTGCCGACGTCTGCAGTTCGCAGGGAGTATGTTTCCAGCTTAACTCCACCCTCCAAAGCCAGCGCTTACATTAGCATGGCTAGAAATAGCAGAAGCTTCATTGTACAACCATATYTATGAGTCAGACCCAGAGGCAGAGTCGGTCCCAGCTTTTTTTTTCTCCCCCTCCTACTGTGTTGGAGCTCTGCGCTCACTCTGCATGCTGTTACCAGGGCAGGTAATGGGAGCAGCAGCGGTCAAAATATCAGAAACTCGAACAAATAGGCTAAAGCTAAACAATAGAGGCACATGAGAAAACGTGTTCATAACAAATGAAAATAGATAATTAAATTGTTTGTGTCCGTGTCAAACTCTGGTCTCCTGCTCTCTGGTCCAAAACTCTACCCATTGCCCTATTGGAAGGCTTGTTGTGAAATGAGCTGCACATTGCACAACAACTGGCTTTTTGTACTGAGGAGGAGGAACCTCAACAGGGGGTTGCTACTAAGGGGCTGAACTCAGGATGCGGTGGGTTGTCGTACAGCTTGTGACATCACAGAATGTAGGAAGTATAAAACTTGTCATTAATATACATTAAAAATACATTTACGTCCAGTAAATATGCGCCTGAGTGCATTTTATTTGGTCCTAGGACTGTTTTTTTAAGAAGTACATACCCAAAGTTGAGTAAAAAAAAACTTTAAAAAGTGAATTTTGCATAATAGATCCTCTTTAAGAGCGCAGCAGACAGTTTCAGTTTCACTTTCAGTTTCACTCATTTGCTTTGTTACTGCCGAGAGCCTGCATGAGTCATGGGCGGGGTGTGTGGGGTGGAGAGATGTGCTCCGTGATGAGGAAGCTCGGCTTGGAGACATCCCAGGGGCGTTTCTGGTCCCAAAAGGCATTTCTGGTCCCCACCTGTCGTTCTGCTCCTTAGCATGGCTGCCCAAAAATGCTGCAGGCTTCCTCAAACATGCATAAATGAGTCAAAGCAAGGCTTTAGGCATATTTTTTTATTAGAGTATAACATTATAACATGATATAAAATCCAAAAATGTAGATTTTACATGATATTGTCCCTTTAAGTCTTCACTTTTTTGAAAAAAAAAAAAGCTTCTCAGTAATGGGTAAATAGAGAGCAAAGTTTCATTTAGGACCAGTTCTTAGAAGTATCAGATTTGTTGATTTTTAATAGTACAGTGGTGATTTCAGACACACCTCTCCGTCCCCCACCCCCCAATACTGTATTTAGTGACCAAAGAGTGTCTCAGTGGTGGGGCTTCTTGCGGTAGGCGATGCTTGTCGTCCATTAGTACTACCATTTATTGAACAAGGTAGATAAATACAGATTTTAGTGGTTAGCACTTTCTCCTCACAGCAACAGGACTGAGTTTAAACCTRCTGACCTGCTGGGGCCATTCAGTCCAAGGACATGCATGTTAGGTTAATTGGTGATTATAAATTTGCCATAGGTGTGAATGTGTCTTAACCCCTATAATGGAATGATGACCAGTCGAGGGTGTATAGACTGCATATCACCCACTGTCAGCTAAGCTGGTCCCTAATGGATAAACTTGCTAATGGATAAATGGATTAAAATAGTTTGTTTTTAGATTCGAAAGCAATAAACAGCTCTTTAAACTAATTAAATCAATGTCTAATTGCTCTTAGAGGTATTTCATGTTTGTGCAGACTGATAATAAAGTTAATGAAATTTTGAAGTGTTTTAAGACGTTTGTGTTCACCTCATTTTGTCACAAATGAAATCGTTTTGGAGACATTGTTTTGCTTTTGATCATTATTCAGGTTTACAAGTGAAAGTACCTTCAACAGAGGCGACTTTGGCACTAAAATTGTCACAGGGTAATGAAACGAGGTGAAACYTCTTTGATGTTTTTGTGATTCGAGGCAGTGAATGTATGTTTTCTGGGTTGTCATATTTTGTAACGTCTTCGTATTGTTCCTTTAATAAGGCTGGTTTCCACAATAACCAAGATGATCTCCGCCTAATTAAAATACTGCATATAGACAAATAAAACACTGTACACACTCAAATGTTAGCTGAGGTCTCACTGTGCAAGCATTTGTTTCTCACTGGTTGATGACTGTGGAAACAGTCATGCTGTGCTGTGTTTAGTCTAAGCAGATATTCATGTGGAGAGGAAACTCAGGCAGGGAGAAGTGAGAAAACTGGCTTATGTCTGTGAAACTATGTGCGTGAACGTAAAAGTTTAACTCCAAAATGTCTTTTTGTTTGAGTAAACAGAAGACTTTATACCAGGCCTCTTTGCACAGCAAGATTTATTTAAATACCAACAATTTCAGTCACAAACTTCATTTTACAAGCTTTGCAATTAGTGAGGTGTGCATTTTGCACTATTTCTCTCCGTCTCCTCAAAACCAGAAAATCTTGCGCAACCAAGTGGTTATGCCAGAGTGCATGTGAAGCTCAGCAAGATGGCTCATACAGCACAACAGAATATACAGTAGAGAAACTTTCAATTTATGGAGGGAAAAATACAGTGAAATACAGAATGTGCCTGGATTGTGTCAATTGCAACAAGCTTTAGTTTGACTTTGAGGATGCGTTTGCAATCCAGTTTAACTCCACCACATGGTAACAACCAACCCACCAAATTAGTAATAATGACAATGTCATAAGTGTGAAAAAAACATTAAGTGGGTTTTTGTTACTACAAATAAAATAAACAAGCTTGATGCTGGTTATTGCTGTGAAATAGGCCACCTTTACAGCAACAGCGAGTTACAAAAAATATTTTTTTAAATTATTAATTTTTTTCTYTATGTTTAGTCTGCATATAAACGCTATCTGACATGAAGGATTTTAATATAAGTGGTCACTACAACAAGTTGCACAAAGCTAAATATGAGAAGTTTACTGAAATCACAAGTGAACAACAGCATTTTTTTCCAGAACCGCAACCATGCAGGAGTCTGCATTAAAGGCGTCTTATGCAGTTGCACTTCAGCTCACTAAAGCAATAGTTTGTTCTTTGTTTGTGTTACGGGTTACATTTGCCTCAAAAGTTTTGTATTCATATTTATTAAACCAGAGTACACCTGTTATACATACATTTGAACATGAAATGTTTTAAGTTACTACACTGTACGTGTAGGGGTCAGCTTATGGTGAAATAAGCCTTTCTACATATCTCTCATAACAAGGTTATGAGGAAAGTTTTACTAAGGTATTTTCTCATTACTTTAATATCTTGACTGTGCAAAGTGAAAAATGACACAATAAGGGAATGTTCAGACGAGTTCAAGTTGATTCATAAAGACTATGCAATCATTTATTTACACAAATTGAACAGATCATACAGTAAGTACACCTGATTGTGGTTTTCCTATAACAAGCTTCAAAGTTAAATGAGATAAAACTCGCGTCCGAATTTTAATTCACATTAAACTCAGATTACTTATATAGAACAGTAAAACGTCAGTTCTGTTGTTAACAACCAAACAATTTACTGGCACTGTTTAGCTTAAGTTTTGGCAAATGAATAGAGGAAAGGATGAAAATAAGATTAGTGTTCTACTACTCTTATTTTGTTAAGTGTGTGGTACAACCGGATCAGCACGTCCTCTCTGCGCTTAGATTTCCACATGACATGTCACCCGGAACACGCTCAGTGTTACCTGGTGATGGCTTCTTAAGCAAACACTGGGTAGTCACTGGTTCACCTCCGATCAGTCAGGGAACTTTTTAATCGGTCCGCTCACTGTTCCTCAGCGAAAAGTGTTATTTTAGGCAACTTTTCGTCTGCTTCGATCTTCGCCAGAAAGATTCAAGCTGATGCATCTGGTTCCTCCTTTCAAAATAAAATCTCCCCGCGGGAGTTATAAACACTTAGAGACTTGTAGTCTCAGGTGGGACAGTCGGCGGCTTGCCMCTGTCRRGGCCGTTAGATCCRCCTAATTGGCTTATGGGCAAGACCTAACGGGCCAAGCTGGCTTCTCCTGGGAGAAACCCAGTGTTACTTCCCAGTTCGGCATCCAGGAAGAAGTGTTCCGTCACTCAAAGGCGTCCGTGTTAGTAATAGAAGCGGACGACTTTGGTTCCGCCCTCAGGCTTCGAATGAGTCAGGAAAAGAAGAAAGATAAGAGCTTTGCCAGCCAGGCGCCAGCCAAGGTTAAATTCTGTGGTTGTTTTTAACAGAATATGATAACAATTTTTTTCAACTTTTCTTCTGGCAGACTCTAAGAGAAATCACTGTAAAACATTTATGATGATTAATTAACATTTCTGTTTAAATAATCAGTCTGAACCTTTTGTTAGTCCAGATAAATGAAAGATTTTCTCAAGAAAAACTCACAATTATATTACTGTGTTTCCAGTAAAATAAAAACAGTGATTTGTATAAAAACACAATGAAAACATGGTAATGATTTTCTCTGTGATTTTTATACCATTAATTAATCTTTTAGGCACGATAAAAGAGTAGAAGTGATTCCACTTTCTTTGTGACAGTCATTATATGATTTAAAAAATGCATAAACATTCTTAGTTAAACAACAAATGAATCACGAACAGAAAAGATTGTTCTGTCCATTACCTGATTAAGAGAACAGAGAAATTCTCTTCTAGGTTGAAATGACCTGTCATGGCCTAAATAGAATTCAGTTTGTGACAGAGTTCCTGCCTTCTCGTCAGGCCTGTCCGAGGCCTGCTTCGAGGCAGTAAATCTTGTTTCTTCACTCGAGGTGACCCCTACATATGTTTATTTAATAACATATACATTAAGATGCCCATCCCTGAAGTGTTTATTTTTTTAATATTCTAGTTCTAATTTTGATTTAAACTGCAATCAAATATGCAGTTTAGACATAAATTAATGTATACAGAAACATGTTTTCAGGATGCAGCCTCATCATCATCTGTGTGCTATTATTTCATATTTTTCTTATGAACATGACTGAAGAGGAAGAGCAGAGGAGATGCAGAGTGTAACAGACATATGACACACCATAAGATCTAAACAGATGATGAAGAGGAGGATATCAGATGGGTAACACTAAAAGTGAAGTTTTTCACAGTTTGAAAGCAATACTTACCATATAAGAGACACAGSTTGATCAGTTTGATGGATATCTCAAAATGTTAACAGGATATAGGATAACATGACATTTTCCTTCAGTCCTGTTGTTGCATAAAATGAAAACATGATTCAGTAGAATAAGAACACTTGCACTCATTTTGTTTTTATGTTGCAAACAGCAGCTCAGAAAAATATTGAAACAGCACATTTACTCTTAAAACTCTTGAAAATGACTCAACAATTGCTGACAACATTTAAAAAAATCTTAATGCCACCTCTGTTCCCAAACATCTTTATTTTATGCTTGCTATTTCAGCTCAACAATAAACTGCTGTGATGTTCAGATTGGAGTGCTCATCACTTGGTATGAATTATGAGAAGTGAGGTAAAAAAAAAGTCCTAATCGTTTCCGTTAATGAAATGTCTCTCGTCTTATCTGGCTCTCTTATGATCCATATGTTAACGTTTGTTACGGAATTTGCCCTCTGTCTCTCTTGCTCTCTTTCCGTCTCTTTCGGCCCATCTTCCTTATCTGAAATTGTGCTGTGAATTTGGCGCTGTGAATGATTATGCTTATCGACCTGCCCGTAGACCGCATATTAAAATTTTGTGGCATGATTAGCCTATTTATCTATATAATTGGATTGGAGTTTGTGTACAAGTGTGTGTGCATGTGCAAAAGCTGCAGTTTTAAAGGAGAGAAAAAATAAATATGAAGAGAGATGGGCAACATAATCGTGTCATAGATTAATTCCATTTGCATTCAATCAATAGTTTCACCCTTGAAGTTTTTTAAAAGTCTAATCAACTTATACTAGCCTATGAGATTATTGGAAAACAACCTTGGGCATGGTGTAAAATGAGACAACACTGAATTTACCATGCTGGGGATTAGTGTCATGAGACCAGGGAGATTTGCACAGGCAAAATGTGAACACTGAAACACAATGTATTACAGTAGTTTCCGGCTTGGTGTAATTCATGCAAACATCCCTGGGCTTTTTATACCACTCTAGTGCAATCTAATTGTGTACGATGTATAATSCACACTCAAAAAAATCACTATGGTACATTGTGTTGATTTCATAGAATTAGTTTTACTCCAAACAAATTTGGTTCAGGTTTGTTACAGTCAATACATGCATAAAAGTGGTTCTAAACAGTATACATTTATGTATAGCAAACATTTCTGTGCCTTGGTAACATTCCTTTGAAGCAAAAATAAAGGGTTGCACATGACTGAGTAATGTGCAGCTTTCAGTGCAGTTCAGATTTGTCACATGTTCTAAATTATTTTATGTCCTAATGCATCTCAAAAATCAAGGTAGAAAAATCTCTCTGGACAGGTACTTCTATCTGTCTATAGTGTGAGGAGTTACAGGTAAGTTCAACCTTTTAAGCAGTACTTTCACATAGTGAATCAACCAGTTTTCTGGTGACATCCAAAACTGGTTGTTCACATGCAAAAGAGGACCATTGGCCCAACGATCTATCATTAGGGTCTTGACTGTTGCTTATTGTTCACAGAAGGCAGAGTCATCCTCGTAATAACAGCATTGTACGAGAGGGACAATTGGACATGGAGACCTCCCCCTACTTGTTTGATGATTAATATTTTTTTCTTCACAACAATTACTTCCTTTACTACCCTCTCAACCCAACGACCCTCTTTATCAAGGATGAGAACATCTTCATCCCTGAAAGAGTGACCGCTGGCCTGTAGATGAGTGGAAACTGCAGAGTCCTGGCCAGATGATGTTGTTCTTCTGTGCTGGTCCATTCTTTTAAACAGTGGCTGTTTCATTTCCCCAATGTACACCTGGTTAAAGTCCCTCCCACCCAGCATACACAACATTGCTTTGTTTGTGTCAGGGGACTGGATCTTTGCTGTGAACCAGTCATTGATGCATGGTTCCTCAGTTGGTGTCACTGTTGCCGATCATCAAGAAGATTGCCAGATCGAATTCCAGTCTGGGTAGAGTTTGCATATTCTCTCTGTGCATGCGTTGGTTTTCTCCAGGTACTGATTTCCTCCTACAGACCAAAAAAAKCAGGTTAACTTGTAACTCTAAATTGTCCTGAGATGTGAATGAAGAAGCCAATTGTTATTTGTCTCTATGTGGCCCTGTGATGGACTTGCAACCTGTCCAGGGTGGACTCCGTCCCTCACACAGTGACTACTATGGGCACCAGTGACCCCCGTGACCCTGAAAGGAAGAGGCAGGGTAAGGTAATGGATAGATAGACTATGTCTTTGGTCCTTGCTGCTCATCTTTGTTGTACCAGATTGTTGGCTGTATGTTGGGATACGGATTGGATTGACCACAGGCCATAAAAAAAGTTTTTCTAAAGTTCTAAAGTTTATCTAAATCAGTCTTCATCTACTTTGTATTTGTTTACATARATACAGTGTGTATACATGAATCAGAATACCAAACCCTAAGTGGGTGTGATTTGAGAGACACAAACATGAAATAACACTGTTAGCTTTTCTATCAAAAACACTTTCATTTAGGCAGTCATGCACAAGTACGGTTTTGAAACAAAGTAAAATAATTTCTTTGTACCTCAAAAATTGTAGTGCCACTCAAATCACTAATTAAGTARTTTTTGGTTAAAAATGTTACCTTAAAAGTGGAAGATGCTAATAACTGCTAAAACAATCCATATTTATTTGTTTTCCTCGTAAATCCTGTAAGCTTTTATAAAACACAACAATACAGGTCGAGCTAAAGCACTGCTTTGCCGCATGTGCCAGTAGCTGTGATATTAATAGTCTTTAAAGCTAGTCATTAATGAAGCTGTCCTTATTGAGGCTGCTATGAGGACGTGCTTGCCAAGTGTTTATTAATCAGGGAATAATAAGTAATCCGGGAACATTAATGGAAATGGATGAGACTAATGGATGACGCCTGCACTCTCCCACACTTAAGCCTCAGACTTCATTACTGACAGGCAGATTAGCACAAAGGAGAAAGAGCATAACTGGCTCCACCTGTGAGTGTGTGTGTGTGTGTGTGTGTGTGTGTGTGTGTGTGTGTGTGTGTGTGTGTGTGTGTGTGTGTGTGTGTG
>NW_013952404.1:8291843-8299041 GCF_001266775.1 Austrofundulus limnaeus | reverse complement strand
GTGTGTGTGTGTGTGTGTGTGTGTGTGTGTGTGTGTGTGTGTGTGTGTGTGTGTGTGTGTGTGTGTCCACATAAACACATTTTTTTATGCTTGTGACAACATGATGGAACACTGTCAAGCTCATTTGCTCTTCAATGGACTATATGTAATTAACAGTATCCTTTCAGAGAAAGCTGCTGAGAGTAAAATGAATAGACATCAAATAAATCATCTGGCAAAGTTGGCTTCTCTAGTGCTTCCAGTCTTGTTGTGACATTTTTCATCAATGTCATCACACCCTCAGAGGCTCTTCTGGATGAAGGTTTTCTGTGGCTTTTGTGCAGCAGGTGATTTWWAAAAAAAAAAAAATTCTCATCTTCCCTCACCAACCGTGTCGACTATAGTCACTCACTTCACACAAGTGTTGCAGCACAAAGTTAATTTCACCCAGGCCCTGAAATGTCTTTTAACCACACTCCGTGAGCACATACCCCAGCCTCATCATACATCATCTTGATCTAATGTAGTCAGGGAAATTCTGTGATATATTCTGAAACGCTCAGATTGCGTATCGTTATCACATCAACCAAAAGGGTTAAGCACTTAGAAGAGACACAACGATACAAAGTTCTCCCTGCTGCACTATAACATGCTCTGTGAAAGTGATAAGAGTGTGTGATCATGCGTCCCAGCATTTTATATCAGTCTCCCTATAATYGATCCCCCCCAATGACTCTTTGTGGCTGCATTATTTAGATGGAATAAAACGCCGGAAGGAAGTGTAGAAGGAAGTAAGGATTCAGTGTTTCATAAATGAGCGAGTGTGACAGTCTAAATGCTGACTGAAGCCTGCAATGATGTTGGGAGCAGCAATTTTACACTACCTGGGGAGTTATTAGGTGGAGAGGCATTCAATTTATTTTTTTATTTATTTTTGCTGTAAGTGGTGTAAGCAAAAATCAGAAGATGTGACACATGATGCAAAATGGTTATGGTTCTTATTCTTACTAAATTGGAAATCTAAAAATATCCAAATAAAAAAAAAACAAGAAATTGTAAAAATCATAAAAAACTAGATTTGGTAGTTTTATACTTGACTTACTAAAATATAACAAACATATTTCCTACTATGGGYCAAAAAATGTAAAATAAAATGTCTTTAAAAAGTGTCACTAACACATTTTTGTTATTTACCTCACTTTCTGAGTATACAATCTCTGACATTTTATTGTTATTTAGCTCACTGTTCTTACATTTAGCCTTTTTTTACTACATGTTCAGTTGAAATTTTAAATGTCATGTCTAAATGTTAAATTCTAAATCTAAATGTGTAAATCGAAATGTAAAACGTATATCTTAAATGTTGAAGTTACATTTAAGAATTTTGAAAGGGAACAGTGTTTGCAATTAGTGTGCATTTTTACTTATGACATCATCACTGCTAACACTGCTTTCGCTTCCCAGAAGACATCAAATTTGCAGCTGTGGCCCGTGTCTGAAATGCACTTCAAACTTCCAGACCACAGGTACCATTCATAKTGTTTTCAATGAACATATTTTGAATTTMAATTAATTTAAACACTATCTTCATCAGCTTTAGCAGTTGTTTTTGTCACAGGACAATGACATCACAGCAAAATCTGTGCTCCAACAGCAAAGGCTGTGCTCCATTCCAAAATTCTTAAATAAAAGCTTTAGCATTTAGCTGCAACGTTTAGATTTTATTTATTTACATTTAGATTTGCACATTTAAATTTAGGACTTAATATTTACACAAAACATTTACATTTGACATTTGGCAAAAATTAGCAAAATGTGAGTCAATCAGCTAAATAAAAAAATGTTAGTGAAAATTGATCAACTAGGATTATACACAAAACGTGAGCAAAACTATAATATTGTGTTAGTGACTATTTTAATATTTTATTTTATACTTGGCACCCTATATCCTAAGTGGAATCTGTTGGGTTTTATATTGTTGGTGTTTAAATTAGTAACTAAAAATACAGATTAGTTCAATTGATGAGTCAGTGTTTTTAGATTTTATTTTATTCTTGTTGGTTAAAAATTGAATCCAAGAAAGCAATGTTTTATYTTTTTGTACACTTAGGCCTGACAGAAATGGTTTGCCTTGTCTTTGGCAATAACCTACAGAGACAGCACAGCCCTGTACAGCCTGAAGGAATGAGCCTCCAAAGCTTCACCTGATGTGACACATTTACCGTAAAAGTGACATCTTTACACATCCTTGTCAACCCGTTGTTGTAAACTCAAGACAAAGCTGTAAAACAAATAAAGCTCTGCTGAATGCTATACATTATTAGTTTGTTGTTTTTTTTTTTAGATAAAATCTAAAACCACTTGGCATTTTGTTGGCAAGTTGATGCGACCATGCTGAGACAAACCAAGACTGAATATATGTACCTAATTTCTTTGTCAGTAAAACATTGCATTAGGGCACAGACGGAGGAATCTCCTAGCCGTGTGAAAAATGCCACTGATCATKACACTCAACTATTTTTCTTACCGTCATGGCTGTCGCCGGCAAGCAAAGCAGAGCCCAGAAGTCTCCATCATCAGCCTCAGACCCTAGGGACAGAAGAAATCACATTATATCAGCTGTCACACAAACTCACTGTCAAGGTGTGCTGGAGACAGCACACATCAGCTCTGGTGTGATGCTGGAGACCCAGAATACCTCAGACGCTTCGTCTCAGCCCGCGGCTAGAACCAAGCTGCAGTTCTAACAAGTGAGACACATTTCACAGTGATTTAAGGTAGAGAAACACCTCTCTCATCTCGTTTGTACCTACAAAACCCCTGTGTCTTAAAACCCTGTGTGCGGAGGTGGCYGTGAGTGTAGAGAGTTCAGCGGAAGGAATATGCAATTTAGTTAGCCTTGTGTGCACTTCAGGCACTTCATCTCAATTTGATAAAGAGGGTTTCGTTTCTACTCTGGCTTGCCCCTCTGCCGATTTTCTATAAGAGGAACTGCCTATCAAACTTGTGCTATGGATGATGAAACTGCTGCGCAATAGCGAGTGGAGAAGTGTAAAGCAGAGCTATCATTGTGCTTGTTCAGCACACATTCTCTCACACACACACACACATTCTGCTCTGCTGGCCAAGTTGTGTTGATAGACTTCTAGGGGAGCAGTGTCCTGGGATGTAAGGTTGTTGCTCAAAGTGTGACCAAAAAAAAAACAGGAAGGAAAACAATTGTCATGCTTCACTTTCCTGAAGCACACGCAGAGCAACACAGCAATCTGATGTCTCATCACTCATTCAGTCACGTCTGTGAATCAATTTATTCACTTTTTTCATAATCCAGCTGCTGTGTGTGTAACTTTGCTGGGAACCCAAACAGTGTCTGCAGTGAGAAAAAGACAAAGAAAACAAAAGAGAACAGTTGTTGGTTGACAGTGAAACGGTAACTTTTCCTTCCAGATCCAAACTGAGGGTTCATTCACACCAGCCCTGTTTAGTCCACTTTAATCGAACTCTAGTAAGTTTGCCTAGAACAGGGGTGTCAAAGTCATTTTCACCGAGGGCCACATGAGCGTTATGGTGGTCCTCGAAGGGCCACTTGTAATGAACTTTTACATTTCATGTTTAGCTTTGACTAAACTGTGTTTTAATGTCCTCTTTTAAAGACTGATAAGAAGTGTATGACTGACTAAATCTGAAATAAATACAGAAACATCATTAAAAGTAAAGGCAGATTTAGTTTATGGTTGATGCTGACTTTACAGCAGCTTATTTTCAGACATTAATAATGTGCTATCCAACTAAATTGCTCAGTTACTGAAAGCCAACAGCTCAGGGACAGGAATTTATTAAATTTATTTTTATTTCATTTATTTGTTGCATGCAATGATAAATTTAAAGCTTACCATTGATATTATAAATTTTCATGTTTTTTATCTATTTATTTATTTATTTTGTGGTGGGTACCCCCGCTGGCGGTCCACACGGGAGTCACCCGCAGGCCACATTTGGCCCACGGACCTTGTGTTTGACACATGTGGCCTAGAAAGTGCAGTTCAACTAGGGAGGTGTGAATGCGTAATCAAACTACAGTCCACTTAAAAACCTAGGTCTTGGCTCACTTGAAGTAAACCCAGGAGCAGTTTGAATGTGAATGCCGAGCGGACCAGAGACCTCTCCAAAGGCAGGAAGCAGATGACAGTGCAGGGCATTCTGAGTAATAATAGTAATAAAGTTACTCAAATACCTGATGTCTGTAAGGTCGGCATCACTTCTATAAAGTAGGATACTCTCCTACTCAGTGCACATACGGAGCCATCTTAGCCAGCTTGTGTGAAAAACAACATTTTCCATGTTTCTGCCTCATGGTTTGTTTGACAAAGTGCAGTGTGAAAGTGAACTGCACCAGCTGAAAATGTAACAAATGTTGCAATTTTGGTCTGAGTCTACCGGACTACCAGGTGTGAAAACARCCTAAATACCATTTAGGATGAGTTTGTCATTGACTCTTTGATCACAGCATCTTTTAAAGCTTTGACAAAGTTTCCAGCAAACGTAAGCCATTTAACGAAAACATGAAGTCATCAATTCTAAGGAGGAATTGAAGATGTTGGAGTTTGCCACACTGTGCTCACACTGTATGTGTGCTCGCCATCTGAACTCATGCTTTGTTATTCATAACTGCTCCAGCTTTCCATGACTTGTTTGCCTTCCTCTTCTATTAAATGTGTCCAAGTCATTTTTCATTCAGCATCTCATGCTAGTTACAGCTGTTAATAACAGATTGCTTTACATTGTTATGCAGTGCATTAACATCCAAACTTGACTGGCGGCTCTACGTGCCCGAGACCTCTGGCTCCTGCTTGCTCTCGCAGCGGCACCAGCCCACCTTGTCCCTCGGTAAAAACCAGAGTAGAATCAGCAAAACCACACATCCCTCGCTTTCTCAAAAAGGCCAAATCCATTTCATGTCAAGAATTGCAAATGGGGCTGTGTACAAAACAATGTTGATATGAATCTGTCCTGAGCCACAGAACCTAATAGGTACATTTTTCTGCCGTTTGCTATAGCTGTTGACGAACACAGCTGAGTGTGGGTGTTATTCAGCACATTATGAAGCATATATACTCATTACTAGACGTATACCATGTATGCTCATTAAGATGTAAAAAAACAATTTTTGCATTTGCCCATTTGTCCTGCTTATGTTGCTGCAAATGCACTTACATGCTGAAATATTACTATACACACAGTAATTTCAAGGTAATAGATTATCACCCAGAATAAAGAAGATGCAACTTATTTTGTGTGTGTTGTGTGATAGAGTTCCATTGCATTATTTATCTAAGTTAGTCAGTTTTATTAGAGGGCACCATGCTTTAATAAAACCCTTTTGTCACATGTATTGGGAATGTAGCTGCAATATAGGAGGATTTATATTGCTGAAGATTGTTTTTTTTTTTTTTCATAATGAAGTAGTGGGCAGCACTGTGAAAACGTTCAGCTAAAGCTTGATAAGCTGGTGCTCATTATGACAGGAATGTTGAAATGAAGGAGCCGAACAGGTCCTCCATGTTGCTACAAATGAAATTGATCCCATGAAGTGCTGAAAGCTCACATCTTGGTCTTCATCTAATGAAAGGCTACATATGTTATAGGAAATAGGATGTGTGGTTTGTGAGTGTGAGAATGAGTGGATGTGTGAGACACAGACTGGAGGACAACAGAGGAATTCAGAAAGAAAGAGAAAGAGGAGGGTAAGTAAACAGATCAATWTWCCCAGTARGAACCTTTAAGTGAAAGTGAGAAAAGATTAAATCATAGCAGAGCCTCACAATATGTATATCAGTACTTTATTTTTATCGCAATATATGTACAGTATCAATATTGRAAAAGGCCACTAGCTATTGAGATAAAGAAAACAAGCACTTTGGCTATGTTCACATTGCAGGTCTTAATGTTCACTTAAAAATTGCGGTATTTAATAGATCTGTTTTGCAGCCCTAGACTTATCTTCCATAAGTTTGCAAGTTTTATGTAATGAAAGGAAAGAGCACTGTAGATCAGGCTCACAGACAATAAATTATTATAATAGTCGACCTCTGGACATTCAAGTCTACGTATGATTTCTTTGCTTATAAATGAACATGAGCACCTTCAGACTCCATGCAGCTAGATGACAATAACAATTGGAAGGCAAAAAAAACAGAACGATTGAAGAAGAGGTAGAAACTAAAAAAAAGTGGTTTTACTGTGATGTATGAACAAAGTGAGGTGTATATTCAACATCTTCACAACATACACACCAGTCTGTAAAAAGGTGTTTTTCACACTATGCCTTCACTGCTCAGCATTCTCAAAATCTCCACATACAACGTATGATGGCATAGCAGGTGTCACGATTAGTGCAAATTCTATTTTGAGCATCTATTTTTGCAACAAGGTTCTCCTCTCGTACATTTAGGCTTTCATAAGACGCTCGATGCTTAATCTCACATGCTAAAAGAAACAGTCCTCTGCCTCTCAGTAGAGGTGAACATGCACCACACTTGCATGTGGCGTATTGAGTGTCAGAGTGGAAGTGCTGACGTGGGATCACTGACGAAGCCTTTATTTTAACATCCTCATTCATAATAAAGAAGGCATTTTTTCTTCATCAGCATTCTTCCACCAAGAGTAGCTGTAGTTTAAATACAGGGAATGTTATAAATTCATCCGATAGCCATATTTTAGCATCCGTTTATCTTGGTCGTTGACATGACATAAAACAACAAAGTGTGAAAAAGAGACAAGAATGCAAAGATGTTGAGAGAGGTAATTCTGTATTCTCAGTTGTTTCCCAACTGCAGTTCAATATACTTGATTGACCAAGCAGCATACTAAGACCCTTTTAGGAAAAAAAATACTCCTGTATTTATCCTTTTCTTCTTTATAAACACTGTCTTTCAAACCTGCACATGCACACATAGCACATAGAGACACAAACATTAAGCCAAAATTAGCAAGTCAATAATAACTGGGCACTGAAACCTTCGAGGCGAGGAAAGATCCAGATTGAACTCCATTAGCACTGAACCAAGAACACCCAGCATGACTCACACCTGCTTGCTCTGAGACCCCCCAAATAGGCCCATATCTCCTATTCCCTGATAAACATTTATATACACAAACACTGAAACTCTCTCTCTCTCTCTCTCTCTCTCTCTCTCTCTCACACACACACACACACACA
>NW_013952404.1:8282779-8288708 GCF_001266775.1 Austrofundulus limnaeus | reverse complement strand
CACACACACACACACACACACACACACACACACACACACACACAAAGCGATGCTCAACTCTGACCCAACAAAGCTAACAGGATGTGTTGTGCATTTATAAACCATCTACAGAGAATAAACAGCAACAC
Source organism: Austrofundulus limnaeus (assembly GCF_001266775.1). Classification (NCBI taxonomy): domain Eukaryota; kingdom Metazoa; phylum Chordata; class Actinopteri; order Cyprinodontiformes; family Rivulidae; genus Austrofundulus; species Austrofundulus limnaeus. Next base: position 8,288,580 of record NW_013952404.1, on the reverse strand, counting down.
TTGGATTTTGATGCACAACAAAGTGTTTAGCTTTGCGTGCCGTGTTCAAATGTTCTCTCTGTCTTTGCCCCAATGCCTTAGAGTTTACTGAATTGGAATAAACATTTGGTAAAATATGATTTATTAACAAGGTTAGGTCACAAACAACAAAAAGTGATGGACGTGTTTGCAGTAAATAAACAAAAAAATTTAAAAAACTGCAGTAAACCAACTGAGTGGTTGTCATTTTCAGAAAAATGCACCAATTTTCATTCAAATTAGCAACAAAGGAAAACAACTGAACTTGCATCAAATCTCCTTATTAGCATGGCCAAAACTGGATGTGACGTTCATCTGCTGTAACTGTTCACTTCCCTGAACTTATTTTGTATGCTATTGTGAATGCATTGTTGTTTTTTATAAAATGGTTTATTTATGCCACATAAATCATGATCAAATAAGTTCCAGTGCATTAGTCTATACCAGTGGTCTGCAATCTGTGGCTCTGGACCCACGTGTGGCACTTTGGTCCCTTCAAACTCTTGACCAAAACTAACATGAGATACATTTTTTTTTGTTGTTGTTTTTATACCTACAACAGAAAAGGCTAGCATCAGCAGTTTTTTTCTGCCCATTTATTTGCAAATACGTATTTGGAATCTAAACTACTAACACAAGGAGTGAAACATGTGAATTAGATCATGCTAGCAGTTTGTTGACTGTTTCAGTAATCCTTGCAGTATGATTTTAAGTTGTATCAGGTTACCCCTTTCAACAAACTCAATGTGGCTTGTAGYCTACCAGTTGATAATCACAGTTGTAGCATGTTTTCATAGCTCCACATTTTATTAGAGAACAAAGGAGGAGAGACGGTGTTTTTGACTGTAAAGGTTGCAGACCTCTTGCCTATATAGTATGTGGTTACATTTGTAAATAAAATGACAAGGTTGCAGAATTTGTTCCAAAATGCTTTGTGATCCTCATGAACCAACCACTGTGAAAGACCTCTGTGTACTCACACCGACTGATTTAAAGTGGCTAAATATAATGGATTGATGATTGATTGATTGATTGATTGATTGATTGATTGATTGATTGATTGATTGYTTGGTTGGTTGGTTGGTTGGTTGGTTGGTTGGTTGGTTGGTTGGTTGGTTGGTTGGTTGGTTGGTTGGTTGGTTGGTTGGTTGATTGATTGATTGATTTAGCAGCCAGGTCTGATCTTAATCAGAGCTGTCCATTTGCATTTGAATCACCATTATGGATATACGATGCTCATCAGAGCTATTTTACACAAATAAAACAAATCTGAGATTTAATTAAACAATTATTAATCAATCTTAGTTCTCCAAAAATACTCAGTGATATTATGCTTGGAATGCTCCTGGCAGTCAAAAAGGCTCATGCTTTAAGACATATATGCTTTCATATCTCTTCAGGCTAATAGCAGTGATAAAGACCGCGCGTCGCTCAGCCCTTTCATCTTGAGCTCATCAACCTCTCATGCTCCGAATAAATCCGGAGTCTTGAGCAATGTTGAATCTGTGTTTCACAAGTTATTCAATTAACTAATGGAATACATCTAGTTAATAGCTAATCAAGGATCATCATCAAGTCAGAATCTAACCGTCCCGTTACTCCCTCTCCAACCATTCCACTCAAACTGATCATTACATGTCAAGTGACTCCGTCATTGTGGCTTGTAAAGAGTCTCATCAAGACTTGTTACTCAGAGCAAAATCAAATCAGAGGACTGTGACTGATTCGATGGTACAAAGAGCAGCCAAGGATTTGAGACACACCACAGTAAAGCAGTTCTAAAGTGTGCTTAATGATGTATAGCCCTTTTGTTTTGCATATTTATTTGATATTCATGAAGTGTCCAAGCACACTGACTTGACATGCGTCTCCATGGTGATAAATTATTTAGAGGTCTTTTCAGTGATGCAGTTGAAAAGCAACTTCATTAATAATGAACGAGTCTGTGTACTCTTATAATTGTATTATTTTCCCTGGAAAGTTTGTGTGCGGCGGCTCTCAATCTCCTTTTTGTTGTGTGGCTTTAATGTGGACATTGGCCAGCACTTAGGAGCATGTTCTTTAAATGGGGCCGTTTGTTGTAACTTTCTAGCATAATGGGGATTTGTCTGCTTGCTTTAGTTGTTGTTCAGCACACAGGCTGTGCGAACTAACACACAATACTTGAACACATTTGGCTTTGTTTCCACGTGTCATGTTGGACCTTGTACTCATCTTTTTGGATGCTTCAGGACAAAATGGACAGCAATTCCTTTCTTGTTTCTGTGCTGAAACTCTGYTCTTTTCTTCCCAATGAGATTACGCCCTTGGATCAAATGCCAACCCTTGCCCTATTGTGAGGCTAAATGTTAAACCCTTGGAATAATGCTGTTGCTCGGAATTTGGAACACAAAGCAGCACACAGCCATGAAATAGCTGTAGTTTCATCAGTTGGAAGTGTGAATGCCTGTTTTTCAACGGAGCAGCTCCAGTGTTGGTTCGGAGGGAGGATTGAAGAGGACATGTGTAATATGTGTGAAAGGATGTCCTGTTGAGTGAGAGCCATCCTCGTCTGTGCCAGCTCCCTACCTCTCTGCATCTCTCCCTTCTCCTGAAGTTTTTATAATCTGTTCCTCATCACATCACATTTTCTCTTCCCTCATCTTTTTGTATTTGTAACATTTTTTTTTCTTTTTTCTTTTTTTTAGGAAAACACATACTCTATGCTGATTGTCTCACTCATGCAAACACACACCCACACAGTCTGCCTCCCCGTTTTTCTGTTGTTTTTTCTTTTCCGCGTCTGCTGCTTTTTTCTTTTTTCTCCTCGGTCAATTATACAGATGTCTAATGTTTTCTCCCTTCTGCAGGGAGCGAACAGAGCATCTATCATCCTCTGGAGGATGGTGGTGATGGTGGGGAGGCTGCGAGCCCAATGCTTTGCTCCGCAGCAGAACACTCATTCCTCTGGGCTGGAAGGACGCCAGTCGACGAGGGATCAAACCTTGGCCCTCATCCCGGCAGCAGGCTTCTGCAGCTCTCTCCCTTCACCACCAGATTTGGGCCACTTCCACGTGGGCCAGCAGCAGGCAGCTTCTTTTTTATTTCTCCGTATCTAATCTGTTGTTTGTTCTTGCAAGTGGACTGTAGATGAGCAGAAAAGGATGTCTGGGAGGAAATGGAGGAATAAACAGTCTAGTATCAGCGATAAAAGCCCACTCTGTGGCCCTAAATGGGAAGTTTGGCTGTGAAATTTTAAAGAAAATGTTTGAAAACCCAGCAGAAGGAATGCATATTGCCCACCATTMTTTAAACCACACCCAAAGAAACAAAAACAACACACCTTCAGTGGTTGGCAATATGACATGGCAGAGTGATGTACTGTGTGACAGTTAGGGATGTGTATTGGAAATTTTGTTTAGTTTAAGTTTAATTCATTCATTCATTTCATTTAAAAATAAAACTTAAAGAGAAAAAACATCACACTTGAAATGAAAGGAGGCAGAAAGAAGAAACAATCTTATATTATTTGGCCCTTTTTTCCTAAATTAATTTCAAACGATAATAATCAAAAAACAAAAATGATTTGGTGAAARGATACACAGAGGTCAATTGGATATATTGTGATATATTGTGATACTGTAAGCAAGGCCATTGCCGTTTTGCCAGTTATTGCCATTTTTTGTCCAAAAGATTCWAATTAAAAAAGAGCACTCCACGCAACACATGAATAAATTCAGTTTATTTTTATGCAATCAGAAGACTGAACAGAACAACAGCGAGACGTYCATTTTTATTTCACATTTCTTTTTACATCCATCCAWTAAGCCTTAATCYAAAATCAATACAGTYTAAAGAAATGAAAAATTGTGATATTTCTGTGAATCAATATTTTCTTACACCCTTAATCGCAGTTTCAAAATCCATTCAAAAATGCTTCATTTAATCACAATGTTTGGAGAGGTTAAGTCCTTGTTTGTTTGCTGCAAACATGGAGAGACAGAAAAAAGGAGTTGGATGAATTTAGGCCAATTAACAGGAGACCAGAAAACCTYTTTTTACAATCAGTGTGTAAAAAGTTTGGTGAAAACCAGGACCACACAGCAGACAAGCAAAGTGTGAGTAAAAAGAACCACACCTCATCTGCACCTCAGTCAAGTCACAGAAGGCAAAGAGAAGCAAGGCTGAGTTCATTATCAAACCAGACTCAATATTTTATCACCTTGCAGATACATTTCTGCCCGACCAATTCTGCTGACTGGAAATTCTGAGACGAGAAGATAAAATTCAAAAGGAAAACTCTCTCAGTCWAAACACTGCTGGCCTCCTGGGGGGCCTGCGATGCTTTAAGGGGATGTTTTCATATTGCACAACCTGCCTGGTTCTGATACATTTAGAGGGGAGAAAAAATCTTATTAACAAATAAATAATGCATAATGGAAACCTTGTGGGAAGCCTTAACTGTCGAAACACATTATGTTCACATCCAACAGCAAAATGACAAGTTGCATGTAAAACACCCATAAAGCAAAGCCCACTCCTTTTTAGTAGCAAACTGCATCAGAGCCAACAATATATATAGTTTTTGCTTTCTCAGAACAATACTGATTTATGGAGCAGTTCACATCCAAAAGGTCAACAAGTGAAACTTGATACAACGCCTGTGTCTGTGTGGGTGAGTATAGAAGTGTCTAATCAATAGACAGACAGTTACCAAGGTCTGTTGGAGGCATTCTTGCCTTAGGGTTAGAAAAAAAAGCAAAGCTACGTAGTAGAATTGTGGTAAAAGGTTGTGTGGTGATATGTGATAGRAGTGGTGTTGGAGAAAGAGCGGGCTGAAGGTTTATTCAATGCGGCATTGAGAGTGAAATAATGATTCTGGCATCCCTGCAGATCGGGAACACCATAACCTCTGCCTACATGTACTCAGCCTGTGTTTGTGCGCTCACAGGCGCTGCAACAGCCCTGAAAGTGCACAGGGAAATGGCAACTCCCAGCTGTCAGCCTGACCTGCAGGTTAGCTGCTGTACTTCTGCCTGACCGGCTGTAAAATTAGGAGCAAACAAGGTGCATTTTAAAAACAAGAGCTAGCATCCGGAGCCGCGTCTCTCAGGAGTGAATAATTCATATTAAAAACATCACTCACAAAAAAAAGAAAAAAAATACTAAAAATACGCCCAGAGCTCTGAAGACCCAATCATGAGTCAAGCTCAGCAAGGCTTGTATAAAATGTGAAGCAAGAAGAAAGAATCTTCTCACTTAGATGTTCCTGATATAAGTAGCTCATGAAAAAAAATGGGATTTCCCTTTAGCTTAAAAAGTAATCCGCCTTATCCAGAAATAGGTGGGCAAAATGATTAAAGTATTTTGTTGTTGTTGCTGTTTTCTTTTTGTAACTTTGCACATTTTCTTTTTTAATCATTGTCGCTTGCTGGCCGAGGCAAAGATGGAGTGATAATGTTTTTGCCTCGGTGTGTTCATTTATCTGAACTGTTGAATGAAGCTTTCACAATGTAATCACTGTGGTGACATTTACAAATGATTACCTTTTGGAGTCAGTTGGATTCAAGATGGCTGCCACATTAAGGCAATTTTAGCAAACACAAAAATAACCATAACTTTTTTTAATCAGTTAATAAGCAAAATTTGGATCAGTAGTTTCTGAGACTGATCCCCAATTTATGCTCTGAGCACTAACCTATCATACAAAATCAAAGTTTAAAACACTGACAATAACTACTGAAGTTATCTCTGTCTGTTAATGCACTGTCATGACCAGGCTTACATTGTGTGTGTGTATATAC
>NW_013952404.1:8276752-8282679 GCF_001266775.1 Austrofundulus limnaeus | reverse complement strand
TTTTTTTTTTTTTTACTTTTTGTATATGAAGGATGTTACAGACACTCTAAAATTGACATGGCTTGATCCACAACTAAGATGCGTAACTGAGGCTGAATGTGAAGTTGTGAGTCTTTGCAATCTCAATTTTGTTTTTACAAACACCTTTGCTTTGCACTGCACCCAGGAATATAAAGCAGCTCTTTCTTTCCCTCTGGAYAACATTCTCAGACTAATAGTAAACCAGGAAAATGTTGATCTCAGAACAATCCCTTTTTGTGGGTAATGCAGCTTTGTTACTTGCAAATGGATGAGGCTTGAATCAGCAACATTTTCATTGAACCACTGGGGTAAGATAAAGGGATCTGGGCCCCAATATCAATGGGGCATAAAAAAACAGAACCCATATCTCAGCCTTATATTCTAGTTAGAGGAAATGAATTACTGCTATGCTTTACAAATACTATATGTGGCRATCAGTGCACCACTAAAATAGGTCAATAGATTGTGTGTGTGTGTAATCTTTGATCAGATGGTCTTCTCATCCAGGGCTATTAATGTGCTGATCCACTAATTGGGGGAGCTTGCTCTCTTAATGCAATGGCCTTCTAAATGTGTCCGTCCCAGTAATTTAATAATGGCCATTTCATGCTACTCTGACTTTTCAAACAGCTTGCTCGGGGCAGCTACAGGGACTTGTTATTGATTGAAACTCCTAGGCTGGCTGGGCTCGGCTGTGGGTGAGAGAGACCGATCAGCCTGCTTCTCAGAGTCCAGATGCAGCCACCCCCACACACCCCACACTCCCACCTCGCCACATGCTACTCATAAACACACAAACATGCAACATAGGCCCACAAAGGACAAGCGTGTACTCACACATACATTTGCAGATTCCGCGGAGAGATCTGCTGCACCWGGCTTGATCGGTGGAGCGCAGATGGAAGCTATGAGCAGAAAAAGGAGAAAAAAAAGATTGTGAAGAAAATGTCACAAGGCTCTGAAATGAAGACACGAGACCTCTTCAGTGGCCCTCTCATTCCCCTATATCTTCAAGTGCAACTCCACATATAGTCACTAGGGCTTGATGCCTGTGGTTGAGGAGTAATGAGGAGGAGAGATAAGAGCAAGAGTGATGGGGGTCAGGCAGCAGTGTTGCTGGCAGCCCTTACGGACCTCACACACCACCCTGTACCCCCCTGACAAGCTGTCCAGGACACTGTTTGTTTGTTCAAGATGATAAATAATTTGGCCTGTGCTGACATGGATTAATGGGACCCTAATGCCCCATTTTCATCCCTGTGCATTCAGTCTCAAATGTGCTTGGTTCTTCAAACTTGTTCACCATTAATGACTGAAATGTGTGAACTTTTTATTAGCTCTCATAGCTTGGGACCAAGATTTGAAATATCTAGTTAAAAAAAGTTAAAACTGGAGCTTTCTTTGTTGTTTTTAGAGCAGTACCCTGGGCATTTTACAAGAGTACTAACAGAGTTATATAGCTCTCAGAATGCACTTTGGAAATTATTCTTAGAACGATTAAGAACACTTTCAGTCTAATTTTGATGTTCATTCTTTTTATTTGCACTGGAGGTAAATTAAACTGCAATTAAAAATCATGCAAAACAGAAGGGAACATTACTTTGTTAGAGGCACACCGATGCAATAATAATGAATTTGATAACAACAAACTATATGTGTCTTTATTGTAAAATAGGTTGAGATCTTTTAAAGGGGGGTTTCTGTAAAGAGGTTATGGCAGTTAACATCTTAGCTGCTGTAGGTTGTTCATTCAGTTTGAAAGAAAAAAGGTTAATGAAAAAAAAAAAGATTTAGTCCAACGAGCAAGACCCAAGTGCATTGTGGAAATCTTAAAAGAGCTGCAGTCTCAAAATCATTCACTGGAGTCAAAACTCTACTTCTGAAAACTTTTTACTACGATCAATTTCACGTTATTTGGTTGATCTGGCAGCAATATTAAATATGACTGCCAAAAGTGCCTCGGCTGCACCAAAAATTGTACAGTTAGCTGTGTTTGCCAGTATTTGCACTTCCAACTAATCTTGCAGACTAACTGAGATTTCGTAGTTTATCAAAAAGCATTTTCATAAACCACTAATAGATTTCAGCGCTTGGAGTAAAAGTTAAAGTGACAAGTGCTGTACTACGCCAAACAGGGATGCAACCAAACAGGAATACAATTTCCCTCATTAATAAGTCATTGTCATTAAAAATATAGTTGGATTGTAAAATTACACAACAGTAGTGCTTGTGCTGTTTTTTTCYTTTGTTTGTTTGTTTAGTCATTCACAAGGGTGTGCTGTAGCACCCTCAGRCCCCTCATTTCCCCAAAGCCTTTGTAGGGGAAATAGATGTGTCTAATCAATAGACAGCATGAATGAGTCAAAGTAAGACTCTGGGCATGTTTTTGATGAGAGGATAACATTATAACATGATATAAAACTCAAAAAAGTTGATTTTACATGACATTGCTCCTTTAAAATTTATAATAATTCAACTATAAACCCAAAGTCAAACGATTGGTTTCATTTGATTAGTTTCATTTGTGAAGAGTTCTGTCTTTCCTTATGCTTAAAAATCCACAGTAAAAGATCAACATACTCATGTTCTGAACAAACTAACTTACAACACTCAGCAAATTACAAGGTGTTTTTTTTTCTTGTCTTTTTTCCATTTTTTTGTCTTTACAGGGGTGTTTCTTCTCAAACCACATTATTAGAGGCTCTTTAAAATATCTAAGATGTTTCTTGTTTCAATAATTAAACAGTGTACAGCTAAGGGCTCTCGTTATAACTCTTAATGTGCATGCCCTATGGCCTTTATCTTTGATCTCTCCTGCTGCTTAATGTGTTTTTGCATAATTTGAACCATAACGAGAAACAGTTGAGCTGCCTGATCCTTCTTCCTCGCTCTTTCTCCTGTTTTTGTATTTTTCTCTCTCTCTCTCTCTGTTTTTGCTCATTCACACTTAAACAGAGGCACATTTTGGTGTCCAGATGTTACAAATTATACACAAAGAAAGAACAATGCACACTAACTGCAGCACTGTATACATACATTTATTTTATATTTACATACCTGAATGGCAGCAAAATACTGATGGGAAATAACTGATGGCAGTTATTTGCATTTATTGCTCATCCAAACTTACAGCTTTAAACACCTGCTACATCAGACCTGTAAAAGAATGGCTTGCAGTAATATTTAAGGGAAAACAATGTGTCTGTTCATTAAATATTTATTATAAAACCCAACCAAATGTGCACTTTCCTTATATAAATAAGTACACCTTCAGCAAAGTGTTGATGTTCAAATGGATTAAAAGGCAACAAAGGCAATTGCAAACCCCTTACAAACTAAAAAATGACCACCTGCAACTGGTCAGAAAGATCTATAAACATTTTATAAATGTATGTTGATTTTCAACCTGAAATATTATCCCTGGTCTTTAATTTTTCTACTTTTGGCTAGGTTGGAAGTCATTGTTCCCTGCCTCAACTGTATGCATTAATACCCTATTGCACACATATATGTGTTATCGGTCAGTGCTTTTATATTTATAGTTTATGGTTCCTCAAACTTGAGTGATTTCTCCTTCAGCACAGTCTGCAGGTTTAATGTTGTTTCAGGGGTGGTTTTTGGAATAATATTACAGCTCACATGTTGTGTGGCAAAACGTTCCACTTTATTTAGTTTTCTTTGTGTTTGTGTGTGTTCTCCATATTTTATGGGTTTTATAGGTTGTCTTCAATGTTGTCACCAGAAGGCAATGCCATGGCAGAGGACAAACAACATTAAAATACCAAAGAAGTTAAAGAAAGTTAGTTAACAAATGCAGTTACAACATGAAGACTGTGTGTTTTATCAAGAGAAGTTGTAATGGATTCATAAACTAGATTTATAATAGATGTCAAAAAGTGAATATAGTTCGGATTTTGGCTGTTTATCAAATGCATATGTTTTTGAGTTGTCTCAAATAACAAAAATCTCAGTATGTCTCTTATAGACATGCCCTTTGACCCATCTGCAGCAGTGACATGGATTATTCTGAAGTGTGAGGTCACAGATTTTATGATGTACAATCACCTTCTTGTTTTTTTCTCCCTGGTTAATGATAATTTTCATCTATTTATTGCCGATTTCAACAGTTTACAAAAGAACATAAACAGCATTTTGTTTCAGTTTGAACAGAGTATTGAATGGTCTGTTTTTTGTTTATCTTTTAACATGTCTTAACTTTATCCTTCAACCTTTAACTGTGTATCATAACTCTGTTCTATGTGTACTGTAAATATAAATGCTCCATATTTTTTTCTGTATTTTGACTGTATTTTGACTATGTCCTGTTTTGTCTGTCTACTGCACAGCACTTTGGTTGGCCTTTTGCTCTMTAAAGTGCTTTATAAATAAAAGTGGTATGGTATGTCAAATGGGAAATTTGCTGACCTCTGAAAGCTCTGTGTCCTGAAGTGCAGGACTTGCAGTTCAGGCTGCTCTTTTCTGCAAAGCTGTAAAACTTCACACTTTTATATCTTTGAAGCAACTGCTTCAAATCAGAGTCCAAACATCAAATCTAGTGCTGCATCATGTGAACTCAATAACCCCTCCACTTTCTTTAACAGGCAGGTATAAAATTCATACTGATATGAACTCAACCAGTAGTTGTTTGAGTTCCTCGCAGTGAAAACTGACTTTATAACGTGACATTTTGGTGCATGTGTTGTTTTTACTGTTGATTTTTTTCTCATAACTACATCACCTGTTTTTGGTGTTTGACAGAAAATCAGGTGTTGTTTTATGACATTAGCCACTGAACCCTTGACATCATCATCTGTTAACTTCCAGGATTAAGCACAGTGTAATTCACACTCATTTGTCTCCCCATCCTCACCTTTTTTCCCCTTAAAGCTTTGCTCTCTGCCTGTCTGTATATTTGTGACTTTCTTTTTCCCTCTTTTTCAATCTCTGTTTATCGACTACATTCTGGCTGCAGCTCTGAACAGCAGGCCCACACAGACTAAAGCAGCAGCGATGGTGGATTATTCTGTTGAATTATTCAGAGCCAATTCCCCATTGAAATGTGTAAAAGGTCCCTTGCTGGGTTTAAAAACAGAGAGTGCAGTCGGAGCTGACAACAAAAGGTTCAGCTTCAAAGAAAAAGGCCCCATCACTTTACCTCTTTTACATTGCAAGTTATTCATTTAACATTAGACTTTTATCTGGACTTTTGGAAAAAAAAAGTTGTAATCAAGTTTAAAAGAGACTGAGTTTCTGGTGCTCATCTGTTGTTTAACAATAAAAGCAAAATATTTATCACCACGGGGTTCTTGGAGAAGTCTATTTCATCTAATATTTTCTTATTTTTTTAAAAAGATATTGATGATACAATCTTGTTTGAGTAATTGTGCAAGGCCTTGCTATGTTTTACGGTGTGATGTAACCTACAGCCAACGTTTGCAGACTGCTTTCTTTGTGTAGGTGACACATTCTGCCTTTTGTCAAAGCAATCACATCAACACATCAACTATGAGGTGCTTACTTCTTTTTTTTACATCTCAAGAAAACGTAATTAAATGTTAGATTTTGCTGTCTTTCATCAGAGTGGCAGAATAACATGTGAAATGGTGTCCCTGTTTCCTTTTAAACTTTCCTAACTTTTTTGTAGCATTGATAGTGGTGATTGAGTAACCAATGAGTAAAGCACAGAGAGAAAAAATACAAAAAAAAAGATAAAATACAAAAAAAATGGTGGGATATTTCTTTCTTTTCTCTCTTTTTTTTTAAATGATCCCTAAATGATCTATAAAAACAAGGCAGGGACATAACATGTCTCCACTTATTCAGCATTAAAGCACATGCTACCATAGTATCATTTATAGTCACATTTATTAGCTTTCAGAGATATATTATATTATATTATATTATAT
>NW_013952404.1:8275011-8276195 GCF_001266775.1 Austrofundulus limnaeus | reverse complement strand
TCACAAAGTTGTGCCCTCAGACTTGTGTTGTAAAGAACCCAGTGCATTAAAATTAGTTTATGTTACAATATGCTGTTTTGGAACGTTTGTATGAACAGGACTGGATGCCTTCAGCTTGTTATTTGCACAAATTTTCACCATCTTTGTTGCAACTCTAAGCTGTTATTGAGCTTTTATGGGTGTTGAAGTTGTCATGTGTTTAGAACATTTGACACAATTTGCACAGTGGGGTTGTGCATCTTCATCACTGTTCTGAGTGTTATCGCTCAGACCCCCACCCCACCCACACACACTTACACACACCACCCCAAGTGGCAAAGCACTGAACCTCTACTAGACTGGGAATATTTTATGAATGTTTTATGAAAATATCTTTATTTGATCTTAATCAAGATCTCCAGGACTACAGACAATAAAATCTGACCAGAAATAGTTGAAGGAAAATCATAAAATCAATGAAAAGTCTGCTTATTAATTTAATTATATAAATATGGGATTTGCTGATAAATGTCAACATCTTAACTCTACACAATTGCGTTGAAGAATCTTCATCCCAAATTAAGTCCTTGTCCGATGCTTCACAGAAGATCTGGTCCAGGTGTATGGAAGAAAAAAAGAAAAAAGAAAAACACAAGTTAATGGCACTGGCAATTGCAAATGCAAACACGGAGAATAAAAAGGAGACAGAGAAAGAGACTGCTTAATTTGTATTAATGCAATATTCTGCTGCATCATTGAGGCTGTTGAGAAGACCTGATGAGATGCTTTGCAGTAAGAGGGGGGTAAATCAGTCACTGTAATATTTTTGCCTGATTGGTGTATAATTTGAAGTGTTTCTCATTTGTTTATTTGCCCTATTTGGCCCTTTATGTAGGACAATACTGTATTGTTTTTAGAATTTTGTAAAACTAAAACATTTAGGAAGAAACAAAAAAATGCCACTTGTTTGAACATCAGTAATCTAGTGTAAATTGTTGGCTGTGAACATTTTATATTGCATTGTTAGACACTGCTGGGGGCTTTAACCTCCATTATGAAGGGACAGAGCACCACCTGCTAACACATATCCCCACAGGAAAAATAAATCCAGCACACCTACAACATCACACAATTACAGTCTGAAATGCTCAGCACCCCAGAGAGGTTTTTGTGTGTGTGTGTGTGTGTGTGTGTGTGTGTGTGTG
>NW_013952404.1:8271327-8274886 GCF_001266775.1 Austrofundulus limnaeus | reverse complement strand
TGTGTGTGTGTGTGTGTGTGTGTGTGTGTGTGTGTGTGTGTGTGTGTGTGTGTGTGTGTGTGTGATAAGGGAGAAGATACGGCGACAGTATTTCAAAGCAAACAGAATGAGCAGTACTTTTATGTGCATCTGTTCTGTATATGTGGAAGTATTTCCGTACAAATGCCACTGACCTGTGCATTTCCTGACCTCTCTTTCACCTGGTGTGTATCATAAAGAGTGGGAGAGAGAGATACAGTATATAAACACATTTTAACCCTCTCGCTTTGCCAGACACATAAAAAAAACTAAACTAGTGTGAGCAATTCAGGTGTCTCCTGTGTACCTTAGAGACCTGTAAGGCCCCATAAACGGATCTGTGTAGCGTAGTTAGGCGGTAATTCCTGTTATGCCCTAAGAATAGCAGACATYGCAAATCATTTGTTGGCACTGAAATATGTAAAGGGGGTAAATATTGATTTATGTCCAGGAGCGGCACCATCAAAGGATCACTCTGATGCCAGTGGTGGAGTTCAATAAGCTGGAGAGATGAAAGCTAATGAAAGGCAAACATGAGAATGGCGTTGGTAGAGAGGAGCGGGAGGTATGGAAGGAGAGAGGAAAGGAGGGAGCGGGTGTGTGAGCAAGGGAGGGTGCGAGTGAGCAGGGAAGGGATACGGGCAARGTGAGATGTTGTCTGGTGTGGTCCAATCAAGCCACAGGATACAACAGTAGTCAATAGGCAGAGATGAAAGAAATCTCAGTATGGATGCTGTGTGGTCTCATTGAGGACCTTGAGCATGTGTGAGRCTTTGTGTTTTACGTGAACGGCCGCATGTGCAAGCATCAGTGGATAAGTGGTTGCCAGTGTTTGATCCATTCATGCCAAGTGGGCCCATAKGTCTCTGTGGTGTAGCTGTATGGAACCAGGAACACATGTTCACTGTCCTGAATGTGGCCTTCATAGATGTTTCTTGTGAAGGTCCTAGAAGTACATAGAAATAATTTCCAGTCAAGCGTTTGTAAATCAACAGTTTGTCCAGGACAGCCCTGACTAATGTTGCATGTTAGCCAGATATTTACCATTTGAAGTGCTTAAATGGGCAATATCATGTTAAATCAACTTTGTTGAGTTTTATATCATGTTATAATGTTATACTCTCATAAAAAACAGGCCCAAAGCCTTGATTTGCCTCATTCATGCACATTTGAGAAATCCTGCAGTGTTTTTAGGCAGCCATGCTGAGGAGCAAAACAACAGGTGGGGACCAGAAATGCCTTTTGGGACCAGGAATGCCCCTGGGACGTGTCTTTAAGCCAAACTTCCTCATGGCGGAGGACCCCCCACCCTTCCCCACACCCCACCCATGACTCCTGCAGGTTCTCGGTGAAAGTGAAAGTGAAACCTAACTCTCTGCTAAGCTCTCAACATTAGTTCTCACTCAGTCAGATTAAAAATACCTTTGAGGAAATGTATTTTTAGATGCCAAGTAAACTGCATCATGCCAGCCCCTCCCCCCACTTGCGAGCACGACCCCGCCCCACCCCGCCCCGCACCCAAATGTGCGAGAAAGAAGCGGAGGTGGTTCTTAACGCGACAGAGGCCAATTTCAAGGCGTTTAGAAGAGGAAGTGATGAGAAGATAAATTTATTTTCTATGTAAACATAAAAACAGCATTTTAATAACAGCTAAAGGTGACTTAGATGTTTTATTATGGTATAACATTTACAGTAAATATATGCCTGAGAAACACATAATATTGGCCCTTTAATAAAAGGAACAACTTCTGTTTAACTGATGTATTTCAATGACTTTGTTTTGCTGTATTAAATCAACAAGATGGTACAAAATTACGTGTTTTTTTATTTTTTTGAACAATATGAATTTATTTTAAACTATGACAACTTGCCTTTTGATTCCATAGAAGAGATGAAAAACTTGCATTTTCTTTCACACAATTTAAAAAGTCAGAGTTTTTGTATCAACACAATGAACAGCACATACCAAATGAAATTTTGCCATTGCATTTAATCAATATGCTTAACGCCAAGTGCATCCTGAAGTAGAGTGAAAAAAAAATCCTGGAACACATTTGCCAGTTTTCCTCTCTTTCAAAGGAGGTGGATCTCCATACATCATCGRCACAACACTATAAAAAAATGCTGATTGTGTAAAAAATGCTCTAGGAATAAGGGACCTGGGTTAAGGCAACAGCTGCAGTGAAATAATGATGTTTGGGGGGAAACAGACAAAGCATTTTTAGTTGATTGCAAGATTTTCTTTTTTTTTTTTTTAGTTCTCCAAGCAACACACAAAATAAAACAACTGTAGCGATGCACTTGAACATGCTTCAGGTCACTTTTATAACCATTTTGTGTTTCCTCTAATGCTTATAACAGAAACAAACTTAAATATGCTGCATTTACAGTATTTGTGTCAGGAACTTCGCTGCAACAGTGAAGAGGAGGGTGTAAAACACGAGACTTAAAAACTAAACCAGGATGTTTCAGTCAGTTGGGTCAGTTAGTGGTTTAGAAAATTGGCAGCTGAGTCACAGTGAGTCATYGGGCTGCCATTTCTTAATTGGCTAGATCAGATCATCTCTCCGTATTAATGGCTAACTAATTACCTGACTGGATGTATTACAGCTACAAGTCTGCAGGTAAGCTTTACTCGACCAGGTCGCAGCTTCCGCACAAGTCCCTTATTCCATTCATTACAAATGTAATGAAATTGTGCTTTTCTTTTCTTCTACTTGTTTCTGTTGAGCTCATCTGGAGGTGAACTGTGTTGCTGTGTAGTCTCTGCAGATAAGCACTTTTAATATTTTTTACAAGAGTATTTCTGTTCATTTTTCAATTTCAATTTTGGCTTGACAAACAAGGCTTTCTGAAAATTGGCTAAATCTGTGTAATGTAAAGAATAAAACAGGTGGTAAAGCCCCTCTTTGAGCAAAGCGCAGTATTTAACTTCATGACTTGGTCCCACTAGAAAAAGGAAAAAAAATCATCGACAGCGTGTCACGTCAGGGAGAGCAGGCAGCATAATTTACAAGCAATGACAGGCCTATGACATCATTTACACTGCAGTAACATTTATTAGGCTAAATGTTCGGAGAACACAGATTGCCTATTAGCAGAGGAATGGTGCGCTTTATTGTTTTGTTGCAGCATGTGTGAGTATTTTCGAGTTTGCTGGCTCTGGGCCAGGGAACCTGTTATTTGGACGGCTTCTCTTTTTTTCTGCACATCTCTCTCTCTCTCTCTCTCTCTCTCTCTCTGTCTCTCTCTCTCTCTCTCTCTCTCTCTCTCTCTCTCTGTCTCTCTCTGTCTCTCTCACTCTCTCTGCCACCAGGCATTTGAGTACTGGAGTACTTTTACACATAGTTAAATCCTGAACAGTCCAAAATGCAGCCTGCAGGAGCGGAGACTTACATCAGCATATCAGGATAACAGGAGTGCCATCTGCTGGCAATGCAAGGGTAAAATGTTTATCATAAGGAAACAGAGAGGGGGAGAGAGAGAGAGAGAGAGAGAGAGAGAGAGAGAGAGAGAGAGAGAGAGAGAGAGAGAGAGAGAG
>NW_013952404.1:8254549-8270745 GCF_001266775.1 Austrofundulus limnaeus | reverse complement strand
AGAGAGAGAGAGAGAGAGAGAGAGAGAGAGAGAGAGAGAGAGAGAGAGAGAGAGAGAGAGAGAGAGAGAGAGTGACATTTCTTGACAGAATTTAAAGTCATCATATTCGACATCTGACGAGATTGGTGTCAGAACCTAAAACCTCACTGTCAATCAACGAAGCACTTTGTTCATCAGATCAGATGGCAGTATCATTTCAATATCACAAGGCTCAATGGAACTACTCAGAATCTTAAATAACCATTTTCTTTCCAACACCGAAATAGCTCAAAGAAGTCAGCTGTTTTCTTTTTTTTTTTCTGTTTGGTCTCCTTTCTCCACGCTTCTAATATTTTCAAGTGTTAGTGTGTTCAGGGTTGTGAGTTTACCTGGAGTGTGCAACACACACTTCAGAAGCACATCTGTACTTGCCTTCAAAACAAGTTTTGACACCTTTTCTAAAGAAACAAAGCTTTTGCACCCAGAGGTACAAAAGCCCCAGGGCTGAGGTTAGATGTTCTTCTCAGCTGAATATGCAACACTTCTCTGACATTGTTAAAAACTGTTGGACCAAGAATGAGTCGCTGCCCTCCTCGCTACCCACAAACCCTGGATGTTTGCCTCCTTTCCTTTTTTACTTGTTGGAGACAAACCCAAAGACGGCGCGGAGAGGGAGAGAGAGCTGGGATGAAATGAGGGTAGTGGGTGGGGCACAGCTTTTGGACCCTCATTTACCATGTCAGGCCTAGCAGGGGATAGTGTTCAGGATCTATTGATCACAACTCAGTGGAGCAGTAATCCTGCAGACTTGATTGATTCCTGTTGCCCAGGCCTCACTGCACTGCCCAATCCTCCCTCTATGGTTTCTTTAACTCTGCACTTCTCCMCCCAATCCCTGGTTCCTCCCCTTTATCGCATAAAGCATTGATATGCATGACAGCCAAGGGGCCCCATAAAAGAGGGATACGAGGAGGATTGGGAGGGACAGAAGTTGGGGGAAATGTGTGTTCACTGTCACAGGAAATAGCTAGCAAAGTGAAGGGTCCCTGGAGTCAGGATGAGGCCCTATWGGTGTCCATGAGCCAGTCACTCCTCAGCATTTTGTCACCTAAAATATGATGACCCCAAGCTTAAGATTTTATGCAGTAGCTACATAAAATGCCCTGTAAAAACTAACTTAAAGATGAACTTAAATATTCTTAGTGTGCGAATAAAATTGTACAAGTGTTTTAGATTTATTTCTAGCAAAAATTTGACATGGTCATAATTTGTTTTGCTTGTTCAATACTTTACTAATATAAAGAAAACATTCAGTGAAGAATGGCTCATCAAACACAAAGGGATTAAACATTTAAAAAATAAATACTTGTGGCATTTTAAATCTAATATCAAAACCTTTTTATTCAGGCAGGCTTTTAACACCTAGTGACTTTCTGGTTTTTTTTTATTATTATTAAGTGTTTTTAACTTTTGTATTGTGAAACACTTGTGCACTTTTTGGCTGTTAAGGGCTCTATAAATAAATGTTGATTGATTCATTAATTAATTTCCATTTTCTGTACATAATGTTTTGTCTGCTTTCAGTCCTGTGAGTCAACTGGTTGTGCTGTTTTAAAGAGCAGCCATATTTTTTTATTCACAACATAGTGCATATAGGAAAGTCATCATGTGGCGCAACAAAAGTTGTGTATTCGCTTTCTCTGCCTTGTCAAGTAATGCACTGTCCTTAGGCAAGAAACTGAACCTCTTTGCTCCTGATACGCTCATTGATGTGAAATTGCAGAAAAAAATACAAGTGCTACAGAAATATATAGTGCCAACATATAAAGCATTTTGTGRAGACTTGTGTGTGTGAGGGAAACACAATAAATTGGAAAAGAAATGTAAAAAGTTGCTATGTTGGAATGGAGTATTTACCATTTCCAGCTGCACCATGAGAATACAAATGGTCTGGATTAACAGCACACCTGTGAATGCATCATTAATGCTGAATGGTACAGTTTTTAGAGCAACATTGCTACAARTGGATGATGCAATATAATGTAAACCCAGCCTTTGTTCCAACCTTTTTGCTCATTCGAACAAACAGAAACAAAAATGTGTCTCAGTTTCAGAATTTATATAAAGTCCCTGTTACTATTTTAAAAAAAATGTACGGCATAAATTGTAAATCATTACAATTTCTTTTTTTATTATTATTATTATTTACAATTTTTATCAACATCTTCTCTTTGGGGTCAGGACTGTATTCAAACACATAATCACACTCTTAAAGGTGTTYCGCAGAGAAGTGAACCCTCCAGCCCATTTTTTTTCCCTTTGATTCATTTTGCACCTTAATATCGGAGCATCTGTATCCATCTGCTGTTTTTCTAATGGGGGCCATAGGGCTGCCATCAGCCGCCCCACACGTGTTTCAGAACCACCATGTAGGTCTCTGGGTCTCTCTTTATTTCAGAGCCTCTGACTGCTGCAGAGGGAACTGGCAGTGYGTTTGGTTATCCGCCCTGGCGGTGGCCTGCGCCAGCATCCAGGCTGGCTTGGCTGAGCTCTGCCACACACTTGCAGAGAGGGCAACAGCAGTGGGAACTCATTCTCTCACCCCAAACACAAAAACACAAACTAACAAGGACACAGAAACAAGAAGCACACATTCGTTTACAAGAAAAGAAACCCTTTAGAGTAAAAAGCAGTCAGTGAAAAAGTCTTTCTTTGTGTTCCATAAACAAACTTTAAGCAGAAGCAGCAGATCGGTCTCAAATCTTGACACTACACATGGTGACACATAAAACATCTAACTCTAGTTTTTACAAAACTTTTCTTTTGATCAATGCATTCTTAAAAGTAGAAGTTCTAAAATAGCACCTCAAAAGAAACAGGCTAATATGCAATAACATTCAATAATTGATAAGATATTTTTGACATTCAAGCCCATTCAAGTTCTTCTTTATACCCCAGCAGGTCAAATGGCTTAAGAGATACAATTCACTCAAATAAAATTACAGCTAAACGGTCTTCTACCAATAAAATCCTGTTGTTTTCAGCTCTGTTTTCCTGCTGAGAAGCTTCCCTCACCATAAACCCATGCCCAGGATCGGTTTAAAACCAGATCATATTGACAGCAAGGTTGAGTTACTAAACCCTTAAAGTCTTCCTTACTTTTCTTTCTGTCCACATTCATGTCCCTGTGTGGTTTCCTCTGGCCAGCTCCCCAGCTTCTTCAATCCCACTGCTGTTACTGTCTTTACACTCGTTCGGATTTGGTCTCCCTGGCTGCAGCTTTCTCAGAGGTTCTGGTATATACGGGGGGGATTCCTGAGGGGGATTTTCCCTGCTTTAGACTGTCAGCATGGCCCTTAAAGCTGTTGACTGCTGCAGAAGATTGCAGAGGGTTAATAGGCAAACGCATCTTGAGGAGTACAGGCACTTTGTTGTAAATACACAGGTTCAATCATCCATGTTACCACTGAGCTGACTTTGTTCTCCATGTATAGAATGAAGCCGTTGTATTATTTGATTTTCATCATGAATCTCGGGCTGCCTTCTTTGAGCGTTTGTTTCTCTGCTTTATAGGCCTAAATACAAAAAACTGGAGCAAATTAAAATTTTGATTGAAGAATGCAAATTTATTGTTACACAATCTGAATGTATTAACACCAATGTAAGCATAAATTGATTTGAGGACTTTTAAAATGTAACAAGGTGTTCAACACAAATATTTGAAGAGATTTTGTTGATTATTGGATTGATTCTCCAGAGTAGTAGCAACTTTTGCTTACATCTTTTGAAGAACCCACTTTGGGATGAAATACTGACAAATCAAGCTGGAATAAAACAAATGACGTTTTAAAAATATATATTATTCATTTATGAAGGTGTTAAAAACAGCCCAGTGCACACACAAAATTAAATTCTGGGAATTCTGAGCAAAAAATTGTTATATTTATCCCAGAACAAAAAGTGCATACAATTTTTTCCCCTCAGTTTTGTTTGGTGAGTATGACGCTAAAAAGACAAAATAATTAAAATATATTGCTGATGCGGCTCTTTTTCACACAAATCACTCCACAGATGGACAACGGTTCTGCCYTCACTGATGACAGGGTAGGAAAAGTGTGGAATGGCCTTCATAACAATGTCTTCCACAGATGRGGGCTCTCCTTTAAGGTCTGATTTATTGGAATTTGGCATCTGCTTCATTTGCATCGGGGTTAATCTCAGCTGGTTGAAGAAGACAACTTAACTCCCATGTGGTCTGAATAACATGGTTTGATATGCAAATGACATCCCCTTTTAGCCCTCGCAAATTCAAAACACTATTCCCTTTCAATTAGGTTCTGGTTACTGTTGCAGAAGCATACGAAATATATTTATGTAAGGAAAAAATAGCACGCGGGTGCGGGATGCTGTTGTGTTTTTTTTTTTTTCATTTTTTTGTTTTGTTTTTTTTCAAAGAATGCTTGAGGAAACAGAAAAAAAGTGGAGATTCCTCAGTTCAGTAGTCTCACTCTTTTTCAACAACAACCGGAGCATTGTGCTTTTTTATTGCTGTCTCAGTGGACTTAACACTTGTTATTTTCTCCCTTTTCTCCCCCCCACCCCCCCCCCCCCCCGCCCTGTCTCTTTCCACCTCTTATTCCCAACGTGCTGTCTGTGCTCTTGCATCTGTAATCACAACGTTACCTCATTGTGCGCTCCCATTGTATCTTCTTGTGTGTGTTGGTGCCAGCGTAGGTGCATGTGTTTTGTGTGTGTGTGTAGTGGTGGTGGTGTGTGTGCGCACTTTGAGGCTCTGCTTGGGGCTTGGGGGGTGTGGGGGGGGGGCTTAGCTGCACACTGGGTTTCGATGGGAGCCCACACCACCACTGCTCTGCCAGTTCTTATCTCCTCCCATGCAGGAGAGCCGTGGCATCAAGCCGGTGGCTTATTAGAGAAGCGGGGAACATATTCCAAATACCCCACCTCCCCCTGCTCCAAATACCCCTTTACACACTCACAAAGAGACACACAGCAATGTGTGGACTTGTGTTTCTATCTGGGCCTATGGCAGGACCCGTGAGGAGAAAGCATTTCTAGGCACACTGTGAGTGTTTATTGCTTTTTCTCTTCGTGTTGATGATGCAAAAATAAATTGCAATTTGAGAATGTGCGCTGCTTTAGGGCTGTACTTTAGTGATCAAAGATAGAGAAAGAGAGGCAGCGAGCGAGACAGAGTAATAAGAAATACATTGGCTTTATATTGTTTTCTCTGACAGATGAGATGGCATTAGTTCTGATTTTGCCGTTATTGCCGCCACTGTGGGGTGAGGCGGAGTATTATTTGGGAGGTAAATGAGTGAAATCTGGACATTACGGTTGTTACTCTCTGCTGCTGTCAGTAATGCCTTCATTACAGAGCTGTACCTCAGCCATTATGCCTTGGCAGAAGGATAGTAATCACAGAATGAAAGGCCAGCAGGTCCTTTCAAAAACAACATCAAAGGTGCAGAACACAAACATTTACCTGCAATCACATGCAATCTTACTTCATCTATTCCTGTTTTACCCTTCCCACTTACCTAGGTAATTTCAGAGACATTTTTCTTATCCAGAACTGTACACTTGCAACAGGAAATGAATTTATTTTATTTCATCACTGAACAGAGGGGCTGAAGGCACTTTGTTCAAGATTGAGTATAAAAAAAATCAGGCTGCACGTGTATGCCATGACTTGTGCATTTATCTTTCAAACAACAGCTAAGATCTGTTGAAATGAGGTTTTGTGGAAAGGTTATGAACAATTAATGTATCGCCTTTAGTAAATAGCTTGTTAAGCAAACACAGGTTGGAGACATAGGCTGTGTCCAGAATGGCAGGCTGGTCCTCCGAAGGCCGAATTCGCCGGCCGCATACGTCATAGCGCCACGACGAAGGACGTCCCAAACCGAAGACTCCTCCGATGCGGCCGACAAATGCGTCCTTCCTTTTCCTCGATTTGAAGGACTGGTCTGATGGATCCTACCTGGCCAAGCATATCCCATAATGCATTGCGGCCCGACCGGAGATTTTTTTTAAGCAGGAATGGCGGACGAAGCGAGAGAAAAGAATACGTTTTAAATAAAAAATATGGCGATAAAAAAAATTAAAAAATTGTAGTGGTTGCAATTCTAATACTTTTATCATTTGTATGGACATGTTTTTAAATTTTATTTTTATCATAAAAAAAACACGAAATAAACATGCACCTACAGCGGGTCAATTAGTTCTTCAAATGTTACCTTTAAGTTAATTTTATTGTTTTGTGAAATTAATAATGCTAATATATCGATATTTTTCTAACTTTGATCTATTTTTGCTTCTGTTTAGCATCGTCATGGTTGCAAGGTGACATGACGAATGCCGGGGTGGAGGGGAGGCTAGACCGTCCAAATTCACAGCCTCTTTTTTTCCAGTTTTTCCAGTCTACCACGGACCCGGCCCACCTCGACAGGGTAGTCTGGGTCCTCCGGAGGACCCGGCCTGTCGTTTTGGACACAGCCATAGTTTAGTTCTGACCCGTTTCATTGTGAATTGCTGCCATTTTAAAACTGTAATCTCAAAAAAATCCTACAAACAATCTCCAGTAACCTTTGTACTACTATGTTTGTATTACATTGTTATTTCAGCAGAAACAYTATGCCATTCCAGTATTTAGCAGCTTTTTACAAATAATCTCACACAAATCTAAGTAAATAGCTTTAAGACTGACCYCAATGTAAAAAGATAAAATAGCAGTTTTAAAAACAGCTAAAAAATATTGAAGATTTGGCTTGTTTTAAGGCAGCAGACATAAGCTTTGGTCAAGTTTGGTTAGTTGTCAGCTCATCAATCTGGTCAGAGTTAAACTCCGAACTGAGGTCAACCAATCAGCTACAACAAATAAGAGCTTAATTGTCTCTAATTTTCCCACAAAAGCAAAAAGAAAATGACCTATTTAAGTTTAACTCCTTGTGAATACGTTCCATTTGGTGTGTGGTTGTGTGGGTGTCTGTGCGTATGTGTGTGTGTGTATGGGCAAACAGAAAGATAATATTTTGCATTTGCATGCAGTGCTTTTGTGTGGGAGAATGTCATTGATTTATAACCACGATGAAAGGTCAGTTCACCTTATTAAACAACACATAGGTGTASTGCTGCATGGTATTGGATAGCCATTACAAGCCAATCTGTCCAGTCCCACTGTGACTGGTGGAGGCATTAAGGTCTCGACTAAAAAAGACGCATATAAATCAGTTTTAAATGAGCTTGTTTTCAAAAGCATGTGCCTGCATTCCTTTTCAAATTTGCTCAAAATGACGATTTATTGAACTGGTGAGATCTTTCTTGTTTCAAAGTGGGARATTTTAATAATACAAATCCAGCACTGCGTTTTTAAAAAGTGCCACTGTAGCCAACAAGTCTTTGGCACTTTTTTTTTCTTTAGCGTTTTCCAAAAACACCCTTTTTGTACAGTACTCTCCAGAAAATGTGTACTTCTGTTATCTGAAACTAAATGTTAGTGAGTTTTAGCTCCGTGTTTGGCTTCCACCAGTGTTCGCTCTCCATCTGCAAGTCCATCAATTTCTCTCGCTTAGCATGTCCGACTCAGTTATTCTGTCGGATTAGGTGCTGCTTAAATTAAGCCCTCACAGGCCGATCACACATGCGTTTGTGCTTCGGGGCAAACACCACTTCCTCATCACCGACTTTGTTGTCTTCAGGCATTAGCACATGTTTGGAACAATCTGCACCTTGTTTCTGATAGACTCAATTGAACCAGGCTTTGCACAGACACCAAGTGAGTGTTTAGGGCAGCTGTGTGTAAAATAAAGATATAGTCAACATGTGGAGATGTGTCTTGAAATGTTTTGCTTCATCCTCAGCAGCAGGTGTATGACTGCACACAGTACATTGCGTAATGGTGCTGGTGAATTAGTGTTTACATAATGATGCATGTTGCATTTTAATTCAAGTTCATTTTACTCCTACAAATGCTACCCCACCAGTCCCAAACTGCTAAGTAAAATAAACATATAAAATCCTCAAAGAAGTTGGATTTGGCATCTGGCAAACAGAAAATRGAGCCCATCTGAAGACAAATCAGCAGAGCTTGGAGTGGCTTCACTGCAGCCTGTAGAACGCCTCAAAAACCTTGTGCCAGTCCCTGCTGGGGTGTGGCATGGATTGAGAGACAGCAGTGAGTGGATGATGAGATTGCAGATTCAGGGGGTCCAGACTGGAGCTGCTCTGGAGGGAACCGTGGAAGAAGAAGCACCAGCAGGCCCTGGAGGTGATCCAAGCCGAGCTCTCAGCCTCTCAACTGTTGCAAAATGATTGTTGGTAAGTGGGATAATCCAACGGCATGGAGGCTTCAGATAGCTGCCTCCACATGTCAGGAAAGAACAGTCGACCGTCGACACAATGAGGGTCTTAGACTGTGATGGTACTAAGCAGGGGAAGATTTCAGCTGGCCGAATGATGCAAAKAATTAAATCAGAAAGCCCAGTTTTTCCATTTGTGGATGCTTATGTAGGATTGTTCCTGTAGTTTATCATGCTGTTGTTTGATTTTAATGTCCTCAGTTTAACAGTTTTGTTAATTTCCTGTCATAAGAAAGGTTTACAGTAGGAGTGTCTTGGTAAAAATTAGGTGTTTGCTGTGACTTCAGCACTTCATTGTTGTGCACAAATTATTGCCACTGAAGTGAACACTTACAATCTCTGTAATCATGTCTATAAACTGAATTCCAAAAGCCCCTCTGACCTTTGCCTCATTGGACATAAATTATTAGTCTTCAGTTTTCATGTTTCATGTTTTGTTATGAGATGCATGGGTAAAAGAAAGTAGAGTAATCATAAATGTGCTGTATAGTTGTTTTGTAAGGAATTTAAATATTTTAACAATAAAATATTAGTATTGGTATAATTTTGTTTTTTGTACAATGTATCCACAGTGCATATTTATATGCCAGCAGTCTTATGTTCTACTCTTGCTTCATTTTCTTCATTATCACAACATGCTGCTGATATCAAGTTGTTTATTAGCAGATGCTTTTGAAGACAGACAAATAGTAGCTTTGTCATAAAAAAATCTCCTCATGTTGCTTTGTTCTATCAGGAGGATTTTGTTGTTGCTGTTTTAAAAACAAATCAAAATGTAAATGAATGTTTTTTCCTTCTCAAATATGAGTCTAAATTCACTTTGATTTAATTTCGTTTCATGGACATCACTTGATAATTCTCTACACCCAGGAAGCAGCAGATGYGAAAGATCCAGGGTGGCTCCATGCCCGTTTCCACAGGGTCATCCAGACCATTAGACCACCAACATCAGGTGACTACTGGTGGGAAATCTCCATCATGCATTCAAGGAATGCAAGACAGAGCCAAGACACAGTGCTGAGTGCCAGTGTACTGACACACTGGAAAGCAAAGGTATTTAAAAATTATGAGGCATCTTGGCAAGAAAAAGAAAATACATTACAACAATAAGGTTCATTTGGTGTTATGTAATTAAAGTGGATATTTAGACTTTTAGTACAACCCTGGGTAGGGGTTTAAAAAGTTTTTATTCTGTATAATATCCCACGTATTGCTTCATGCAGACTACAGTTGCAACGGGGTTGCCAACCTTCAAGT
Source organism: Austrofundulus limnaeus (assembly GCF_001266775.1). Classification (NCBI taxonomy): domain Eukaryota; kingdom Metazoa; phylum Chordata; class Actinopteri; order Cyprinodontiformes; family Rivulidae; genus Austrofundulus; species Austrofundulus limnaeus. Next base: position 8,261,131 of record NW_013952404.1, on the reverse strand, counting down.
GTAATTACTCTGTAATTGTACAGAATCAACAACTACAACTTGCAACTTGAGAATATTGTATTTCGACACATTTATTGGGTCTGAACATAATAACCCACTGGTGACTTTTCCACTGTGCATGTAAAATTTAATTCCAAGCACTAAAATTGTGAAAGTCACTGACAAATTACAGAGGGAAGCTGAACAGTAGCTAAGGTCCTGATAATTGGTAGAATTGAAAAAGGTATTTTTATTTTTTTAAGCTGATGGCTTCGTATCTGTTGGCTATTGCACCTTATATTGCATTCATACATCATTTACAGCTCAGTTGCATGTGTTTCCACAAAATATGTATGTCCTAAATTGATATGCCAATTATTTTAATGGAAACCAGGAAGCATGACCGCTTCAATTAGCGAGTCTGTTCCTGCTTCTTTTTTTTCCTGAAAACACCTCACAGTCTGGTGATGAAACACAGTGGATTGTGGTAGTTACACATTATGCTGCAGCTGGAAATTAAATGTTCCATTTGCCTCAAACTGATCTGACAGCAGAGCAGGATGATGTTAGCACGAACACGCCATCTCCAGAAGTGTTGAATTGTAGCTGAAAGCTTATTGTGAATGCGTGGTCCTTCTGTGGATCTCAGGCCTGTTGGTGCTGGTCTGATTGGACTCAACAATGTGTAAATGACAAACTGAATCCGCTCTGCTTTAGTCCTGTAATTGTTCATACAATTCCAGAGAGTGTGTTATTGTCAAGATTCTGTTGTGTGTGTGTTTGGAAGATGCAGATTTAAAACATTGCAATTGATGCACATATACAATAGAGCACATGTAAAATGTTTCTATGATTTCACTATTTAGCAAAGAACGTCCTCAAAAATGTCAAATTTAGTCAAACATTCAACAAAGGAACTTCTTCATAGTCCGTATACAGATGTCTTATTCTTGTCAGTGTTTTACAAGTGTCAGTTTTTTGTCTTGAAAAACTGACCAAGAATAGACCGACAGTGCTATCAACATAAAATACAACATCTATGTAACTTAAAATTCTGTAGGAGCAGTGAAGGGCAACTGGCAGCACGTGGGCTGAATCCGGCATGACATTGTGACCTCTTAAATATTATTTTTGTCAGAAATAAAACAAGCTGGAATAGCCAAAAAAAAACAAAAAAACATGCACCTACATCAAATCATTCTTCAAATATTGCCTTTAAGATAATTAAATTTTTGTGATATTAATAATGCTTTTATATAGAAATTTTTCTCCTTTTGATCTAATTTAGCTTCTGTTTAGCGTTGTCACAGTTGATAAGGATGTACATCTGGGTAGGATGGGAGGTTAGACCATCCAAATTCATAGCCACTTTTCTGGTCTTCATGGTCTACCAAGGACCTGGCCCACCTAAACCTGGTCGGCCGGGTCCTTCGGAGGACCCAGCCTCTGAGTTTGGACACAGAAGGATGTAGTCTCTACAGAATGTGTTTAGTGCGCACTGGATGGATTTTAATATAAGTCACCATGCCAAGACATTGCACAAAGCTAAATGTGAGGTGTTTATTGAAGTACATAAACATCAGCAACTTTTTTACCAGATCCACAACCACACAGTCTGCACTCATGTCATATCATGCTGTCGCATTTCAGCTTGCTGAAGTGTTTATATTTTGTTTGATTCAAATGTTTTGTATTTATATTCATTAATCAAGTCTGTTATACATGCATTTMAGCATGACATACAGTATGTTGAGTTGCTGCGTTTTATATTGGTTTAATAAATATATAGATACACAAACTTTTTTTAAAACATCAGTTTTATTACATTTGGGTGTTCAGCACTGTGTGGCCCTTTGGTAGGGTCAACAAAAAATTGTGGCCCCTTCCATCATTTAAGTTGCTCGTCCCTGCTTTTGTAGGTATTTCCTTTTTTTTTTTTCCTCTGGTCTTGATCACATATCTAGACTAGCCAAACTTGTTCTAGAGTTGCTCAGGCTTCAGTGTCACTAATCCACCTTGATGAGAAATTAAATTTTTGAAAAAATAAAATCCCAAAGTTAAACTAGTGATTTAGCAATGTTTAAAATTTTGAGTTTCACTTCAAGTTGGTTGGTTTTCATGAGATTTTATTTAAAACAGAATTTTACTGATGTGACTTCATGGTCCACTAACACTTTTTCCCACGAGTTTCTGTAACCTCCTCTGTCTTTCTCCATGGGGTTATTTTATAGGCTTATTAGTGAAGAGATGGCTGCACTTAAAAGTATTTCTCTTAGGCCAACCACAACATATCTTTTTCTTTGATTCTCCTTACAGTAATTACAGGCAGGAAAAGCTTCCAGTTTTTCTGCATTTTGGTCTGTTCTAGCTGGTCCAGCACTCTTGACTTTTTTTTTTCTTTGCAGGCTGCTTTTGATGAAGAAGCTACTTCATTTGGCTCCATGCCCATTTCCGTTCGCCTCTGTCTGCATGTAGACCTGCTATTATGACTGTCAGTCATTTTCAGACATAAAGGGGCCCATCTGAAAAGGCCCAATGCAAATTTCATATCTTACATGAAACAGTCTTGATTTATTTTTGCCAAGCTTTTCTTCCCATGTCTTCAAACAACCGCTCTGCACACACTCCCCCTCCAGGCTTTTTACAGCCGTACTGAGAAACGGGGGAGCGCTCCGTGGACGGTTACCACAGTCCTTGTGCACCTAAACGCCCCGCTACACACTCACAAATGCACGCATCACCTCTCCACCCCACACACACATTTCTACAGTCAATATCTGCCAGCAGCAGGTGTTCAACCAAGCCCAAACATACAAAAAAGAAGAAGAAAGTAAAAGGATCTTTATTTAAACTCAGCTCACATCACTGTTTTCCATTTTACTTCTGCAAAGTTGGATGATACACCTTCTGATCAGCAGTTGTGTCTGTTTGGTTGTTGTTGTTTTTTATCTATGTATAAAAGATCTAAAGATGCCATATTTTGCTCCAGAATCTGCAGCTCTTCAAACACAGTGACTGAATAAACAGATCCGCTCTTTAAAGCTSCTGTGTGACTGATGTCAAGGATACATGTTTATGCTGCAAGGTCAATTCCTCACCTTTGCTTGTTATTCGTTGTCCCTAATGGGACCGAGGGCCCTCCTCCCTCCCCCTCAGTGCCATGTCTGTGCGCTGGGTTGATGACATGATCTAACACYGTGTCTGAAACTGCCATCACAAGGAAGTCTCTGGATGTGCTTCCTTCTGCAGGATGGCACTGCATCGGTGCCAGACAAGGCAGTGGGAGCCCCCAACGAGGCAGCTGTGACCTTGCAAACAGGAGCTCAGAGCCAGAGACCAAACCTCCACCCTCTTTTCCCCGCCATGATGGGGRCCAGTGTGCCAGCAGTGCCAGGTGCCTCACCAGAAGCCAGGAGGAAGCTGTGGACTGTCATTCTGTGCTAGTTTTACACTTGAAATGAGAGCACAGGAAGGGCAGCACAGATTTACTGCTTGTTGGCTCAGTCATGTACAGACTTTTTGGAAATGGCTGTTGAGTCAACAGCTCTTTTGACATAAGAGGTTTGGCTCAAATGAAATAAAAGAGCCTTTTTTGACCACTTTTTTGGATATCTTAATGAAGCATYCATGATTATAAATGTTGACTGATTAAAACTCCCCAAAGTCTCAAATAATTAAAATAAAATAAAATATTAATCTTCAAATAAGACAAGCAGAAGCGTAAAATAGCCTTTTTCAGAGTTTGTATCTCTATGGCAGGTCATTTTAACTATACACTTACATTTCAGATGTCTGAAATTGGTATATGATTAGACATAAAAGTAAATMAAGTTATCTCTAATTACAGTTTGACTTGTATAAAGAATGTTAGATTTACCATTAAGTTGTTTGGAGGCTCCAATTCAGGATTTTGGTCTGGGGGGAAAGTGTGTCGGACAATTAAAAAACCTTTTTTTTATTACAAAAAACAGCTGTGAGAATTATGACTGGAAAACCTTGTCGTCACCCATCAAATTCATTATTTTGTAAATTGAAAATATTTAAGTTCTTTGATTTGGTTGATTATAATATTCTACTGGTTATGTATAAGGCCAACAAAAAAACATTATCTTTAAACATCCAAGTAAATTTTGTTAAGAGAAAGAGTTGTTATAACGTTAAAGGGACAGAGATATTTGTAAAACCCAAATTCAGAACTAGTTTGAAGGAACGGTCCACTTTAATTCAAGGAATAAAACTATAGAATCATTTGGGGAGTGATGTAAAAAATGCAGAATCATTGTGTATGTTTAAGAAAAAGATAAAAGTTGGTTTGCTAAAGAAATAAAAAAAACAGTATAATGTGTATCTATATAAATTGTTCTAGATGGATTAGATGTTCTTGTCTTTTAATAGATTTTTTTTGTTATATGAACTTATTCTAGAAAAAAAGGGTCAGTTATTATAAGATTTTTTTCTTCTCTCTACTGCCTTTCATTTCATTTTATTTGTGATTTTGATATTCATATATATTTTTTTCTCTCATTTTTCTTTTTTTGTATATTGTATATAAAATTATTTGTTTTGTTTCAATGAAATGAATAAAGAATTSAATCTGAAACGGATACCATAAAAGGAATTTTGGCTTGTTAAAAATACAGTTCTAGATATCTCTATTAATGTCTGCCATTGAATTTAGCTAAAATTCTTCAGGCAGCTGCTTGGACAGCTCAGTGACAGCGGGAGGTTTTACTCACAATTTCCTAATACAATTATCAAACAATGTAATTTTGACTAGTCATARAGGTGTGTGACCCTTCACAGGATGAATCTGGTGACATCGTTTGAGATATTTTCAACCACATTTTGACAAGTCAATCACTGTTATTCTGACTAGTCAGAATGTAAATATAGATATCTTAAACCATACAGGATAGTCAAAATGTAGKTGCTRCAAGTAAAACCTCATTTTTAGACATCRAGAATGTAACTACAGATAGTCTGACAAACATGATTTTATGTTAAAATGGCCTGCCATAMTATTCCGTAACCTTTCTGCATCTTCCTAATCASCAAACTGCCGACTGTGAAACAATTATCATAGAACTCATGTAAGAAGTCTTCTCTCGTCATGGAGTCCTTGAAGTAAAGAGAGGAAAACATGCGTACATCAAGTAAAACATTGCTGAACATAATTATACAGCTCATTCCAGTGGTCACTGGAACCTAAAATCAATAGCAACATTAGTGAAGCAACAGCTTCCACCGATCACCGTGCCTCAGTGCATGTTGGTGAAAACAGGTGTGTAATTCAAAGCTGTTTAGTTCGTGCTGATGTTTGAAAATGTGCTGCTGTAAAATGTGCAGATACAGTTTTTTTAGCCCTACAGCTGTTTGTATGAAGTGATTTTATCCAGATGAGGAGGAAAAACCTGGACCCGAAGCTGCAGTTGTGGTTTCAGAGTCCCAACCCCAATAAAAGTTGGGTTTCAGAGATGTTTGGAGAGCKGAGACACTCACTATCACATGGTTTATACACTTAGCTTGGTCCAATTTTCTAGCTTGTCAGTGTTGCTCTTTTTCCATACAGTTACTGTTAACTTTGGTTAAGTGCTGTGTGACTGAATGTAAAAGTGTAACCAAGGAGATGTGGAAATGTTGATAAATACACAATGTGATCCTGAGGTCTTTAGCTCTGTTTTCAATTTCCTTCTCTACATTCTCCCACATGTAATGGAATAACCTTGACGGCTTATATAACCTTCTGCATTTGATTACCATATTAACGTCCTTAACAGCATGAGGCTAATTTGTGATCTATGGATGTCTTTGAAGAAGGTCACAGTAATGAAGTGTACAACAAGAACATGATTTCTGTTTCACTTATTAAGCATTTGCTAATTGTTTATATTTGCGTGATTGGAAACTTTATTAGAAAAAAAGAATTCTTTGTTTGTGATAAGCCATCTCTTTTTTGAATGGACCATCTTACCCCCTTTTTTAATCTGTGGTGCTTCCAATTATCTTTTTTGGCACAACATGATTCTGGCAGTTTTCCTTTTATGCTGAAGAGATTGTTGGATGATATATTTATGTTTTTATGTGGTTTTGTACAAGTCATCCTGTTTAAGGAAGAACATCAGCAGAACTGAAATGAAGGAAAATAAAAATATCTTTGTAAATTGAATGAGATAGCTTATTTGATTGAGAAGGGCTTCACCCTCTGATTAGCATTCCTTCATGGAATGCACACATGCTTTCATGTCAGAGTTTTCAAGATCATCTTATGTTAAGAAATCACAGCCAGGTTGGAAAAAAAAAGATTATTGCTCAATCTCATATTTGTGAATTACTCTTAGCTACATGTACGCGGAATTTTTGCTCAGTACCTGTAAAACTGACTGAATTATAGCCCTTTTTGTGTGTGTTTTCTACAGTATATTCAGCTGGCATAACAGCCAACCTGAATTTGAATGATTCCAAAAGTTAATTAGTTGTTGATGTATATCCAGTGACAACTTTCTGCAAGTCTCAAATTTGTCCAGTGGTTATCAGATATGTATTTTACAAACACACACACACACACACACACACACACACACACACACACACACACACACACAC
>NW_013952404.1:8249110-8253715 GCF_001266775.1 Austrofundulus limnaeus | reverse complement strand
ACACACACACACACACACACACACACACACACACACACACACACACACACACACACACACACACACACACACACAGACATGTTTGTGCTTGAACACCGTGGGGACCTTCCATTGACTTCCATTCTTTTCTTTTTTTTACATTAACCTCACAGGTACCTACCTGACACTAAAACTAACCTAAACCTTGGTCCTAAACCTAACCCCACACCCGTAATTTGCATTTGGGCTGCTTTTTGGGGGAAATTGTCCCCACATTGTAGGAAAAACCCATACACACACACACACACACACCCCTACTATGTCTCTCTACACTTGTAGGGGCCTTCCATTGACTTCCATTCGTTTTTTGGAGATTTTATATCCTAACCCTGAACATTTACCCCAAAATTAACCTCACAGGTTAATTTTACCTAAAAGATTTGACCCTAAAAGTAATCTAAACTCAGTTTACACCTTAGTCGTATACCCCCCATCCACCCACCCAAAATCAGCCTCCGAAGTCGTGGGGACTGGGTTTTGGCCCCCACAAGGAGCATTCGGTCCCCACGAGGCTGCATTTTCCTGAGAAATCGTCCCCACTAAGCAGTTAAAACAAGGACACACACACACACACAGACACACAGAGACACATTAGACCATTATTGCCCATCTTCCACTTTTTGCCTTTTAGTAGCAGGTAATAGTTTGGTACACAAAATTCTGCTGAACATTAAAAAATGCTCTTCTATTTTCATAACCTAATGTGAGTTATTTTTTTTTAAATCTCAGTACTCAGACAGAAACAATAGGTAATTTTGAAATAATGTTTTTAAGCTTTGCAAACAGACTCAGTCCTCCATGCAATGTTGCCGCACGTATTTAAAAGTAAGTGTGTGCAAGCTGTCCTAAAAGATGAAACAACAACTGGATACAGTGAGACCAAAAGCAAAGGACTCAAAGGGCATAAGAAAGAGCAGTCAATGTTTTATTTCTCTTACATTTTTTCTTCAAAAAACATAAAACCCATTAATGTCTAGTTGAAGCCACCTGCACACAGAGGGCAGACTGCCACTGTTTCGATGGGCGCTGCATGGGCACCCCAGCGGGCTTCCAGATAGCGGCTAAAGAGCTTATTTCCCAAATCTCTTCATCCTTTCTAGAACTGTGAGACGTTGACAGAAAGTCAGTTAACTCTAGCCAGTGGCAGCTGCATGGGTTTTGCATAATTAATTATTTATACGGAGCCAGACATAGTAATTACCATCCAGATGAATATGATATTCTAATCAGGCAGGCTTTAATTTTAATTGCCCTCCAGCATCTAACTGTCAGTGCTGGCCTGGCTTGATAAAGTGGAGAGTCTCTAAACACCATTAGACATCTGCTCTGAGAGCATTGCCTCCACTACCCACRAGCCGCAACGTTCACCATAAAAATCAATACAGGACTAGGGTGTGCGCACGTGATTGTGCTCATTTTTCTATGGAAGCCATTTTTCGTCAATGACAAAACCAGAGCAGGGCTTTAAGCCATGGAGTCCCCCCCCCCCACCCCCCCTGATGATTGATGAGGCCTCCAGGATTTTGTGTTTCCTCATCTTTTCTGTTTCCTTTTTCATTTTAAACATTTTGAAGTTTTATCTCAATACACTGTTGTTTTCTGATGTGGGCAGCACAAAAAATACATATTTATTTCCATAGTCCTTGTGCTGGTGTTTTAGTGTTGTGATCATTAAAATTCAGTTTTATTTTTATTGTTGATAAATATTTAAWCATGCCGCATGATTTGTGAAATTGTTTGAATGAGCCACATTTACGATTTACATCGTTTGGCTCCATAAATTCTCAGGTTTCTGAATTTCAAATCTAGCAGAGCCCCAGCTCTCAAAACACCGCCAACAGATTTTGGTGCAGCAGGAACCAAAATCCCAACAGCTGTTAACATGGCATGATTTTTTGTGTAGTTTCCAAATATAATTCCAACAAGAAAAAAACGATCAAACATTTCACGCAGGTTAGAATTTTACAGTCACTGCCAGTGCCAGCTGTAGGAACTGGATTGGTCTATTTGTTGATGCTTACAGCAGTGAAAAATTTATTTAGCCTAAATTTCTTTCTTTTTTTTTTTTTGCCACAAGCAATGGGTTTGCAGTATACAAGTGATTAACAGCACACGAGTCTCTAAATGTGGTCACATGAACAAACTTGCCATCTTTAAAAATAACTGAACATAATTCTTTTTCTGATGAACTACTTCTTTGAAGTAGACATGATCCTTCTGTWATCAGTTATGGTAAAATAAATAGGGACACAAGGTTTACAGTATTTTGCAAATTTCCCTAAAACAACCTGGAAAAATGAAAGAATTAATTGTTATTTTGGAAATTTCAGATATACAGACTGATTAAAGGGGTTGGAGTCAGTTTGGTGCATTTRCTAAAGTACTTAAAGGCAGAACACTATCTCAGACTTTCCTTGTTTTTGTACTAATATCCTAAATCTAAGAGCCTCTGTACTCAGAAAATGTACTTTCTGTGTCCATTGTGGAATCATTTGAATAAAATTCAACGGTATCTCAATATTTTCCTAAACTGATAAATAAGGTTGCTCCTTTTTTTTACAACAAAATACAATTCTCCTACTAAAGGTTGTAAACAGCATGAAGCATTGTTATGAAGACGTGCTGAAGTGGGAGTGTTGGAAATGGTAGGGGGTCTTTCAAGAGACAGAGGTCAATTTAAGGCATTTATATAGGCTATGATGCAAAGCCAAATTAATTTCTGATATATACAGCATTTTCATAACAACTGAAGGGAACAGAGTTACTTGATTAGTACAGAATTGAACAATTGGCCTGAAAAATACCCCACCCCCACAAGACATTTGTGTTTATTGTCATTCTTCCTTCAAAAGCATTAAACAGAAAATGTGCAGTTTGATGCAGGTTTGATTCATAGTTTTATATGCCATATATGCAGTGGAGGGCACAGTTCCCCTAGAGCACTAAAGCACTAATAGGGGAACTAATTTCCTGATTAGTGCTTTAGGGGTTTTGCTATTTTTTTAAATTCATTAGTGGATTAGCACTTGCTAAATTCATGGGCTGGATTTAGAATTACTAACTGAGGTCTTTAAATGTCATTGATCAACATTATTGTTAACTGTTTAGGGTGAAAGCTGTCACACATTTTGTTCATATGCGTGTCACTTCTCTACAAGGTCACATGTCAAACTCAAGGCCCACGGGCCAAATGTGCAACTAATATTAAAGTGCAACTAATATTTAGATTAGTGCTGCCCACCACTGCATATATGGGCATGCAGATGTTGTCTTTATTAATGTTAAATAAATCTGAGACAACTGACTGACTGTTCCATTTTGTTATAATTGGTGGCAATTTTAAATGAAACTCTAACAGGTAGCTGTAGGCTTGGGTGTAAATTCCACTCTTCCATAATCTTTGGCTCACATCTAAACCTCTTATTTTTGCTCATCATTGTGAATTCAGAGCCTGCTCAACGGTCCTCTGCGCTGCTTTGCTCCAGGTTTTTTTGATCTCCGCACATTGTGACTGAGGTAAGGGGAAATAAGGTCTTCAGATGTCTATGGCTTCTCATGCCCAAAGTTTGAATTTCATGAAAGACCCTCTCTGCTCTTTCGGCTCCTAGGAACAAAGCGCGAGCAGGACTCAGTAGTAATCCTGCCTGTGAGGCGCAGGTGTCAAAGGTCACTCATTGCCAGCAGATGAATCCTGTGGTTGAGGTGGCAGAGGCTATGATTGAGAGGRGAGGAAGACAGAGGAGCTCTTTTTCTCAGGTTACTCAGGCAGAATCTAATGAGCAGGACTGGAAGATAGAGAGGCCGTGCTTCTGCTTGGGTGGAGGCAAGAGGCAAGCTGAGGGAAAACGTCTCTGCTGAAAGCAACAGAGAGGAGGACGGCCATAGAGGGGGAGAAAACTCTAATGTGCAACATGAAAAGAAATGGAGAATGAGACATAAGGCACAATCAGAGGTTGCATTCTCTGGTGTTGTGTGAGAGCCACTTAGTGCCTGAGGACAAGCCCAAGGCTAATAAAGCTGAAGGTTGGTAGATGCTCTGACCTTGCTTTGGAAAGCAAAGCCCTAATAAGGACACAGTCTAAAGAGAGAAAGAGAGAGAAAGTGCTGCTGTTTCTCTCCAGAGCAAACTCTCTTTCCATCCCCATTTCATGCACTCTCCTTTCATTATGGCACAGAGAGGAGAAGGAACCTATAGACAGCCTAATGAAGGGGACTGTTGGATCGGACACATTAAAAGAAGGGATTAGACGGTGTCTGACAAGYAAACTGGCTTTGAACATATTCACAGCGCATGATTAGTAATAGACTGTGAAATTTCATACTCAGTTATAAAAGTATTTCATTGTAAGAGGATTTAAGAATATGAGCACATCTGCAATTTTGGTTTCATCTGTTAAACACAGCTTTAGTGCAAGTTATTACTTACATTGTGAAAGAAAAAAAAGTGTTGTAACAGCTTGTGCCTGCACAGTTATTGCATTGAAAAGAAGACTTTTTGTTCATTCCTGAAAGATGTGGTTTTGAAGACCCAAGAACAAAATGAACAAAATAAACTCAGTACTGTCT
>NW_013952404.1:8245623-8249100 GCF_001266775.1 Austrofundulus limnaeus | reverse complement strand
GTTTTTGACTTTCCCTCTGTGTTTGCCTAATCCCTCATTATTTGTGTAAGAAAAACAATTAGTTTCTTTTCACTTTTAGTTTTTTTTTTTTTCCACAGAAGATTCTGGATGATAGGGTAGATTTGCTTGCATTAGAAAAGCCATCTCTGGGGTTTCTGCACTAAGAAACTTTGACAAGTTGTCTCTGTGAGTCCTCCCCGGGTGTGTAATTTTCTACTCAGCCTCAATGAATCAGAGCTTTTGGTGGACCCCTGGAGCTAAGAAGGAACTTCCTCCGCGCCTCAATTCTGTAGATAATTTGTGCCATGATGTTTTTATAACGAGGCAAGGGATTAGGGCTTTCCTTCATGAATTCGAGATTAACAACATACTCGTTGGAGGACCATTGTTGCACCTGCCAGATACATTTGAAGATATGAGTGGGGTTGAGCACTGAAGCCTTATCAGAAGGACAGAGACAGAGTTGAAGAAAATGTGACCACTGGCCTGTTTACGTGAGTGAAGCCAGCTGTAGATCCATGACTTGGATGTCAGAGTTTGTTTCTCAAAGATCCTTAGCACAGCCAGCCCAACATACCCGAGCAAATCCCCATGAATTGCCCCAGCATGCCAACATTAATCTGAGGRGGGGGTGACCATGCACAGTCTAAATTGAGCCCTTAGAGACCATTCACCCAGAGAGAGAGAGCGTTGTTAGTGAGCTGCAGAGACCAAAAAGGTACAGTGAACTCCTAGTCCAACAACTCGTGCTGCTGGAGATGCGATAAGGGCTATCAGCCGCTTGGCTCCYCTGAGAGAAAGTGCAGCATTTTAACGCTCAGTGGCATTAGCAGACAGGCACAGAGACCTAAATTTGAGCTAAGGCACGCATCAAAGGCCATTCTGGAGCCAACATAAGTAGATTGCCAATAGAAAATGGCCTAAAGACACTTGGCACWAAAGCAGTCGTCTGTGCCAAAATAACACCCATTGTCTCAATCCCTGTTGTAAAGATAATTTATCACTGTGGAGCTATTTCTGTTGGCTTCTCATTAAGTAAAAAAAAATGTTTTTAGACTTATCCGGCTTTGCTTTGTTTTGCTCTTAGTTGGAATTTAAATGAGAAAAACTACAAACATTAGCTTTTGATTGACTTTACCTCAAACATGAGTAATTTCACTCCAGTTAACATTATTGTTTCAACCTCAGTAACTTTTTTAAGCGCCACTGTTGCTTTCAGGGGAGCCAGTGATTGCTAATCATTTGCATTTGCATATGAAGATAAGTCTAATATGCTTTCTGGCTAATCCCCTCCCTCTAAGTACTGGATAACAAACCATTTTTAGCTTTTAATCCATTAATGAAATTTGTTTGCTCATTGACTTGAATCATCACCATAATTATGGGGACAAATTTATCATTTCAAGCCATTTGAAATAATGTGTTTTATGTGGCATTTGCATATATGAATTAATAACAGTGATGTGTCATTAATTGATATGATTTTCCATAGTCATTAAAGACGAAATCACACGTTCGTTTGTGCCTAAATGAGATCTGGAGAGTTAGGGCAACAATGTTAATGAGAGTGAAGTCGCTGAACTTGGTTGCAAGTTCTCATAAACATGGAGGTGATTGAATATTTTAGACTGGACACTTTAAAAAGACAGGGACACTGTTTATGCATTGAAACAAGAATATCCTTTTCATAATGTATGTAGGTGGTGAGACAATTAAAAATTTATTAGCTGTATATGAAGAATAGTGAAGACTGACAGGAATTATTATTTAGTTACACTGACTATAGACCTGACACCTTTAAATTCATGCAGTTTTACTGGCCAGTACATCATACTTTTTACCTCTAGTGTTGTGGCTACTGTAAGTATTAATTATGCATACCTGTTAAGCCTTTATATAACCCCTTAAATATTGTAAAACATTGTGTTTTTGTTATCGCTGATAGCTTGCCCCTTTAGCCAACCAACCACAGACTAATTGATGCAACATTTTGGAAGCTCACATTTCTTTTGCACAAAGTAGATTTGATTCAGATTAGGAAGCCATGTGCACTGGAACAGTATTCTGGTTTAAGATGTAAGTGGTTGATAATATAAAAAAAAGAAAAGAAAAAAAAGAAAAGGTATAGCTGTGGATCACAAACACAGTGGTAGTCAAGGCACAGAAAGCGCTGTCAGCTCTCATCACTCCAAAAGACCCCGAGGGCTGGAGTGTGCATCTGAGTGAGGTGCTTACTTTGTGTTCCTTGGTCCTGATAGCCACCCTTGAGGCACTTCTCTTTCAGAAATGCGCTCGCCGCTATTTTCAGCCTGTCCATATGTGAGCGCTGGACCTATCAAGAAGCACTAGATTGGAAAACCTGAGAGTGGCATCAAATAAATCTAAGGTTCCACAAGCGTTTCCCTCCACCTATTAAAGAACTGACCAGCCAACAGCCTTTCTAGTTAATAAAGAGTGTCCACTGTGATGACTTCTGGAAAAACAAAAAAGAAAAAAGGGGGCGTGGGGGCGAAATATCTCATCCTGTGTCAGAGTCTGCATGAAGATGTTTATGCCAAACCCTGAAAGAAGGATAGAAACACTGTTTGTTGTACACATGTTGGGGAAATGTACACTTATAGAATTTTCATGTCATTCGTACAGAACCTGTATCTCTTTATGCAATAACATCTGTTCCGATTTTCTTCCTTCTATCACTCACCTGCTGGGACGATAATGCTGCTGAATGATTAACATTCTGAGTGTCWCTGTAGGACTGGAACAAGTTCAGAATCCTTGAACCAGAAATTCAAAGCTATCAGGTGTTGCTAATGTGTTTCCAATTTCTATTCTCCTCCTCCTCATGTAACCTGCTGAAAAATGGCATCAATATTACAACCCCCCCCCTCCCCCCTGCCCCGCCACAGTCCTGCCTGTAAGCGTACAAGACAGCTTTCACATCTGATTATGACCCCTTATAAGCAGCAACCGACGCATCTTTCCAACTTCTGCCCCTAAACATAGCTTAGGGCTACAGAGGCGTTCGTACAGCCACAATCTCTCCATGTCAGAGTGGCAGAAGGGTAATCACTGGCGACAGAACTGCCTCTCTGAGTAGCTTTCTCGGCTCTGTGTGTGTTTGTATGTTTTTTTTGTATGGCTATCCGAGTGGCCACTGTGGCAGATGTGTAGATTTTTTTTTTCATGTTCAAAATAAGCCTCGGGTCTATTGCCTCTCTCCCAGCCCTTCCTCCTCATCATTTGGTGACCTCCTGCCATTCACCTGGGACTGGAAGGGGGCTGATGATGAGCTTCTTGTCCCAAAGCTGCCTGCGGGGATCTTGGAGTTGGGATGGTGCCACGCAACCAGAGCAGCCATCTGAGAATCAAGCCACTGACTTGCAGTCAAAGCAGCGGCCAGGCTCTTTGTAGCACTTAGGTGTGTGTGTGTGTGTGTGTGTGTGTGTGTGTGTGTGTGTGTGTGTGTGTGTGTGTGTG
>NW_013952404.1:8237644-8245549 GCF_001266775.1 Austrofundulus limnaeus | reverse complement strand
TGTGTGTGTGTGTGTGTGTGTGTGTGTGTGTGTGTGTGTGTGTGTGTGTGTGTGTGTGTGTGTGTGTGTGTTTGTGATCTCGTCAAATATGAAACATGAATGACTGAGGTGGCCGGTGTCACCAGGGAGCCCTCTCATTCTTCCCGCTTTGAAATCGCACAGAAGCACTGTGTCACTCACGCACACATGCGCTCAAACGTATTGGCATTTGTAAGCACGCCGGAGATAAGAACGCTTATCCGTCCCCCCGCTCTCTCCTCCATTCCATCCAATCTTCCCGCTGCACATGCCTTTTTGGATTGACTGCGGAGTGAGCTTTTATTTAGGACAAAATCTGTCTGTGTCACTCTTTTAAATCTGTCTTTTGGATCTGACAGTGGCATAAATGAATCCTGAACAAAGACTTTGTCTGCCTTTTGAAGGCTTTTTTTCCCCCACTCAGTCCTGACTCTCACTATCACACAACATGAATGTTGAATAGGAATATAGAAAACAAGTATTACAAGCCTGTTGTATCAGGTTGTTTTTGTGTGTTGTGAGGTTGTTGTTTTTTTCTTTACTGTGAGATTCTGGTTGGAAACATACTTCAATGTGAATCAGCAGCTTGTCTAATAATACTGGTAAATCTGTACTTAAAAAGCCTTTGGTTGCAGACTTCAAAAATCCTTCCGATCTGCATAATAATTGCACGGTACAATGAGCACATAAAGAAGCATATCTGGTATATTTTCTGCTAAGAATCCAATATAATAAAGCGAGGAAAGAAATAAAAGGAAAAGACGAAGCAACATATGTACAAATAGATGAAGTGTAGGGGGGATGGGCCTTTAGATGTGGTTTATTCTTGACTTGTGTAACAACAACCAGATTTACATAAGATCCAAATGACAAACTACTCAGCCTCGGGGCACACACAATAAAATCCCCTCCTCATGCTTTAAAACTCATAAATAGTTAACATTAAAAACAGTGAGACAAGCTCCCAAACTTTTTCCTATTACTCAGAAGCTGCCTGTCATGCTGTTGTCACCCTTGTTAGGCAGATGAATGTAATATTAATCTTCTCACCGCCACCYTGACTCCTATATTTTCCCTTTTGGCTCTGCTCCAACCAAGCTGTCAGAGCAAGGCCTCCATTCCAGCTCCGACCATTGACGTCAAGCTGGTGTGAAGCATTTGTGTGTGTGGCATCTGCCAAACACTTATGGCTTGTCAGGCTTCTCTGTCTGTCCGTCACTGAGTAATTGGCACACATGCAGGTGGCTGTCTGCTCGCTGTGGTACCTTCCCTGCCTACCTCAGGCCCCCCAAGGGGCCCATTTAAGCAGCAATCCTTTGGCAACAGCCTGCTCGTGTATATATTATAGGCAATATTGAGAACTCCTTCACAAACTTTAAGTGCCCGAATAAAACATAATGGGCTGTCTGGAGCTGAGGCGTGAAGCCATGCATTCATTTTAGGTATTGAAAAGTTTTCCTCTTGCATTGAAAACAATTGTGGGTTTGTTGTGGGCTTGTTTGTTTACCAGATGGCATTTGTTCTCTGGTCTTAGTTACCCTGTACCTCCTGCAGAACGCAAGACTTAAAAWTTTCAGGAGCATATGTGTTTCAGCAGGGGGTGTTAGTCACGGTGTAATAGCCAAATCTCAAACAGGTTGTAAAGGCAGGTCTGCTTTTTGAGATGCTTTATCTGTGTCGCTGCTGCTCTGCTAAATCCTCAGGTTTTCCATGTTCAGATATTTGACGACGCTGGAGTGAAGCTCCTTTCCTGTCAAACAAGAGTCAGAGTTACTCACTGTAACAGAGGAATTTTCACATTAAGTTTATTTGACAACATTTGGGCAAAAGCTCTTCCTTGTCTCTAAACTCATCACTGTCAAACTTGGTACTTTGACAGCTTCTTTATGGCAAAATCATAAAACTGGTAGCTGTTTTATTTTCATACACATATTTTAAACTACACAAATTGGTGGTCTACTGTTGCCTCAAGCACATGTGCCATTATTTAAATGACTTTGGAGTCATTCATTCACAAGGTTAAACAAGATAAACTTAGATGTTTCTCTCCATCCAGTGGGAATTGTTGGTGCATTCCAGTATGTTTGACATTCCTTCAAAAAGAGCTAAACAGCTTTTGTTACATTGTAAATTCTCTTGGGAAGACAAAATACTGTATGTGACTATAGTGGGTAGAAAGCTGTTGTAAAGTTTCAGAAAATCCCAAATTTTAAAAAAATGTAATTATTGGCATGAGATATGTAAAATCTTAAAATATGTGTGCTTAATCATAAACATTTTCATGATAGGACAATAGCAATTTGTGATCAGTGATCAATTTCCTGATATTAAAGTGAACATATCTTTCAAAATCCCTTTTTTAGGAATTAAATGCATTTTGTTGTGTATTTGGAGTCTCTAGYAGTGAAGAAAAGTTGAACTTGTTCTCTCACAGTGCTGCACATACAGTATACTGTTTATCTTTATTTTCATATTTCATGTTTTACAACCTGTTCAGTTTTCTCTATTTCCTATGACATTTTCTGAACTATTACATCAAATTATTTGCGATGGAATTTCTAAATAAGGTCTAGACTCATCAGCTATAATTTGTTTGTCTTAATTCTACTCTCGCTTGGGGTCAAACTGTGGCTCCAACATGTAAGGCTGGATGGGCAAGTCTCCTGTTGAGATCTTTTAATTAATTTTAAACTAAAAATTTTCTGAGCTGCTATAAAATCCTAAACCCAAAGGACAATGGACTGCTGGCAACTGGAGGGGGGGCAGGGAGTGAAGCGTCTCGTTTGGATTTAAAGAGACAGCATCAAGACGAGTTGATGTGCGGCACACCTCAGAAAAGGGGTGAAAGAGGGGCTTGTGGAGTAACGATAAGGAGYAATTCAGACCAAAGCATTGCAGTTCCATTTTTGTATAGACCCCAACTGAATGATTTAAATGTGAAAAAGAAGAATTTAAAAACATTATATGTCTCCTTTAAACAAAGTGAACAGTAATTTCCCCCAATGATAGCTTCCTCCTCTACTACCCCCAGCCAAACAGACATCCCACCGACCCACAACTTTCCTGTCAAACCTCAGATGTTTTATCTTCAACTTCAGTCATGGACGTCTGTCTTCAACCAAATCAGGAGATGCTGCATCTCCCTTTGCCTCCCSCTCCCACGTTTCTGTATCCAGAAGTGAGGTGCAGAGGCAGCTAGAGAGACTGAACCAGAACAAGGCTGCAGGTCCAGATGGTGTCAGCCCCAGAGTCCAGAAGGCCTGTGCAGGTCAGCTCTGTGGGATTCTGCAACGCCTCTTCAACCTTGGCTTGACCCAGGAGAAGGTGCCAGTGTTGTGGAAGACATCGTCTGATTCCAGTATCAAAGAAAACTCATCCATCAGCTCTCAACAACTATAGACCTGTTGCCCTGACATCCCACATCATGAAGGTCCTAGAGAGACTCCTGTTGACCCACCTGAGTAAGCAAACAAGCACACATCAGGCCCCCTGCTTACATCTTATCATCTGTTGGGGTAGCAGCATCAGAGCCAGGGACCTAAACAGGCTAAACAACCTGATGAAGAATGCTGGTTCTGTTCTGGGGACAACTGTGGACAACCGTGGAATCTCTGGAAATGATGATTTTACATAAAAGCAAGAACATTGTGGACAACCCTGACCGTCCTCTTCATGAGACTGTCATAGAAAAACAGTGTCTTCAGTCAGAGGTTTCTTCAATTTTGTTGTAATACAGACCACTAAAGATGATCTTTCCTGTCCACAGCCATCACCAGCTACAATAACTCTTTAGTTAAATGAGTTACTACAACATCTAATTTCCCTCTGGGATCAATAAAGTATTCTTGAATTTGAATTTGATCTTGTTCGAAAACGTGCAGCCGAAGCATGCACAAGAGGCAAATTTTGATTTAAACTTGAACATTTAATTGCAGATGGATAAAGACTTACACCACCTTTCAGCTGGACCAAATGCAGACCTCTCTAATGTCTCTGAGTTTTTGGCCAAGAACTAGAAAATGACAGTTTTTATACCACCCTCTGACCGAACCACTCCTTTTGAGGCAATTTGAAAGGCCCTTCCTGCTGAGCAGTTCAGTCTTAAACACAAGTTCTGCAATCTGATCAAACAAAACGTGTTTTTTTTTTTAGTGTAAGGCATGTTTTATACCTCAAAAGTACAGACATCTCAATAAAAACATTTATATATGAAGTACATTTAAAAATCCATGCAAACAGAATAATTTTCCTTCAATGTCTTTTTACCTCTTTTGACTCCTGAGTGGTTCAGTAATCAAGTTTTTTTTTTTTTTTTTTTTTTTTAGATTGCGTCAAATCAACCATACATTTAAAAGCTGGTCAAAACAGCTTTGGTAACAAAATCACTTGGATTTCACAAGACTTTTAGAGGTATTCTATAAGGCATGGAGAGCAGCAAATCTTGTTGGAACATTCATGCAGGACTGCACTGCTTGCCAAACAGCAGGGAAAACAGTCTGTGGTTGGCCTCAGTACAAAAACTCCACCTCATCAATTTTGCTGATGTTCTGCAGATACTGATGATGATGGTTGGCTGTTTTAATCATCTGCTGCAGACCTGCCCTAATAAGATCTATGAAAGTTCCTTCCTTCCTTTGCAGGATTTCTAGGATGCTTTAATTTCTGAAAGGTACTTAGCTCAAAAGATAAGTCATTTAAACAGTTAATTCTGAACTTTGTCAACAGTACTGAATGTGTATGATGAGCATTTTTGTTTTCCACAAGCTTAAAACTYCTCATCTGCCCCACATCAGCTTTGCTAATGTAAACATGTGTAATATCAACAATTTTGGAGAACCCTTTTCACAATTTATCAAGCTGGTGAAAGYTGCACTTCAATAGCAGCAAACTTGGCCAATATCTGAAAGATKTCTCATCTGGTCATTTGCCAGTAAGTTTTCAAGCTTTACCAGCCATTCAATAAAAAAACTCTCAAATATTTAATGGGTTGGATGCATTGATTTTTCTTGCTCATTAGCAAACCTCCCAACAAGTAGCAAACATCTATTGATTTGCTTTACCATTATTGTGTTGCATCCCCAAATAACTTCCAGTACTGATCCTTTGACATCCACAATATGAAACTCATTTTTAAATTGTTTTGTGTTAACAAACAACTGTAGCTGTGGTCCAGCTCCTGGGCTAGTCAATAAAATGGTAATACTGTTCAGTTTTTTTGAGCTGTGTATTTGAATTAATCTCTCATTAGTATGTAAACTGGACGGTTGTGGGTCAAAAGAACAAGACCCGATGGACTTTTGTTCAGAATAACGTGGCCTTGAGTCTTTCTGCTGATGGACATTCAAAGCCCAGGAGCTGTGAGACTCAACAGCTTGCTGAGGCCACTGAGAGGTCAGCGCATGATCCAGACACTTATCAGCCGCCTCCCAGTTGCCTGTTGCCTGTAGACCATTAACATCTCCTTAAGTAAATTGTGTGAAGAAGTCACTGTGTGTTTTTCCACTGTGACACCTTGGTGACCTTTCCTCTTCCCCGCCTTCTTCGAATCGGTGATTTTTTTTTGTCTTTCTGCTTCCTATCTCTGCATCAAATGTTGCTGCAGAATTCACTGGGGTTTCTATAAAGTATCAGTCTTGTTGGTTGAAGAAGACCTAGAAAATCTAATGCATTTATATTTTTTATGAGAAGGTTGCCGGATCAAATTCCAGCCCAGAGACCTTTCTGTGTAGAGTTTGCGTGAATGGTTGTCTCATTTGTCTTCATGTGTCTCTGTGATGGACGTGGGACCTGTCCAGGGTGTACCCCACCCCTTGCTCCGTGACATCTAGATATGGGCACCAATGACCCTGAAAAGAAGATGTGGGTTAAAATAATGGATGGATTTTGTTTTGATGTTTTGTCAAACAGAAGCTCATCTTGCTTGTTTTTCTGAAAAAGTTAAGGCTAACCATAACTGTGCTGTGTTTTCCATGACAAGTAACAGAAAAACATAAGCACCACTTATTGCGAATATCAGTGGASTAGTGATAGTGGCAGCATCCCCACCCCATACACTATCAAAGTTATCCCTATCGCCTTCAGCATGGGAGACGGCTTTGCACTGCTTTATGGTAGCGTGCACCACGATAGAACTGAGAAACTGAATGAAGGGGCTTGATCCAATTCTCCCTGGGGGTTCAGCACAACAGAGACGAGCGATTATAGACACACAATTCCTGTCCTTCACAGGACCCCAGTGTGACATCCCACCATGAACAAATGCATTCACCACAATGTAAAACAGGACCAGCACAGTGAGGGGTTTTTGTATGGAGAGAACATCCAGGAATCTGAAAAGGCACGCTCCGCACTAAAGCATGCCACATTGGCAATTTATTGAAAAGGAAGCGTACACGATAGGAATGGAAAAAGGAAGATCCCGTCATCCACAGGAGTGATTTCCAGCACGGTTCTGTCTGGCATTTAAAATTGATGCCGGTCTGGTTTTATTCAGCTTTCCGCGGATCTGCAGGTGCTGCTGCCACGGCGCCTTTAAATATTTCATGCCCCTCTGACTTTTGTGCTCCAGCCAATGATTTTACAGTATCGATTCATTTCACCAATCAAAACACCATGCCGTCGCCCTCACATGTCGAGGCCTCTGCTCCTCATATTCTCTCCTCATTTTTCTGCTTGATTAATCAATAAATGCCCCTACAATTTTGCCCAATTAGTTTCACACTCTTCCTATCGATTAAACAGGGGGAGGAAAAACATATTCCATTTTGATGCACATCAGAGAGAACTCAGACACCTCATCAGGTGGTATTGATCACAGCCAGCCGCCCTTACCAAACCGTGTGCCAATGACCTCCATCATTAGGCCCCACAGCTGCTGGCTTTATGCACTCCAGACAAGTGCCGCTGTCATCAGCCCCCACTCCTATCACTACCCTCTTTCATCATCTAACTGCTTCCCTCTCCCCTTTCCTGTCCTTCCTCCATCCTTTGCTTTATCACCTATATGTCTGCCTCGCCTCCTTTTGCATTCTCATTCTCTTCCCTTCCCTCCTCTCTTGTTTCTCCACATTTCCTCTCTGTATTCATTCCCTCCTGTAATCAGATCATGGCGACCCCCTGCTGATGTTAATGGAGGCGCGAGTCAGCCCGGGGTGTCAGGATGAATCTCATCTCTCAGGTGCTCGCCTGCCAGTAATGAGGACGGGCTCTGTCAAAACCCAAACTCCTGCTGGGCCAGACACAGATGAGGGCATAATGAGGCGTGTGTATAAATATAAGAAACAGAAAGAGAAAAAAACCACTTGAACTTTTTCTGTGTACTGCCACCTGTTCTGGTCTGAGCTGCATGGGCTCTTCTTCACGTAGCTTTGCTTTGTCTGAAGCCTCACAGCTGGAGTGTTATATGATTACACTTGTAAGCAGAAAGAAGTTTGTGCAGATTAGATGTTTTGTTGAGTTTTGAGGTGAGGAAAAAGCAAACACAACCCCTGCTGAAAACYGACACTAAGAGCTAGCAAAGATAATTATTGTCATTATTTTAGATGCCTAAAAAGAAAGCAAAGCAAAAATATTTTTAAAAAGTGCAGTAGAAATCACATGACCTCTGATTAGGTTTATAGCAATAATATATGAAATGTGTTGACCTACAACTTGACATTTGTTTTTTTTATTAAAGCTAATCATTGCAAAGTACAAAAAAATGGCATTTATCTTTATAGATGACACAGAAGTAGAGGGTATTCATAAAATATGTAAAAATTAACTGATACGGTCCTTATGTAATTTAATGTCACATTCCTGTGTAAAAGCTGAAAAGTTTTTAACCCTCCTGTTGTGGGTCAAATTGGCCCGTTTTAAAGTTTAAAAAAACTTTTAAAATATTTTAAA
>NW_013952404.1:8226566-8236524 GCF_001266775.1 Austrofundulus limnaeus | reverse complement strand
CATCCCATGGGATGGACTGCCTGCAGTTATTTTTAATTAAACTTTTATATCTAAAGCAAATTGTTAGCATAAACATTAAACAACCTTGTGATGATACAAATGCTGTATGTGCAATAGTTTTAACAGATAAAAGCAACATCYGCTGCCCTGAAGGCAGGTTTAGTGATTTATTGTTTCCTCAAGTCAAGAAACAGATGGATAAAGACTGATTTGGTTTAAATTTACTTCTGCGCCTACTTRAGCAGCTTTGGTGCTGATTGTTGTAAGATTGTTATTCCTTTCATTTTTTTTAATTTGTGGGTAAGAGTAACAAATGCTTTCTGAGAGAATTCTCCCTAGATAGTAAACAGATTTATAACCTTGGTTAAGACATGGATTTGAATTTTTTTAAGGGTCTTAAGAACTTATGTCATGCATTTGAGCATTTGTAGTTTGCCCTCCAGCTCTTAACAGAGTAGATAATCCTAACAGCTTCAGGCTCTTGAGACAGAGGCAGGTAAATAAGTATTAACRATTTCTTTCACAAAATCTTGAACAAGGGTGCTTTTATTGTGTCAGTAATTGTTATCAAAAGCCTCCAGTTTATTGTATGTTTTTAGTACAGATGCTTTTTTATGGTGACTAAACTCTTGCAAAAACGTTATTGTCGTTTGGTCAGTTTTTCCTCAATTCAGTGTTTATGCTGATCATATTACGAAAATATACTCGTGAAAAAAGTTACCTCAGCTTTTAAAACTGACTTGTTTTTTTCTGAACACATAAAAACACTGCGTTGTCTGTAATGCAGTTGATAGCCAGTCATTAAAAAGAGCYTGTCAAGAGCTCAGGTTATGTAAAAAAAAAGACATATATTTGTGTTTAGCCCAGGAATTCTGTATGTCAGAGTCATGTTTTCATTTATGCTGGTTGTAAAGCAGCAGAGTACTAAAAATCACCTTAATAATATTAATAATAATAGTGACATTTAGTCTGCACAGTCCTGAAAAACACTCTTTGTCAATATTAGTGCATTTTGTGCATTTATCTTGTTAAGGTCACACTGTGGTCTGCCAGCTAGATAAAATGTTTTGTTTGATGAATAGTAATAATAAAGCCTGCATTTTTTTTGCTAGTTTCTAACAGGGAKTGTCAAATTATAGAAAATCATTCTRGTAACCATGTGAACAGGCCTCATCAAATTCACTGATGAAGAACAGAACAATTTGGTCTTTTGGAAGAACTTTTGATAACCTTTGTATTATGGGAGTTTTATTTATGGATAAAGGTTTGCATGCCTCAATATGTTTTTATGACGAACCATTTGAGTCAAAAATAATTAAAATATAGTGACCTTTTTTGCCCCAAAACAAAAATTATTAGAACTATAAACGTGTTTGCCCATCAAACTCTTTTTCCATGTTGTTCCAACCTCAACAACAATGATCCCCTTCAGGCAAGTCTCTCAGCATGCACGGTGATTCAACTCAGACTGCAGGTGTGTGGTTTCTCTTGACCACTGTGTTCCTTTAAGTTGTTATTTGGTACAGTACAGCAGTGCACACTCTAAAACCAGACTTAAAACCTAAAACACAAGAGGCTGCAGCTACAAATGCCAAAGCAAAATAAATAAATAAATGATAATTAAAAAGAAAAACTTTTTGAGGGCAGAGATGGGCAACAAAATAGCATCCCAAAATACAGTTTTACACACGTGAAATTAGGCTGCAATTTTCAAAAACTGGTTACATTAAATGTGTCTACTTGGTTGGGAAAAATCTAATTTCAGTGCACGAACTTAGAAYTTGCCAACTATTGTGCAACACTGCCATTGAGATGATATCCTGCAGTCACCCTCTTTATTTTATGTTCTTTTTGTTCTATTTTTTWAATTGATACAGGGCTGACAGCACTCTGACGCCAAAGATAAATCATGTTCGCCCAGAAATTTAACAAACACTTCTCTGAAACTTCGATTTTAGCCAATCAGAAATAGGGTGGGGGCAGGACTTGTGACTAGGCAAAATGCTAATTCAGACCAGGGGCGGTTCTAGGGGCGGGGCCACAGGGGCATTAGCCCCATCTGAAATCTGATTGGCCCCCTGAAGTGCCCCTGTCCTGTCACTCATCTGTCCTTTGCCCAAGAGTGGCTGCAGTTCAACTTCCAAACAGTAGTGGCGCTAATGAGTCAAATGGGAAAGTCCTGCATTAGGCAAGCTTGCACAAATCTATTTCAATTTGAATAATCCTGCAGAAAAAGTGTTTTAACTGACAACAATGGATCGATTTTCTCACATGCTGTGTGTTTGAGAATGTTCTATTTATTWACAGTAAAAATGCATGTAAATTTGACAAGGAACATGTACTGTTCAAGCTTTCACAAGTGTCTGAACACYTGTGACTGATTAAATTTATACACCTGGCAAAAACTGGGGATTTGTTTTTGCAAGCATGTTGAACAAATACTTGGCCCCTTTATGAATACTGTGGCCCCTTGATGGCCCCGTACGCTGAAAAATCCTAGATCCACCCCTGATTCAGACCCAGCTGAAGTTCGAGCAATGCACAAAATAAAAGAATATTTTTGTTAGAAAACAATTAAAAAAGAAATGGAGACAACATTTGAATGCTAAAGTTAGCTAAAGTTAGCAGGACAGGAGCAGACAGGGAGTGGTGGGTGTGGGGGATCAGCCCTAGAATAAAATCCTGGGTAAAAATTTGTTCCCACTAACAGCCCTGTAGGTGTCTTTTTGTACTCTAGTTGTAAACAATCTGTCTTTGACTAAAATGTGCATGTGACTGTTCTCAGAAGAGTGCCTTTCTACAAATAAATGCACTTCTCCAGATGTAGGAATCTTAAGAAAAGCTGTCTTTTATAAAACTTTTGGGATTGCCACATCCTGGATGATTGGCGGATAGTACTAACTTTCTGTTAACAGAGCCGCTTCACAACTTTTTTGCAAGAACACCTTCTCACATCTCTAACAGRATTAAATTTGTACTTTTGTTTTATAATTTCCATACTATTCTGAATAAATGAATGCTTATTTCTTGTCGCTTCCAACATGCAAAATTATGCATTAATGTTCAGCTGAGTGGTTCAAAAAGTCTGCTTTGCTGGCTTTACAATTGAAGCTCCACATAACTGTCTGCTACTTACTTTTGCAATTAAAGATATTGTTGACAATCTTGAAAGTTTTCTGATTCTTATATTCACTTAACTAAAGCTCATTTTTCATTGTTGTTCCATAATTACAAGTAAATGCGAGTCTTTATCTAAATAAATGTCCGTACCATGCGGAAAGGCATAGCTGGGGGCAGCATGGGTCAATACAGACAGACTGATCAATATCTGAATGTTCCCTTCATTATTCAAGTAATGCCTGTTTGGTTTTACGTGCGAGACTAGAAGCAAAGGACCATAAAAATTGTATTACCCATAACACTAGATATGTGTTTGTGTTGTTGCGAAACTCATTATACATGCATGAGAAATTAAAGGCAAAAGCGTGCATTTAAAATGTTTATTTAATAAGTTGGTAAGAACTTGTATATGATGTTAATGTTCACAGTAAATCATATATAAAAGATAAATCACAGTGTATGTTTCCAGCTACTTCAAAAGCCCCTGCCAATACTCAAGTGCTACTCGACACAGTTGGTAAATTTTTATTTATTTTCCCTCTCATGGATTCTGACTTATTGCTGTAAAATCATACTGTGCTTTAAGCTTGTTGATGTGTGAAAACTTTCAACAAAAAGCTTCTTGAGACCTCTTTAGTTTGCATTGCTTCTACCTTTGATGGGAATGCCATAAATTATGCATGGGCTGAGCATTAGGGCAGAATTTAAACCCCAGTGTTACACACCAGTGCCTCAAGATATCTGAACACACAATCAATAATTCTCCATCAGCCAGGGAGGCTTCCGAGAGGCCCACACAGTCTTCTTTGAAGCTGCCTGACAAGTTAAACCCGGTCCAGTTTCTTTTCTACTAATGYCCAGCCTCTTAGGAGAATATGACATGTGCTGCTGTACATTCTTYTGGCCCACTTGTATGATTTAAGGGTTTGCAGGGATCAGTGTTAAACTTAGTTTTAGTTTTAGAAAGCATGCTTGTTTGAGGGAAAATAAGGAGGTGTTGGAGCAGAAACATTCCTTTGAAAACAGCACTGGTGAAGAGAAAAAAAAAGAAAAACAAAATCCATTTAAGTTTTGTGCTTCACACTGATTGTTGCAAGAGTTGGTAAAATTCACTTTAAATCTTTTCATGATTCAATCATWACTTTTTCTTCTGTTATGCTTTACTTTTTCTCTGTTAGAACTCTGCCCTTCAGCTATATTCTCTAAACACAGCAAGAGTTAGAGATTTGGAACATGTGCTAATGAAGCAAACCGTCTCTTTTTAATTCCTTCAACAAGCCATTGATCACTGAGCAACATGGCTGGGTTTACATCCCTTTGTGTTTCATTTAGACCTACTTCTGATTGATGCAGCGATTGTACAACGAAAGGCTGTTCCCACAAAAAGTAAGTCTAAAATGTTCAACAGTCTAGAAACAAAAATAACTTTCTCCAACTTTATATAATGTTTTTTATGTCAAGAAGATCAACTGGCTTGAGGTCATTTTTACATCTGTGGGATTATTCACATGGTTCAAGTTGTAYGCAATCTACTCACTGACACCCGAAAACATATTCTGCTTTGAGTGTGTGCGGAAAAAAAACAGAAGAGCTGCTTAAACTGTAAAAGTGTTTGAGCTGCAGTGTGATTAGTCTTCTGTAATATGTACGGGGTGCCAAGTGTAAAAAAAAGGTTAAAAATTCAGTATTTAGCTCACTTTATGAGCGTAAAATCATAGACATTACATTTTGTTATTTTTAATGAATGTTTAATTTAATTTTAAGTGTTAAATRCTAAATCTAAATGTAAAAATTAAATGTAAATGTGGCTAAATGTTAAAGTTTACATATAAGTATTTCAGAATAGAACGCAGCTTTTGCTATGATATTTATATGGGGTGATTTAAACAAATGAACATATATTACACAGAAAAAAGTAAGACAGGATAATGATTT
This sequence comes from Austrofundulus limnaeus, assembly GCF_001266775.1. NCBI lineage: Eukaryota > Metazoa > Chordata > Actinopteri > Cyprinodontiformes > Rivulidae > Austrofundulus > Austrofundulus limnaeus. Next base: position 8,231,469 of record NW_013952404.1, on the reverse strand, counting down.
TTCAATAACTACCTTGCCTAAAAGCATAACTATTTAAACATTTTTACATCTATATATTGACCAGTCTTAAAAGTCATCTGGCTTTACAGTTTTCTGACTGTGAATTGACGTCATCCAGTTTTTGTTTTTCTCAGAAACGAGTTTGTGATCCTGTCTTACCTGATCAACAAGTCTTTTCTGACCTCAAAAGAAATCTARTGTTTTGACACCATTATCAGCATTCTGCTAGCATCCACTGTCAAGATCAGCTTTTGAAACGTCTGCTCATCGTAAGATTTAGGAAATTCACTCAAACTGACATTTTAACAATTAAAAGCAACCTGTTCTTCAAATTACCATGTATGTTATCTTTAAATATATTTTCCACGTAACTATATTTAACTATCTAAGTATCTTTCTCTGTTTTTCCATGCATTCTGAGAAAAACAATATTTTAGAGGTGATACATTTTCCTGTAATGCAGTAATTAAATCTGAGGTTACTGTTTTGTGGCATTTAATTTTAGAATATGCTCAGAAATATCAATACAAATAGTACCAACAAATACTTACAGTGGTACAAGTTATTTTTATTTTATTTTATTTTTTTGCTYCAGAATAATTGCAGCTAACAACTGCTAAAATACCGTGTTGTTAAAGATAAGCCATGTATGTTATGATTCTTGTGTTTTGGTTATTTTTGGTAGTATTTTTCAGATTGTTTTTCATTGTTTGGTACTGTCTTATTTTCTCTTTTCTTGTTTTCAGTTTCCTGTGCCATGTTTACCTCAGTCAGCTTCTTAGTCTTTTTCCAGCCTGCCACACTCACCTGTCCTCGATTGTAATCACCCAGCTGTTTCCTACTTCCACTCAGCCCTGTTTGTATCTAAGGATCTTCTCTTCATCACTTCAGCGTCTGACCATTGCTTACCCGTGGTTGTTCTCATGCTCATGCTCATGCTCATGCTCATGCTCATGCTCCAAGTATTGATTTTTTTTTGTTTTGTTACCTTGCCACCACGTTGGCTTTGTTCTCTATTAAAGTCTTTTTAATGACTTTAAGTTTGGTCTGCCTGCCTGCCTGCATTTTGGGTTCTCCTCACCACCAAGTCGTGACAATGTATGTACTTTCTGAGCACGTTTCACAGAATGAAGTTTATTTTAAGGCCCACTTTTGAAGGACAATACCTTTTTGACTGGACAAAAAATAATAAGTCTGATGCAACAATTTGATAAAATGTTTCATGTTCACAACAAGAACCCCTTTATCCCTGAGAGGACACAACGAAATGTTAGTTTGAGAAACTCAGTGTTCCCTTTAATGTATTTTCTTTGTTCCCATATAGGGTTGACTAGAACCAAAAGTTATCATACTTTTTATTGTTTTAAAGTCTGATTTTGTGTAAGTATGTGATTACTCTGTTAGGACATTTTCAAACTGTTTATGTCTCATTGTATTTTCAATTCTCCCCCTTAAAACTGTGAAGAGAGTTWGTGTGATTTCTGGGAGTTGAGTTGAAACTCGTGCCCTTTCTTGTRCTCTCCTCTGGATTCACATTTCAGACGTGCATCTAAACAGTATCGACCACCAGGACACCCGCTGACAAACGTACAATGAATTGTGGTCAGGAGGGAAAGGTTCTGAGTCTGGATTTCCCCGTCTTAACAAACATCGCCACGGAGAGCATGAAGTGAAACAGTCAACTAACTGTCAGCCGAGACAGTGGAGCGAGGAGAGAGGCAGCGAGAGAAAAAAGAGGAGAAAGCAGAGGGAAACAGGAGTACAGTATATAAACAGACTCCCTGTAACAAGTTTGTTTTTTCAAGGTGTCAGGTTCCAGCGGCCAAGTTTACGGTTATCTGTGAGGTCTATCCTGTTTGGTTTGGCATGCYCCCGGGCTGTTGCAATAAATTTCACAGAAAGCTATGAACCGTTAATTAGGCTGMCAAATGGAGCTTGTAATTTGGCCGAAGCTGAACCCAAAGAGCTTTGATTTACAGATACAAGGGGTGAAATAAACGGCAACTGCTTTAGCACGGGTTCTTTCGACCTTTCTGTTTTTCTTGTGTTTGGGCTTTCATGATGATTACATTTCTGACGTCTGTGTGATTTGTTGAGATGCTGTGTGCAGCACACTCTTAAGTTTGCCTTTCTGTGTCGCCCAGGCAGCTGYTTATTCTTTCACCAAACTCTGAAGACTTCATTTGGCACATTCCTCTAGGCCTGTCGCGTTAAGCAGTATATCAATTCATCGCATGATAAAGCAAAATGAGGTTGATAAATTAAAATCAGGTTGGTGATTTTCACTTGCTTGCTTGTTTATTTTCCTCATGTCTCTCTCAGAAGAGTGAACTAGTGTCAGGTAGCTATTTGCCAGCCGTATATGGTCTTGTAACCTCTGTACCATGAGGAGCGTCTTTGGTTTTCCGATGCCTTCTTTCAGCTGGTGACTCCTCAGGACACCGTGCCGAACCTTGGGTTCGCCTAGACACAAAGATAAAATTGTACCGGCTTGGATAGGAGAGGTGGGAATTGATTATACAGCTTCAACAGCTGTCTTTGTGTGCTGTTTTCTGTATCTCCGGTCCAGATCAGTTCGCAAGTAGTTTTTACAAATGTAAATTTCATAAATTTACAAAACCTTGTTAAGTGGGGGGATCATTCTGTACGTTTAAAATGGTCTCTAAACAGTAATATCGTTTATCGCAGTGGTTCTCAATGTATTTTCCTCATGTTTCATGATAGATAGATAGATAGATAGATAGATAGATAGATAGATAGATAGATAGATAGATAGATAGATAGATAGATAGATAGATAGATAGATAGATAGATGTAATGAGTTTGCACAGATCGTATTGCATTTCACAGTGTGTGGAAGTGTAAAAACTTGATTAGTTTTGATATTCATTTGTTCACGACCACATTGGCCTTTTGTTAAGATGCTAAAAATGGCATTCTGTTAAAATGAAAATACTGAACCTTYTGAACTTGTTGTTTGGTGTAAGGCAATCGGTTTCCTAGATTCTGCAAAGTATACTGTTCATGTAAGTCAGACTAACTTGAAGTTATTAAGTCAAGAACTTGTTAATTTACTTGCTATTTCTAAATCAGAACAACTTCACTAAACTAAGTTGAATTAACTTCACAAAAATAAGTAAAGTCAACCTAATACATTTTTGAGTGCTCCTTTCAAACACTAGAATCAATTACATATCAATATTATTATTACAGTCTAAATCTTATAGAAAACACTAGCATAATGCTAATCCCTCCAACACTCATGCAGGAAAAATATGTTTTTCTTGATAGTTTACATCTACCAGGTTGGGGATTTTCCAGCAAAATTTGTTACAGGCCTCTCCTCTTTTTTGTTTCTATGTCAAACAAAAAAATGTATTTTTTGAGCAGATGAATCAAAACTGGCAAGCTCAAACCAAGACCACAGGAGCTGTGATTGACATAAGCATAAGAGATTTCATCAGGGTGTTTAATAAGTCCCATGGACGTATTAATGACTTATCTAAACATGGACATATAGCTGTGCCATAGTGATAAGTGTGAAACATGCATGTAACGGCAGGCTTTAAATGGTGTCACTTTGGATTTTGGACACGTTCAAAATGAAATGGAGAGGTTAGTAAAGTGAAGAACATTGCTGGGAGCATCACGAAAGATGTATAGAAAGTAGACAAGTCTATGCGCCACGGGAATCCACACCAGTACTACAGGATCAATTACTGACTGGTTGCTGGAGGGGTCAAGCTGCAGCAAGTGTCTGGGGAGGGAGGCTGATCAATGCTGATTGCAGAGGAGTCCAGCACACCAAACACACTCTGTGTACTTTAAAGGAACTGGACGTACCACCCATGCACTTTCCTCTCCACATGTAATTTATTTTTCTATTAATATAGCAATCTCACGCACTGAACACGTAATGATTATGTATAAATAATCCACTCGTTTTGACTGAGCAGCACCAGACACGCAGTTGGAAAGAAAGTTGAATGAATTTTAAATTTGTATTAGATTAACCAGTTGATGAGCTCTGCACTAAAGCATACCCCAACAGGATTTTTATTATGACATGATCTGCATTTCTAGTTACGGATAAGAACATGAGCAAAGAGCAAGGAAATTAATCAATCAGTTATTGATTGAATTTTGAAAAAAAAAACAAATAATGAGAGGATCCATCCATCTACTATCTTTACTCACTTCTTCCTTTGTGGGTCATGYGGTTACTGGGGCTCATATACAGCAGTCACTGTGTGAGGGACAGGGGACACCCTGGACAGGCCACATAGAAACAAATGAAACAAACAATCATACACAGTCTCATTCAAACCTTAGGACAATTTAGAGTTACCAAATATCCGAACATTCATGTTTTTTTGGTCTGTGGGAAGAAACCGTAGTGCCCGGAGAAAACCCACACATGCACGTAGAGAGAATGTGCAACATCTGCCAAGAAAGGTCACCTGGCCGGGATTCCATCTGGCAACCCTCTTGCTGAGAGGCAACAGGACAACTTTTACTGTCATTAAAATGGTCTATTTGTTGACTTGATGCACTGTAACATTAGTTTTGTTTTAGCAACAAAACAGGGTTTAGTTAAGGGTAGCTGGATTACTACACAGTCCTTTAATTGTGTGAAAACCCTAAAAATCAACATTAATAGGGGAAAACATGGAGTACTGTGATTCTGAATCACAAAGTAAAACACTTTTTAAAACACCGCTAACAATGACAGTTTATCTTTACACATTTTATTTTTAATTTTCTGTAGATTGTAGCAGATGTGTCCCTGCAAACATTTCCAGTCTTTTTACTTACTTTAATACCCCCATCGTCCAAACACACACACACACACACACACACACACACACACACACACACACACACACACACACACACACACACA
>NW_013952404.1:8207415-8226131 GCF_001266775.1 Austrofundulus limnaeus | reverse complement strand
CACACACACACACACACACACACACACACACACACACACACACACACACACTCCATAACTTCACTTTCCCTTCAGGATATCCTTTTCATTTCTCATCTTTCCCTCTCCCCCTGTTTTAAATGGCCTCTCTTCACTCTCTTTAATTGGAGAGTGTGAAGTTTGTCACCATCTCATTAATGTATGAATCTCTGCACGCTCAGGCAGTTCTGCTCCAGTGGGCACATCTGCCCATGCTCATTCATGCAGCCGCAGAGGTGTCAGACACAAAAACGACACACACACACACACACACATCCACACACTCACACACATTTACCTATATGCACATGCAAGGTATTGTCACTTGGGCTATTAAAAGTAAAGCTGGACCGATTATGATCCCATTCAGTGAGAGAATAGCTCTCTCGACGTGAATGATGGCACATCATCTGGTGCAGAGAGGAGTGGGAGTTTCAGTGAAGATGGAAGGGAAAGAGAACTGACAAGAGATGGAAGGAGGTCTGCAGGTAAAGAAAGTTGTGAATAGGAGACTGAAAAGAGCAGGTAATGAATGATGATGCTCTGGACACAGCAATCAGAGATGTGAAAATTAGGGAGAGATACTTGAAAGCCAACAAATGCACTGACTGGCATCATGARCAGAATGAGTATTATGAATAAATAACTTACCTCAAAACTTTGTATTGTGGACTTTAGCAACAAAACTTAAAAGTTAATTAAGTGTGGTTGGAACTAGACGCGGCGACTCTGCTCTTACTTTCAAGTTGGATCTTGGTTGCAAATGCAACGGTCAGGATATGTAATATTGTTCCATTAACATCTTTCACTYATAAAATCCATCCACTTTAAGTGACATTTCAGTAGTATAATTGTGTCCTCTTTCCTGACTGTGTGTAATTTATTTTACTGTTTTTAGTAGTCTTAAGGGAATGTTGCCATCTTCTGGACTGTAGATATGATACTGTACATATAGAAGAAAATGTCCTATCAAATTYCTGTGGGTATTTGTTTTTGATTTTTCKATAGTCCTTGTACATGAATTTAAGCTCTGGGATAGACTAAAGCTGATATCATCACCTAAGCCTCTTTTCCAACTGGACTATGTCCTTGTGTACTACGTACTTGGTGTACTTGGTACATAAAAATAACCTTATTTCCTGTGGTTGAGGGTGTCATGATTTTGTTGACGATGGTTATTTGTTGCACGAGCTCAACTCAAAATGAAAATAGTCAGAGTTGATTAAACTTGTTTTAAGTCAACTTAGAGTTTACAGATAAACTAAATTTTTGTTGAATCTCATTTCCCCTCCCCCAGTGTATTAATACAAATGTTTGTGGTATAGCAAATTGAGTGACATTCATTTAGTATTTCAGCATATATTCTTTTTAGTTTAAATTACAAAAGTGACTTTTGGATGAATTCATTAATAAAACAAACAGGCTAAATAACTAAATAAATCAAAAACAGCAATCTTGTGCAGTTTGAATAAATCAAAAAGTCCTTGGGTGGAAAATTCCACTTATCAAAAGATARGGTGCTTTTGAAAAAAATGATTAAGTATTTATTTCTTTTTGATGAATTTAATTAATTTTGTGCACGTTTGTGCATTGGAGGCATATAAACCTTAAAGTATGGAATGAACAAAATGTGGTTTTGTTAAAGCAACTTTGTTTTCAATGATTTTTCACCAACACTGGAATGWACCCAACCTTGAGCTACATTTGCATAGATTTAATGAAAACACTCGTGGCTGTGTAAACATTTATCAAGGGGGAAGGGGTTTGCATCTTTCCTTTGTCMTTTTCTAATCAGTGGATGTCATCTTGTATATTCTGTTTATCCTACAAACTATAGACGAGTGCATTGTAACACAAGACTTCCTCATCGTTATAGCAGTTACTCCCCCTATTTCTGCTGCCGACCTGTATTGATCACTTAACAAGTGGCCCAGTGAAATGCAATTGTGCTCATAAATGTCAACATATTTCAGTGCGCCTCATACTTGTTTCACACTCTGCAGAGCAGAGAATTCACATATTAAAACCGCCCTTCAAGACTTTGGGACAGCATATGTAATAAAAGATCCAAATAAAGCYTTCCTGGTGGAAATCATACACATCCAGAGAAAGAGAGAGAGAGAAAGGTAGAGTGAAACTTTAAACGTGTCAGCTGTTTTTTTTTTACTCTATCTCAAAGGAGGGGTTTATGTAAGTGGTTTATTGCAAGTCTGCATCATGAGGGGAGGTGGGGTCAAAGAAGGCAACAAACGGGGCATTTATGAGATTAGTACAAAGTAAACTTCTTTGAGTGGTTCCCCTATACAAAAGACATCACTAGTCAGCAAGACAGACACAACAGACAAAACAGAGTGGGGTGACGGGTTCATGATTAGTTTAGGAATCAGGAAAAAAAGGTAACATCCAAAGCTCTGTTGAGTAATGCAGCTGGGATGTATTAAGTGGTCTCAGGTAAAATGAGGAGAAAGAGCAAGAGAGGGACAAAATGTCTCATGTCTCCATTATCTTAAGTGCATGGGGGACACTGGAGGCAAGGCATCTGGCAGCTGTGTCACACATATGACTGTTGCACATGATGTTGGCCCTCACTAATTTACTTTACACGTGTAAGGTTGTCCTGTCAGTGATTTTTCAAGGTTAAAGATGTGAAATAATGAAAAAAAAAAAAAGCAGGAGTCAGTGACCAGCTACTGTCTTTGACCTAATGATCTCATCCAGACTAACCTTCGTTTGATAGCAGTATGCTGTTTACTCTTAAAATGATGTGATTGTACGTTTTATTACCAGGTGATTTATTTGTGACCAATTTTGCATTTAAACAGGTGCAAAGATGCTCGAGTCTCTAAAGCTCCGTTTTCTACAGAACAGTGATGTGACTCATTTAAAAAGAGGTCAGTCTTCTGGACGATTTGTTTAACTTTTAACCACAATGGCTTAAGCTATGCGTTGACGATCCGTCTACAATCAAACCCACAAAATGAGGGACACACTGCCATTGAGACACACACGCCTGAGCTGAACTGAACAGACATGAACTGAACAGAGTGTGYCTTATGGAGAAGAGTCTTAATGTATTTGGCAGTAGGGGTATTAATCCCTAGTTTTATCACACTACAATATACCAGTTTGGATGACGATATAATGTTTCTCAATWTCACAAAGTCTGTTGTGATATGATTTTTATTCAGTTCTATTCACAAATCTGCAATCAATATAAAATGTTAATATATGTCCATCTAACACAATCATAAATGTACAAACCACATCAGGCAAATGATGATGATACTGATGTTTTTGTTTTTGCCTTGATCTAAATGAATCATTGGCAGCACGATGGCCCAGTGGCTAGCACCAATGCCTCACAGCAAGACGGTCCTGGGTTCGATCCCTGGTTCAGACCTGGGGTCTTGCATGTTCTCCTCATTCTTGCATGGGTACTATGGTTTCCTCAACCTCTAAAAACATGTACAATGGGTTGCCTTCAGGCCCAGGCCTCCCTTGAAAAAGAGATCAGAGATCTCAGGACTTGCCTGGTTAAATAACATGTGACGCTCCTGCTCCTGCTATGAGCTAATTGTCATTCGCAGGTGCGTCCTGTTACCTGATTGCCTTCCAGGTCTGTTGGAGGCGGAGTCAGAGCGGTCTTAAGCAGCCAGCAGTACAGGTGTGAGGAAAAGGCAAGAGAAGCAGGCAGAAGCACGCAGAAGCACGGTTGTGGAACAGAGTCAGCAGCTGAAGCGCAGCAGCTCGGTAGGCAGRGAGTTGTCGCAGCCGAAGGAGCAGTGGGYAACCAAGTCGTGATTGCTGGTGTGAGGAAAGGCATCAGGTACGCTGGGATCCGAAGACGTCAAAGAGCGGGACTCCAACGGAGGTGTGGAGCATGCTGGCGATCTTSATAAGGACCAAAGGGGCGTACAAGGACGGCTTGGTGGCGCAAAAAGGCTGGAACTGACTGAATGTTGATGCACGGACTGAGACGAGAATGACAGCTTTCTTCTGGAAGGAGARGACTCTGAGAGAGGCTGTTAAATGGTGGACAGGAAGGTCTACTGGGAGCACGACGGTGGACAGGACAGTGACCAGTCAGAGACCTTGATGTGGAVGCAGATCTGGTACTGGACCACACTCCTGAAGTGGTCCAGGTGGTGAGACAGACGCTCTATGCATCCATTGTATAGAGCACCGAGAGRGACACCCACTCACAGTTTTTTACTCCTKGACACTTTAAATAAATGGCCTTCTAAAGGTTTAAACTGGCATACTGTGTCGTGTTTCCAGTTATGTTATGGCTCTCGAGCCGGGTCGTAACAAACGGTAAATAATTAAAATAATCAATAATTTAATCTTTATAACAATATAGATCGATGTATTGTTACATCCCTTGGGAGTTGATTTTTATAAAATATACGTGTGAGGTTGTTATTAAGATGCAGAATACATCTGTGTAACACAAATGCGTCCAGTAAGAATATGTCCTCTGGACATTGGGAGGAGAGGCAAGAGGTGTATCAGAACATCTGACCCAGTGATAAACTATCAGGTGGGAAATGGCACTGCATCACTCAGAGAGAGACAAACCTAATCTGCCACTTCAGCTCTGCTACTCTGAGACATGAATGGGGGGCAGACAGAGTACACCCAGTGTCTCAGCTTCTCTCCACTCCAACAGTTAGTCGTGCGCAGCAACAGCTGGACACTTTGATTAATTTGTCCAAAGGCAGTGATTTATTTATTTGTAAGAGACCTACATGAACTCCACTACGGCTTTGCATTGTATGTAAACAAAGGCAACACGCAATCCCATTGGGACTCACTTAATATCCTTGAGTTTGTTTTTTTTTTCAACCCTCGCTCTTCTCTACTTTTCATTAATCAATTTTAACAGCTACCAAGACAAATGTGTTTAATGCTAAGGTTTATTGTGATTAATACTGTTTGAAAGAAGTAAATCTGATAGATTTTAATGCTGTCTTTTTTCCATTATTTTTTTTCTATTTTCATAAACTCACCCATTGGCCGTATGCTTTCATTGCCAAAATGAAAAATACCACTCCATTTCTAGAGAAAAATGATTATATGTAAGCAAACATGATGCATAGTTTAGTGTTTGGTTTTATGATTTAAAAAATAGTATCCCCTTATTTTAACTGCACAGTTTTAATATTTGCAACCCGATGCTTTCTTAAAAGGAAATTTTGGGCCTCCTAAGGTGCAAGAGTTTAAATATTGTTGAAAAATTAAAGTTGCATTTCTATGAATTTTGATCAAATAAAAAGCAAACTTTTATTTCCGTCCGGCCATTTTCTTCCACTTATCCGGAGTCAGGTCGTGGGGGAAGCAGCCTAAGCAGAGAGACCCAGACTTCTCTCTCCCCAGCCACTTGAGCCAGCACCTCCGGGGGGATCCCAAGGCGTTCCTAGGCCAGCTGASAAACATAGTCCCTCCAGCGTGTCCTGGGTCTTCCTCTGGGCCTCCTCCCAGTGGGACGTGCCCGGAACACCTCACCAGGGAGGCGTCCAGGAGGCATCCTAACCAGATGCCTGAGCCACCTCAACTGGCTCCTCTCGTCGTGGAGGAGCAGTGGCTCTACTCTGAGTCCCTCCTGGATGACTTAGCTTCTCACCCTATCTCTAAGGGAGAACCCAGACACCCTGCGGAGGGAACTCATTTTAGCCGCTTGTATCCTCAATCTCGTTCTTTCGGTCACTACCCAAAGCTTGGGACCATAGATGAGGGTAGGAAGGTAGACCAACAGGTAAATTGAGAGCTTCGCCTTCTGGATCAGCTCTCGCTTCACCACAACAGACCGGTACAGCGCCCTCATCACTGCAGACGCAGCACCAATCAGCCTGTTGATCTCCCGCTCCATTCTTCCCTCATCTGTGAACAAGACCCCAAGATACTTAAACTCCTTCACTTGGGGCAGGACCTCCTCCCCAACCCYGAGGAGGCAACCTACCCTTTTCCAGCTCAAGACCATGGTCTCGTATTTGGAGGCACTGATCCTCATCCCGGCCGCTTCATACTCGGCTGCGAACTGCTCCAGTGAGAGCTGGAGATCACGATCTGATGAAGCCAATAGGACCACATCATCCACAAAAAGCAGAGATGTGATCCTAAGGTCACCAAAACAAATCCCCTCAACACCTTGGATGRGCCTAGAAATTCTATCTATAAAAGTTATGAACAGAATCGGTGACAAAGGGCAACCTTGGCGGAGTCCATCTCTCACCGGAAACGAGTCCGACTTACTACCGGCAATGCGGACCAAGCTCTAGCGCCAGTCGTACAGGGACCTAACAGCCCGAATCAATAGGCCTGGTACCCCATACTTCTGGAGTATCCCCCACAGGACTCCCCAAGGGACACAGTGGAAGGCCTTCTCCAAGTCCACAAAACACATGTAGACTGGTTGGGTGAACTCTCATGCACCTTCCAGGACCCTGCTGAGGGTGTAGAGCTGGTCCGCTGTTCCACAACCAGGACGAAAACCACACTGCTCTTCCTGAATCTGAGATTCGACTATCCAATGGACCCTCCTATCCAGGACCCCTGAATAGACCTTACCAGTTAGGCTTAGAAGTGTGATTCTCCTAGTTGGAACACACTCTGCGGCCCCCCCTTTTTAAATAGGGGGACTACCACCCCGGTCTGCCAAGTGGAACTGCCCCCAATGTCCACGGGATATAGTAGAGTTGCATAAATAGGAAAATAAGGGTGAACTCTTATTTTCTTAATTTAATTACATCTAATCTTTGTTGCTTTTCAGATTAGGCAAAAACAAGTAGGCATGAGGATTTTGAGGTCCGAGGAGCTTCAGGTAAGCTCAMCTTTATAAGAAGTACCTTCACATGGTAGGCAAACAAGTTTAACAATGACAAGCAAAAATGGTTATTCACATGCAGAAGAGGATCATCAGTCTAACAACTGACAATTAGAGCCCAGATTGATGCCTATTATTCATAGAAGGCTGAGTCGTGCTCTCCATAACACCATTGTAAGAGGGGGACATTTAGACATCGAGGCTTCCAACCCTGTTTAACGATGGGCTGTTTCTCTACAGTACTCCTCTCTCAACTTTATCAAGGATGAGAACATCTTCCCTGAAAGTGACCTGAAGATGGGTGAAAACCACCAAGTCCTGCCCTGACGATGTTGGTCTCCTGTGCTGGGCCATCTTTTTGGCCAGTGGCTGCTTTGTTTCCCCAATATCTAACTGGTTATAATCCTTCTGGCACTTAACAGTGTAGACAACATTACTCTGTTTGTGCCAGAGTTCTTTAGGGTGAACCAGTCTTTGCATGTATACAACCTTCACTGACTTTTTGGACTCACTTACATTGCTTTTTATTATGTGTTTGAGCACACATTCCATATAAGTTTCCTGACTCTAGAGCTTTTGAATCAGACATAGGCAGATTTGAACAAGATTTTTTTTAATTATTTGCTTTTAAGAAATGTTAGAGACAGCCACAACAAAATCAATAAGGGTTTAAGACAACCTCAACAACTCTGTGACCATTATGAGAGAACATTTGTCTCACTTGTTTTTGAATATGTTTTGAATTCAAGCGACGAGACTTCAAGACTCAAACTATTACAAAAATATTATAATCCTGGCAAACATTGCAAGACATTCTCTSTGCAAATGTTGTTTACCAACTAGTTACCAGCAGTCTCAGCCTAGTCAGAAGTGTGTCTAAGTGTGCATTTTTCTTCCACGAGTGCTGCTTCTCCTCTTCCTCACACACTCGGGAACCCAATGAACACACAAAGTGCTGACGCTGGCTCTTCTGTGATTTCACTCACAGCTCTTATAATCTGTTTTATCTCAGGTGCTGTCAATAGCAGCTCTAATTAATGAGAGGATATTCTTAATGCAATTTAACCAAGGCAGGATTATGAAATGGCATATCACTCTACCACCTGCAACTCAGTGAGTGGAAGACAGGAGGAAGAAATGAAGGAAGACATTAAAAAAATAAGGTTGGACATCTAAATGACTGTTAAATAAGAACATCTCAGAGCAAAAGATATTAAAAACTGAAATGTATTTGGTTTTTATTGGGTTTGTGTTTTAGCGTTAGTTAATGAATGCCACCTTTACCTTTTTGTTTTACTGTGTCAGCAGATTTCATTTCGGGGGTTTATGTTTGGTGGGAGTGTCATAATTAAGTCCAGACCAATTTAAAAAAGCTCCTCAGCTAAGTGCTTTACAAACTGTCACTATTAAACTCACCTGAAACCAAAATGATGCAACAGGCAGGTGCGTGTGAGGTTACATTTAATATGAGTAGGCCGATTGCTAAGGTTGGCTTGTTTGTTTGATAAATGTTCATTTGGAGAATCTCATTTTCACTCTATTGTTTTTTTCTTGAGTTTGATCCAAAGGACAGTCTCACACATCCTGACAGAAATGCTTGACCTTAAACCCTCCAATCTGGTGCAAATGAGTTTCAGCTAGTCTGGACAGATTTAACAGGGCAGTCATTATTCACAGTATATCAAATAAAAAAAGAGAAGCTTATATTGTAATAAGAAAAAATGACATGTTTTAATAAAAAGTGTATGGAATTCAATTTACATTTAATAAATTGTATTTTTTGTCTTGCAGTTGAAGGAATAAAGAAAGTAAGGTGAAATATGCCAGACAATGTTCTATAAACAGATGCTTCAGTTTTGGACTCAATTGTTTATTGTGATATTTAATCAACTACTTGATGACCACTTACACATAAACACACTCATATCAGACGTGCTTTAATTTCAATTTTACATCTACTTTCGCCACAAGGTAATTGGAAATAAAATAACAAATCAATGTTTCTAAAACGTCCATATTTCACATAATTTGTGTAGACGTCACATTTATATTTACTGACAGAGACATAAAGGCATTATTGCTCAGTGTGTGACACCAGCCATGAGCAGTGCATGAGGATCAGTGATGGTTCAGTGTGTTTTGCTGCAGGCAGAGTTGGTGACCTTTACAAAGTCCTGGACACACTCAGCCCACTGGACATGGATGTCACTCCATCTTGCAGTTATATGCTTTACCTCCAGGAATTTATCTGATGTGCAATGTCATGCAGCGAGTCAATAAACCCAAGAATATGTTTGGGCAGATGAACAAGAACAAGAGAGGATGGTACTGGACCATAGGGGTGGGCATATGAAAATTGTTATCAAATTAATATTAGTATGATATCATCAGTATGTTTGTTTACACATTATGTGCACTACTAACTTTATTGCTCACTTAATTTGTAAAAAAAAATGTTAGTAATTCAGTCTCCAAATCATGTGCCGCTAATCATAGCTGAAAGTCTTAGTCTGTTGTCCCCTCACACAATTGAAGGTATTTTTGCTGTTGTTGACGTGTATTTGTATTTTGTTATATTGTTGCTTATACTTAGTTTTTTGTTATTTTGCACAGGGTGTGATGCACCTTGTTTTTGATTTAAAGAGACAGCATCAAAATGGGTTGATCTGAGAAACAGCTCAGAAAAGGGGTGAAAGAGGGGCTTGTGGAGTTGCATTAAAAAGGAATTCAGACCAAATCTAATATAACCACTCAGTCACAGATGCCTACATAATGTAGATGTGCATCCGATGATTTAAAAAATCAATCAGATTTGTTCAACCAAAATAAATAAACATGCACACATAGACATGGACAGTTACATGATTGCCCAACTTTCATGGCAAAATGCAAGAATCCACAGAGATCTACACAAGGCTCAAACCCTAAGTTTTCTTTTTGTCAGTTTGACACAACAGTAAAAGACAAAAAGCCCAAATTTAAACTGTAATTTTGTCTAAAGATATTGTCAAAACTATTGTTTTGCTATGGGGCATGACATAAAAGAYCAAAACTGGTTTAAAAAAATGGGATATCCATATATATCCATTTTACAAGGTTAGAGGTTTTCACTGTGAAACTAATATGTTTTGCTCCYTGAGCTGAAATAGCTTTTATACATTTTCAAGTGGGACTGGGTTGCACTTGGCAGTTTTGTGGGGTAGCCACYTCTCAGACGCTGTGAAAAATCTCATTCAAGAGAACTTGATTATTTTTCCAGATGACTTGTAATAGCAGCAGGCGCATTCATTTCAAGTCACTTAAACATTAAAGGCTATAAAYTACCGCACACATTTGGAACATCATTTGAAAAATTTGGAGCAGCAGAGAATTTAGTAATTGGCAAGATTAATAATATTTACAGRGCTGAGATGCAAATCTCCCTTTGCTGAGGCTCCATGAATATTTGAGTGCGAACAATCATTTTGAATAATTCATTCCTAAATATTCTTCAGTGTGTTTTTTTATGACCAGAGGGCGAGCTGAGTTTTGTGACAGCGGCAATGTGCAGCAGTAATTACGCTGAGTTTCTGCTGCCCCTTTTAATTGCTGGGAAAAGTTCCTTTGTGCCAGCGGTCTGCTTAAAAAAAAAAGACGATAAGGCAGAGAAGGAGAACAGGAATTGAGTAAACAATCCTCTCATTTTTTTCTATCTTCCCACTCATATCCCCTCACTGTGCTTCCCATCACTGAGATTTCCTGTTTTCTCTGCCTGTGTTTGCCACTCATGAATACAATATCGATGCTAATGGAATTAATTACTTATGTTTTTTTTTTTCTTTAAGTGTGCATCCTAGCAGCTTGGTCTGCAGGGGAAAGAAAAAACAGAAAGGAGTACTGAGCAAGCAGAACAAATTTTGACTGAGGTGGGAAATTGGGGGGGCAGAATGGGAAGCTTTAAGAAGACGATAAGTTGATGCATGCAGTGAGGCCTCTGGACCTCAAGGACCTACRAGGAATACCACGCTCCTGATTAACATCACAGCTATCATTAAGGCAGCGCCTGACTCGCTGCTTTTAATTGAGGGGCTTTAAAAAGGCATTGCGACTTGACTATAAAACAGGGAAAACAGAAGCTGAACCTAAAGGCGCTGTCTTTGTGCTTTGTTTTGCAGCAGAGGCCACTGGTGTTAATGATGGATCTTCCTGCTGTGAAGGCCACTGGTGTTAAAGATAACCCAATTATTTTTTTAAAAGGGGGGAAATGCTTGACAAATACCCTGTGAGTTCTGTGCACAAACAACTTGTGAAAGTTGCTTTAATTTTTTGATCATGAGTTTCTGCAAGTGCTGCTCCCACTTTGTAAAGGTACAAGTTAGCGGATGTTGTGCTAGTTAATAACTACTCGCTGGGAAAAGGTGAAGGTGAACATTAATGTATTTGCTTGTGTGTGCTCATGTTATGTTATGTTATGGCTGGTTCAAGGGCAAAATTTTTAAATTGTCATATTTTCAAAGTCTGAGAAACCCCGCACAACTGTAAAATATCATTTATGTACCTGGTTTGGTCCTACAATGTGTGGTGTACAGCCACACAGTAGCTGCGTTTCCATTGCAAATGTGCGCAAAACTTTGTCGATATCCTGTTAATGTCGAAAAACACAGTTTCGCAATTGCAATGTRTCCATTAAGTAAGAATTACTAATAAAGTCATGTGTGAATACGTTTGTTCTCGTGATAAGTCATTATAAACATGGTCGGCAATGGATGTAAARACATAGCATATTGCTACCTCGACACTAGCGCTCACCATTAGAGGAGACATCGGTGTCTTATCAAGGCTTTGGAGTGACAAGCCCCTTATACTTGGGAGCGGCTACGTATGCTGCATTTTTGGGAAAATGTAATCGGTGAGTTTAATACTTTCTTTAACTACTTCTYTGATTTTACTACTACTTTTATTTCCTGCTATCTTCTTCTTCTTCGTCTTTTTCGCCAGTAGGAACAGTCGGTTCTTGATCACGTGACTCCCYTGATGCGAAAAAATATTTCCATTGCAGTTTTGCGAAATACATCAATTTCAATACGGCCGAAAAACCACCTCTTCCTAGCGCAAAACCATTTTGTTGAAAAACTTTTTTTTTCGAAATTGTCGTGTTTCCATTGAGCAAATTCATTTCCCAAATTATAATTTGCGTGTTTTCATGGTCAATGGAAACGCAGCTTGTGAAAGACAACACACCAACAGATTTCACTCATGAACATTCACATGACAGATGGGAAGTCTTGCAAAAATACAATACAAAAAGACGTCTCCAACATCCATTGGACTTGGTGCACCATGGTAGTTGTTTTGTCTTCTGTATTTTGAATTCACCTCTGTGTTTTCATCACTTCACTTTCTGATTGTATGTACATCACATTCAACAYGCTGTGTGCTTGTTTGTCCTCATGAACATGACACGCTGGGATATCGGACCYAGATAATCCAATACGTTATATGTCCCTGATTAGAGATAAGTGGTCCCAATGTCCTTCCGAGCAGATTAAATTACTCTTAAAACATCACATACGACAGGAATATCTCTTAAGATCATCTTTAGAGCCATCTTCGATTGTTGGAAGGGCAAAATCAAGTCAAAATTGGCACAATTTTCTTGCTGCATGAACCCAGCATTACCAAATGATTTCAAGAACTACCGGATAGTTTTTAATGAAATTTTCCCGAAGCCCCAAGATGTGCATTTACTCATTAGCTCTTGGAGTCAACCTAATTCAAGATGGCTGCCAKAGGTAATTGACATTCTCCAATGAAAAAAAGGCAATAACTCAGTCAATTTTGTAACTAGTCAGCTAAAATTTGTAGTTGTAGATAAGGTTTGGCAAAAATGGCTACAACTTTGTCATTCCTCATCATGACTCTTTTCTAAAACTCTGACAGCAGGTGTGGATTTGAATTCTTTCAGGAAAAAGTTGATCTTTTAATGTTTCTTTAAATTTTTTGATCACATGAATCTAAAAGTAAAATCTTATTTAAGCTGGATTTTTGTTGCTTAGAACGTTTGAGACGTTGCCAGCTCTTACAAGATTGCCTCATTTATTGGTTGTGGCATGAACTACAACAGGATGTTGAGTATTGCCAGCAAGAAACTACTTTGTAAAGTTTTACTATGCTTTGCTAGGATGTGCACCTGCTTTGGTTACAACCATAAAGTAGCATCTCAAACTTTCATCATTCATTTCTCGAAGCAGAATGTTCTTGGCGCTTAACTCAAATCCCCTACTGAGAGATAATAATACAACAAAAAGATTGTATGCTTTGAAGCTTTAGGAGGATTTGGTTTCCTTTTGTCATCCTGAGGCAGATTACCTGCCTTTTTTTTGCTATCCTCTCTCGTTAATTACATCTACCAACAGCCTGGTAACAGATTCTCAGACACATGAAGCCATTGTGGCGTCTCTCATCATCCTGTCCCATCTTTCTTCTCCTTTACATTCCTCTCCCACACTTTTGCAGTGTAGCCAGAAACTCAACCGGAGGCCTTGCTGCCCACTATCGATCTGTGCTTTGTAATGATGCTTGAAAGATTGCCTGCACCGACGACTGATCTGGGAGTCAGCACAGGATTAAGGAAGGCATGGATTGCCATTGATCTGATACAATCATTTCATTTGTACTCGTATCTCCTTCCTGGTGCACCCTGAGCCAATCCGCAGCAGAGATCTTTTAATTTAACCTGTTCCCCTCCCCTCACCTTGAGTAGAGCCAGATGCTATAACATGCCACTGCACTAACAGGGTCAGCACCTCCTGTTGTTCTCAGCATTGCAACAAAACTTATTAATTAAGGCCGACCTGAGGAACTAAAGCCCATGAGATAGGAGAGATGGATTGAGGTCTCAGAGAAGATCTCATCCTGACCAGCAGATTGGTCTGATGGTTAATACAGCAATACTCTGCAGTGACAGATCTGTGAATTGTTGGGTCATTTACTTTGATTGATTGTTTTGTAGAACATACTCCATTTTCCCCAGGAAAATAAGGCCAATTTATTTATTGAGCAAAGTGTCTCGAGGGTCAGTTTTGTTTTTATTATTTGTTTTTGTTGATACCACTAGGATTTATTTTAAAACTAACATGCAAACAGATTATGTGATAAATAAGTAAAGAACACTGATCACTCCTTTCATAATAGAAAATAAGAATAACTTGATAAGAAAAATCAACATGAGTGCAAGTTATCGCAAATGCCTTCTAGCTTTCTTTTCAGCTGTAAGGAAGCTAATTATTTTAATGTTTTTCACGTGCAAATATCACTTTGACACTGACAGGCTTTGGAAGGGGCTTGTTTCTTTGTAAGCTCTTCAATTAGTCCAATTTATGTAGCAAGGCCCCCATTCACCTTCAAAGCAGGGGGAACAAACATCCAGGCTGCTATTGATTTGGCCTGTGCTTTTTTCTCCCAGCCATTGATTAAATCTTCAGCATTATTTGCAATACAGGCTGGGGGGGTGGCATTATTGCTCAGGTCTGCCGTTACCTGTCAGTTTTCCAGCCTTTCCAGATGAAGAAATAAGGCCACTAGAGGTAGAGTATAGAGGAAGGTGATGAAATACGGGGAGCAAGCATCCTTTCTCCCCTCTTTTTTTAACTCCAGGGAGAGATTTTTTTTTCTTAATGAAAGTCTCACTGTGGAAATGTGGTCGAGGGGGTAACTGGGGTTCCAGGAAATGCCCTCTCATCCTGGACCAGCTTACCCTCAAAGCCAATGGAAATGACAGTGGCCTAATCTAAGTGTTTGACCCCTCTGATTGATTTATTGTAATCAACTGTGGGCCAGAAAGAATTCAGAGGATGCCTGTGTAGTGAGGAAAGGCACCTTGGGACGAAACAGACCCTTGATCAATTTACGCATGACAGTATCCAAAGACACAGAAATGTCTCTGGTGCAGGCTAGGGGATGAAAGGGGATGAACTAAGATGGGTGAGTGAGTAGGTGGGCTGGAGATAGCAGAATATAGCACAGTGGATCCCGAGGGTCTAGACAGGTAATTAGCTTTGTGAGAAAACAATCACACTAACAAGGCCAACAAACTTGTTAGACTACTCTTGTTTATCCTTCTCGTTCTCTAAAAGCCACCAACAAAGCGTTTGTTTGAGAGACAGCTTTTCTTCACAAGCATCCGTGCATCGACACATCACTGATTCTCAACAAGCAGATTCATGCTTTCAGTTGAATTATTGCTCATCTGTGAGATATTTTTGTGCTTTTATAGATCTTCACTAAAAAACAATAAAATATATATATTTTTTTTTTTTGGGGGGGGGGGGTTGCACAACGTGAGAGCAATTCAGTTATGTGTAAGAGTGAGATACAAAGGAAAAATGAGTCCACAAGTACCCCTTCTCACTTTCTCCAGGCATGACTGCACCACTGGTTTTATGTTAGTGGTGTATAGTACATGGTGGTCATAAAACTGAGCTAGGCACATAAAGCAGCATCTGCCTACGCAATCTGCACCCCACCGAGTGGCCGGTCTGTGGCAGCCACTGGAAGCACAAACACACTCCCTCATACTAATGCTTTGGGAGATTAAATATGATCCAACATAAATTTCTCGAAGGAGTAAAAGGGATCACCAATTTTAAGTCAAACCTCTACAAGATAGGGTGATTCGATCCCCTTATTTATTGACCCACAAATCAGTGTATGACCTGCATATACAGTATCTGAAAATACTGTATTCAAAGTCACAGATGACTCATTTTTGTGATTAGATTTGCATATGTAAAGTTCAGTACTTCTGTGGAAAAATGTGGTTCTATAATAAAGTGCATGTAGGCTGGTAGGACTGGTATATGGGCACATGAGACGATATGTCATGCTGAACCTAAGTGGGCCAGGGTATATAATGCAGTTCTCCAGGGGTGTGGCTGGCACCATGATGATTTTCTTGGCCTCTGTCCATGTTCCCCCAGTGCTGCAGGACTATAGGAGATGTCTTTAATATGGCTTTAAGTCCCAGTGAACAGCAGGGAACCCAGGGATCCAATTTAATACCAGCCAGCTGCCCAGCTCAACTGCTCAGTCTGCCATATGTAGTTCTAACTGTGAGTGAGTGTGAGCAAGTTGTGCAACTGTGTGCGAGTGAGTTTCTAAGCTTTAAAGATGCCTGCATGAGCAAAGAACATCATAGAGTCTGAGATGTATATTGTATTAATTCATTTATTCTACTAGAAGCATGATTTTATGCTTGAACCTCTGGGATTTAATTATATTATTACTCAAATCAAGAGTTATGTAATGAAAATTAAGCAAACCTTTTTAAATGAGATAATTATTAGAATTACACACTCACTTCTAAAGATTTGAACTTAAGTATGAATGCTGACTACATGTTTACCTGTTTTTTTGTTTGTTTGTTTGTTTGTTTGTTTTGTTGTTGTTTCTGTTACTTTTATTTATGTGTTTTTGCAATGTAACTTCTGCATACTGTGTACCATTACAGTCATTAATAAAACAAAACATTGAGGTAATTTAAGAGACAGATGCTATAACTTTTGTTGTTCTTTTTTTTGGACTTTTCAAAATGTATAACTTTATTTACCAATAGTTTCTCCATAGAAATACATTAAAATCTTTGTATTTCCTTCAAAAGCATCTTTTCAAATTCTGCTTCGGCCTACTTGCTCAGTTTCTGTCTATTGTTGTCATGTTAGGCTCCTTTTAGTTTTAAGCTATCGTTCTTTTTATTTTAAGTTTAGCTGGGGGGTTTTCTGCATTTAACTTTTAATATGTCTTTCTAGCCTCATTACAATACTTTTATCTACCCTTTTGCTTCTTTATCCTTTAGCTAACCTGTTAGCAAGCATGTTTAGCTAGGCTTTTGATATTATTAGCTTTTAGCTAGTTTACTACTTTCTGCTAGTGTTTTTATTTTCTTGTCTTTTAGCCAGTGTTCTACTTTTTCAGTTTAATCCACTCAGTTTCAGCTTCTTCAACAAATTTCAGCAGTCACTGACTCAGCGGTCACAATTCATTTTTTTCTTGTTCTAGTATATTTTGTAAAAATAAAAAAAAGAGGATGAAATCACATTTAAACTATGCTTATTTACATCACGGTTAGTATATTTTTCGAGTGCTTGTTGTGTTTTATTTGTTTTAAAKGTGTCATTTTAACAAAAAAAAAGTTCGGCAGTTCTCTTAATTCTAACAGAAGACTTACCATGCATAATTCTTCCTCCAAAAGCAGCAAACAGTTCTGGAAGTTGAGGTTTGACACAGGGTCACTGGAGACCAGCTGCGGTAACTTCCACAGTGACCCCCAAACCGCTGCAGGACTCCTGAGGCCACCCCCGCTCAAAACAAGTGGATGACATTTATAGTGCAGTGGAACTTGCAGCTCCATCAGCGGTCTCATAAACTGTATGTGTGTGTGTGCACAATCGCGCGTGTGTGTGTGTGTGTGTGTGTGAGCAACTTCAGGTCACTGTCTCTACAGAGAGAATCTGGGTATCACCTTAAAAGAGAGGTCTGCCTCACAAAATCTTTTCTCAGTGGTAAAACCGGTAGAATGGATCTAAACTGCAGCGTTCGGAGAAGAGTTGAAATAAAAAAAAATGAAGTGTTTTCTTTCTGTGTGTGAGTGTGTGTTTGTGTGTTTCTCTGTAGGACTGTGGTGTTTGCAAAGCAATGATTAGCTGTATCAGATAAGAGAATTACATCTTGATGATGGATGGTCGATTATGAAGAGATCTCTACTCTCCCCGGCTTCGATGGGCTCTGTTATTAGCATGCATATAAATGGATCATACCCAGCAGCCTCTTCACTCTCTACTGCAAACGCTATTAGATATCCAGTTCTGTCTCTGTATTGAAAAAGCATAGTCATACAGGGAATTAGCATGTGCGTGTGTGAGTGTGTGTGTGTCCACAAAGCTCTCAGATCACATTAACTCTTAAAGACTTGACCGTGTCACTCTGATCTTCCATATCAGGTGTCATAATGGTTACTTTCCCAGGGCTGTCTCCCTGTGTGTGTGGGTGTGAGGAATGAGTGTTTTTTTTTTTTTTCAGTTTTCTAATCCCTGTTTAAGTGACATATGAAAAAGGAGTGAAACGTTCCATTGTCACAAGACTAAAAACTCATTTCACAAGAAGAGAGCTTGTTGTATTTCAAGGCACAACACACTCCCAAGTCTGGATTTTTTTCTAATATATGTGTTATTTGTTGTTTGTGATCCATGTATCTTGCATGTATCTATGCATATATTTCAGCACATCTCAGCAATATTGCTGCTCAAGCCAATGACTGAACATAGTAATAAGCAGTGTGTTTGTCTGTGTGCAGAGAAAGTATGCYTTTGCCAACAGGCATTTCCTAATTTACTACCTGGCAATCCTCAGCATGGAGAAGCACTCCATCCAGGGATGCATAAATCTCTGCAGCATACCGGTTATTGCACTTTTTATGTTGAAATTCTGCTTGCCTTTGAATGTTACAAACAATGTTTCCTTTAACAGCACAATCTGTTCTACACAACTGCCATTTGTTTTATGGACTATATGCATTGGAGAGTTACACTCACAAGCAACAGACAGACACAAAGAGATCTGGGCGAGCTTAATGAACTATCTCCCTGCTCGGTAATTTAAATAAAAAAAAGTGGGGGGGGACATCAGCACCATATTAAAGAAGAAAAAAGTGAATTATGTAAAATGTCTGGCAGTGTTTTGCATCTCATACTGCTTTGGTAAATCATTAGAGAGGATCAGTGAGATGGCTGCTACAAACAGAAATGTTTCATAAATCTGTTGTTTATTATTGTGTGTGTGTGTGTGTGTGTGTGTGTGTGTGTGTGTGTGTGTGTGTGTGTGTGTGTGTGTGTGTGTGTGT
>NW_013952404.1:8203168-8206804 GCF_001266775.1 Austrofundulus limnaeus | reverse complement strand
GTGTGTGTGTGTGTGTGTGTGTGTGTGTGTGTGTGTGTGTATTTTGCCAGTGCATGATTGAGCAGGGAGGAGTTGTATCACTAACTCTTCATTGGGATGATGATGTATTTTCTTTTTGAGCCTCCATCTGTAGATTTGGAAAACTTTACACATAATCATACACAATGAAAAAGAGTATTCATGAAGTTTCTTTGTTTTTTCTGTAATCGGATGTGTCGCAATGTGAATTTCATTCTGACCAACTTTGAGCAGGTCCAAAATCAAAATGGACTGCTGCTGTTCGAAAACTACTCCAATCAGAAAAAATGTTTGGACTGTCAGACATGGAAAGAAGACATTTTCACAGAGATAACAAGATCTGCAGCGGCAGAGAAGCAYTGGAGGAAGATGAGGAGATGGCATACTTATTTCCTTGCTTGCCAGCTCTGAGTCCTAAATGAATTTGATGCCAACACAGCAAAAATGTCAGTGCTAATTTAACACCCACAGTGTTAATTTCAACACCAACAAAGTGTCTATATGTGTCCACACATGCTATTGTGTTAACACTGTTCAGTAGTTAGTAGAAAAGTGTAATGGAGTCGACCTTCACACACCAGGACATACCTCTCACTCATGGTGTCGAATTTTTGGCCAATAACATAAACTTAAAGTTGAACAACTTGATAAAACTGAACAAGAAAACTAACCAGAACAACTCATTTTTACTCTCCTAAACTTCTTTAATAGTCATAAACATGCAAAAAACATCATTTCTGCAAGATTTCHCAGCAAGGAATGCTGGGTAAATATTGGTCGGTTTGACATGAGGTGGAAGAGGGTGGGGCTTTTCCTTTCAACACTGCATGGTGTTATACAGTATAACAACATTGTTAAGTGTTATATAAGACTTAACTGTGGGCGGAGCTTATTTAACACTGTTRAGTGTTGAAACAACACTAAGGAAATCAACACTGTGAATTAACACCAACACTGGGTGTCAGTTTACTCAGAAAGTGTTAAAATAACACTAGAGGGTGTTAAATCAACACCCAAAAGTTTAACACTGAAATTTTAACACTCCTGTTTTTGCTGTGAAAATCAAGAATGGAGTTGTTTTYAGAATGCATCAATTCACTTTGGTCTTGGCWCTGCCTGGACAAGCTATTAGTTTTTTGGCATGGTCAGAATTAAACTTCATTTTTCCAAACTGAATTAACCTGTGTGTGCATTTAAGTGTCAAGACAACTGCTGTTGTGCAAGACTCGGGATGTGTGTTTTCCTGTGTGTGTGTCTAGATGATAAAACAGCAGAAAAGAAGAGGAGGATATAGGGAATGGGGGGATAAAGGATGGTAAGGACGCTGATGCAACAGTGAGGTGAAGGGACAGTAATGGGGTCATCCTCAAAGGTGAGGGCCTTAATCCATCAGTGACCTTTCCTCCCACATGCACAGCATATCACCACATGAGAGCATACATCGGTACATATAGGCACGCTCACACCGACAGGATCGTGTAACCCCGGCGTCTAACTCCAGCCCAGCATCTCTTGTTTGATGAAAGCCAGAATGCCCCACCAGATCGCACAAATCCCCCTTTAACTTTCCAACAACTTTAGCATTATGGACAAAGCTGTGTCTGTGTTGACAATATTTAATGCCCAGGGATTATCCTTGGGGCTGTACAAAGATTTTAGACTGCCGCCGCCTCACTGTGGGTTTATACAAGCTTTTGATGGATATCCGTGATTCGATTAAGCAGCTGTGTACTGTAGGTGTAGTTGTACCCTCTGGAGTGCTGAATTGCTTTTTAGTGCACTGCAGTTTCATGTTAATTGTAGGGTCCATCTAGGTGCCAGCTGGAAAGCATGGAATATCCCTAACTGTCATTAGTAGCTCGTACTTAAGCCCCCAAACCCAAAGTTTTCATTCTCATTCATCTGTCTTTTTTTTAATTAGAACATGTTTGTGTCTTTTATTAATCACTAGATGAAAAGCCCAATAACAACACCCTACTGAGATCTGTAAGAAACCAGACAGTGGAACACCACAAGCTTACAATTCAAATTACATTTRAAACACGGATGCTAAAGCATTTTTTTTCCGCTTTTAACGGTAAATTAAAGGYATTGCAGAATAATGTTGGAATAATACATTTTCTCTGTTTGCCACAATGCTTAAAGGGTGTACAGGCATTGAAACTTGGCTGGCCTTATGAGTGAGAGGAGTGAGAGCTTTAAACCTCCGGCCAGGTTTTTCTTGGAACAAGGCAATCTCCTTCGCTCACAGAGCCTGCATTTTTAATGAGAACATCTGCTCCGGTGGCCCTCTGGTGGAACCGAGGCTTGCTTAATCACACAGTTGAGCCCCTCAAGTCCCTCACAGTGGGATCTGCTCAGCCCAGTGATCAGACAGAACTCGCCACTTTGCAATTGAGCAAAGTACAAGCTGGTGGAGAGAACAAAAAAGTTGAGAAGAGGGCATAGAGTAGATACTAAGCTGGATGCAGACTTTTTTTCTCATCAATTGAAAGTCACTGTAACAACAAAAAGAACAAGGTTTGTGGTACTCAAATAATATGGTCAATGTCTTTGCCACAGGTGGGCAACCATCGCTCTGAAAAGCTCTTATCCTAAATGTATAGTTGTAAATCGCAGTTCATGTAAAATGCTATTATTGAACTGTCAGCAAGCATGGCAGCTTAGATTTTTCCCTACAAGTAAAAGCACAGTTTTATTATTTTTGCTAAATACATTACAGTGAAGCCCTGATTATCATGGGGTTACGTTCTTCCTTCTAAAAAAAAGTGAATATTGGATGCAGTCCAGAAAAGGCCTACAGCACATTTGGGTGGCATTTTGATGTGGTAAGAACTAAACGAAAACACACAATAGTTAAAAGTTAGCAGCTACATGCCACATTGTGCTGTACAGCAGAAGGCAAAAATGCAGGGCTTCAGGTGGAGTGTGATTATGGGGTACCAAGTGTAAATATTAAATCATTTCACTTACATATTTTTCATTATTTAGCTCATTTTCTGAGTGTTAAAACATTTCCACCAACATTTTATTATTATTTAGCTCACCGTTCTTACATTTAGCTTATTTTAATAAACGCTACATTTAAATGTTAAAAAACCTATTTAAGTATTAAAGGCACTGTCTGTAGGATTTTGTCAATTCTTTTAGCTGAAATTGAGATAATCACAAATGACAATAATAAAAACATGTCTAATCATTGCAGCTAAAGACCTTGTTTTATTATTTTTACCTTCTAAAAAGCTGTTTATATCTCCATGGTCGCAAGTCACCCTACAGGCAGCTGCCATCTTGTCTACGAAGGCTCATGAAGGACAAATTGCGGTGGCGGGGTCAAAAACGGTTTTAGTTGTTTTACTATAAATGTAATATTTGTTGTCTGTCATTGTAGCTGGGATAATTTCACTTATTAAAGCTCATAATCTTACCACTTGAAACATCACTAGCCCTGAAGCTGCTGGTAGACATTGCGGTTGGAATTATCAAAGGTTTTTGACACCTGAGAGACACCGTAGCAACTTTGAGTTTGGAATCAATCAATCAATCTGAAGAAATTTATAGTTAGTACTGATTAAATACAACACAGAGTTAGGGTTTTCTACTTTATACCTTTATAAT
>NW_013952404.1:8202028-8203158 GCF_001266775.1 Austrofundulus limnaeus | reverse complement strand
CTGTTGCCCCATGTTTGTCATGTGTGTCTTCTTGAATGGGTGTTCTTAAATGTAATTTCTTTGTGCTTTGTACAATGACAATAAAGGCATCATCAATCGATTCATACCACATGTTAAGGCTAGTTTATAATTCGAGTCGCACTTCTTGTTCCACCTGCTGAGTGACAAAAAATTGCATAACTTCCGTCTGCTACCCCACTGCAATTTAAATAAAATGATAAAGGATAAATAGTTGAGCATTTTTAACCTGATGAAAGATATATAGTTTTTAGTTTAATAGGAAAATAAACTTGACAGTAAAGAACTCTGTGTTAAGGAACARAGAAGGGAGTATGATTTGCTCCCTTTTGCAGTGAAAAATGGTGCTACATGATTTCTTGACAAATGAGCACATCTGTAAGCCTGTGAATTAGTGTCTGATCACATGTTACTGCAGTTTGCTGTACAGGAAACTTTTATTTGAAAATGTGCGCTGGTATTTTAATCAGTGCACTTTCATGTGTGACCCTTTCAGTCCACCGAGTGCAGTGAAATACGAGCTGCCGGGATGCTATGAGACTTCTAGCCTCTGGTTGAACCTCCAGTGAGGCCCACCTCTGCCTCCACCTCCACCAATTAGGAGCAGCCATAACGCAGCCTGAAAGATGCGCCAAGCCTGGCAGCTTTGCAAACACCCTCCCCGCGTATGGCCGCCGCTCACGGCCTCGTCTTTTCAGCCCGGCTTTGAGCGTGGGTGTAAGTGTGTGCGTCAGGCGTGACTGTGTGTGCGAGTGCTGAGCGTGATAGATCCTCCCTCCAAGGGATGCACTCCCATCCTGACACTGAGCGTTATAGTTATTGCTCTTTCTTTCTCTCTCTCTCGCAGCCTCTTTCTCTCCTGACTACATTATCTGATCTGATTACTCTCTCAGCCGGGTTGTTCAGACATACTGGAGACTGCAGTGTAATATAACATGCCTCTATATGACTTGTGGTTGCTACATGAGATATGCCACAACACACATCATACTACCAGTGACATCAGACTTGTCTGCTTGCCTTTAAGACATGACAACTTCATTGTTATTAGCCAAACACACACACACACACACACACACACACACACACACACACACACACACACACACACA
>NW_013952404.1:8199715-8202018 GCF_001266775.1 Austrofundulus limnaeus | reverse complement strand
CACACACACACACACACACACACACACACACACACACACACACATAAGCCAGGAACACAGACACCCCTGCATTTCAATGCTGAAGCGAACTCCATAATTACATCATAAATCAAAGGAATCTCCAGRCAAGCTCTGACCAATTTGTCTGCAGACCTAGACTTAATGTGCACACGGAGGTTGTCTTGCCCCTTGACTTGTGCGCATCTCAGAAGGGAATAGGGAGCTTGCAGTGATATGTAGAGCATTCTGTATGGGGATGAATTACGCTTTTTTCCTCAAATGTTCTCTGTATTTTTAGCTGAAAGATAACGTTCCTGGCTTTAGATCATAAAGTGGCTCTGAAACTGTAGTCTACCATCAGCTTCGAGAACTATTAGAGGTTCTGCAGTCCTTTTGATGATGTTAAGTACAAGATAAACTTGGAGCAATCTTCTAATAAGCATGCAATAACACTTGTTAGGAAAGTAAAATATCAGGCACATAATTCTGCTCCAGAATGCAGCACACACTCCTTGAAGAATGTCCAAATCTTGTTCTTCTTCCAGCTGTATAACTGCCTGAACACACTGTGAATTTTCAATAAWCTCAACAGCTTAGAGGCTCTTTGTACTAAAGCAACTGACACACTTGCATACTTCAAGGCATGGGGTTTTGTTGCATCAGACGTAGTGTAAAACAAGAGGAGTTAACTTTAAATGGACTGTTGTGTTGCACCAATCCATCATTGTCAAACATCCTGACATGCTGGAGGTCAAAGGAAAAAGAAGATGAGTCGTTTAGGAGGGCAGAAAATCGAGGTCAAAGAGGAACATGAGGGAAGTGCTGGACGATAGAAGGAAAAGTGATGGAAATCCACTTACGTACAGTTTTATGGTGGACGTCTCTGTAGAAGCAGAATAGAATACACTTTGTTTTCTTAGGTTTTTGCAGGTATTCCTAAATTTACCACGTTTTAAAAACCTTTTATTAATGAAATCCTGCAGAACATACAGTATTGAGAAGTTATACACACCTTCTTTTTTTAACATATTTAGGAAGAACTAAAGGAAAACTAGGCAACATGGTCACTTCACAGTGAGAAGGTAGCAGGTTCAAACCTGACTGCATGACAAGTACCTAAACAAGTCAAATTATTAAATTTGACTGTTTTGCATTTTGTCAGAAAACTTTGGTGAAGTAATGGATTGTGGCTGCTACATCTTTGTGATAACATTAAAAGGTGAAAAGAACAACATATTTTTTGGTGTTGCTTTTGGTTCTATAATTCAGACAGGGTTCATGAGTAAGTAATCCTCGAAAAAATTAAAGAGTGCTTTCTTGTATAGAATGCTGTCAGATATTCCTGAGGAGCAGGATGGCTTCTTTGGACTGACTGGYCTGTGATGGACCAGTAATTTTACAAATTAAAACACTCCACTGTGTGTATTATTCATGCAAACACAGACACATGCAGTATTACAACTTAAGGGTATTTTAAGTGTCTTCCATGTTCGTGAACATCTATTATGTACTTTGTGTAGGAGTGTTGATTGAACATTGGTTTACCTCATCTGAGTCTTAGAGAGATCTCTGCTCATGTATTTTACTGTTTTCCATTTCCACCAGTCTTGTCACAGAGATTACCTCCCTAGTTATGAATGTGAGCACATGTTGATTTTAGTGTGTGTGTAAACGCATGTGTGGAGTTCACGGCTTACATCTGTGAGATAGATCTAACCTTGTAATAGTATCTCTGTCTTTTGTTGTCTGACTGTCCTCAGGGTAACTCAGAGGTCAGGCGTTTGTCAGGTGGTTTGGAGATTTACCAGTTGCATTTGCTTATAACTCTCCTGTGAAGATGACTTTATTGCTTTTGAGCTAAAAAAAAAAAAAAAGTGGATGGCGAACAGTTTGCTCAATAGTTAAACTTTGATGCTAATGTATTTATTTTTGTTTGTTTGTTTGCCACTTTGTTCTGTCACAGTGGGGCTTGAGTCAAATCCTGACGTCAAACTGTTGCTATYCTGTAAGTCTGTTTAATAGTATTTTGGTGTTTTTTGTTTCACATTTAGTCCATTGTACACATACAGTAGTACTTTTTATTGTTTATGAGGACATGTTAAAACCCTGTTTCTGTACACAAAGTACCACATAGAGCTCAGGWACTGTTTGTTAGCTGTGCTCACATGTAGCAATGAAACAAAGTTAAACAGGAAATGTCAAACTGGCCCTTTGAGGGCCACCATAACAATGTGGCTCTATAAAAATGAAAAAAATAAGTTTGACACCCCTGCTGTAAGTTTATATATATATATATATATATA
>NW_013952404.1:8197598-8199626 GCF_001266775.1 Austrofundulus limnaeus | reverse complement strand
ATATATATGTATATATATATATAGGTCAAACCAAACCAAGAGTGCATCAGTTTCACCACAGATGTCTTTGAGACATCAGCGTTTGAAAAAGAAAACACAGCTCCCCTTTCTAAATATTTCACTCCTGTCAGAGCTTCATAAAAGAGTAAATGCAGGGAAAATGCAAATATACAAGTTTGTTCTGTTATGAKATTTCTACAGTATGTTGATCTAAAATCAAACTCCTGCAAAAACATTATGGCAAAACAGAGTTTTTTTAAAGACAACAGCAAGTCATTAAAATGAAAGATCACTTTAAAGTTGCTGTTTGTTCTTCTTTGTTACTGCACTGAGAGAACGCTTTAAATTAGGTGAGTAACTACAGGGTGCCACTGCTAGTTTGTTGGTTCATAAGGCTATGTCTGTAGTGCTCTCAAATACAAGATAATGATGCAGCAGGCAAAACTTCTGCACAGGGGTAAATACAAAACAAAAAGAAAATGTACGGCATTCCTTGAAAAAATTGCATATCACCTGCCAACTTTTATGCCTGACATTATGATTTTCATTTTGTTGACGAATGTTGATTAACCTTTTTTGAATTGTATTAACTCTAAAGTTTAATCAACTGTAGATGGACATCCGATGAATACTTTCGGAATTTTTTTTATCATAGTCTGTTCAGTGGTGCYTGAGAGATTTTGCTAACAGACATACAAGATTGACTCGTACAAAAAGTGCTACAAATCCAAATAATTGCAGTGTGAATCTACAATTGTCATAGTCATGAAAATAAAGAAAACTCTTTGAATGAGAAGGTGTGTCCAAACTTTTGATCTGTACAGTATATATGACATAACTGACTGACTTAAAACCATTTTATGTTTCCTAGGTCCGTTTTCTATCTTAATTTTTACATTTTAATTCAGCCTCTTGATTATATTTTCTATTTTAAAGTTTCCAAGTAGTTTGGACTAATTTTGTTTCAAATTTTAAGAATATTTAAAAAGAAAAAAAGACACCATAATCAGTTGAAAAACGAGTGTCTAAAAGTGTACGCAGCGCTGGATTTGTCTCTCTAAGAAGTACATGAAAGCATATTTTCAAACAAACAACTTCCTGCAGGAGCACAATACACACCTCAGAGATAGAAACAGACCATCTTACTCAAACATGATGTTGCATCCAAWAGGCAGGATTAATCATCTCCCTGCAACACAGTTACAGTGTGCCGCTCCATCTTGGCTCGGCGGACACATCAAACGCACTCTCCCTGCCCGCCTGCCTACTGCTTTCCCTGGGGAGACAGAGACGGGTTAGAGAGTGGAGACTGGCCTCTGGTAGTGCAACTCTCTGTGGAGTCCATATTGATTACACCTGCCACCGGCGGCTAGCTGGAGCTGTGTGCGCCGACAGCTGGCAGCGTTGGCTGAGATAGATAACTGCTCTGGCTTGGCTTTGGCCAGCTACATCAACACTTGGCTTCACACGGGATGGTGTGTGTGTGTGGGGGGGTTGGGGAGTTTCTTTTTTATATATTTATATATTATTATTTCTTTGAATTTGTCACAGGTCCAGTCCTAGTTTCCTTTGCTGTTGAGTTTGRGGAATGCTGTATTTTTTTTTCTGAAGCACAGGTTTCTTGACACCACAATTTCTTTTGTACTTGAAATTTTCACTTTTTATTGCATCTTTTCTTGCCTGTACTTGTGGAACAATGAACAAAAACAACTCGTGTTTGAGACTAAACAGCCTCAAATTGCCTCAGTTTTCCAATGTAATGATGCTTTGTGATAAACATGAGGGGTTTTAAGTAGGAACTTCTTTTTATCTTTTAATTTTCACAGGTCTCTACTCTATTGATTACACATCCTTCTCAGAACAAACTCTTTACCTTCTTTCTCGGTACTATAGATTGTCTTTGTTCCTCCTGTCAGGACATCTCATTTATTGTTTTCCCCTTGTGTTTTCAGCTGTCCCTGTGTGTGTGTGTGTGTGTGTGTGTGTGTGTGTGTGTGTGTGTGTGTGTGTGTGTGTGTGTGTGTGTGT
>NW_013952404.1:8188858-8197588 GCF_001266775.1 Austrofundulus limnaeus | reverse complement strand
GTGTGTGTGTGTGTGCGAGTGCGCGCACGTGCCTCAGACCTTTTTTTAATTTGGATCTCAAATCTGTCAAAGTACCTGTTCAAAACACTTATTGGAATTATCACCCACCAAAGGAAAAGGTAAAGAAATGTTTTACCCATTTCTGTGTGTGTCTTTTTCTGTTCCATCAGCAAACTATTTGATGAATCCTTAATGATTAACTGAATATCTTGTGGAGTCAACCTAAATCAAAATAACTTCTGCAGCTAGTTGACTTTTGGTTGCACAAAAATGCCTAAACTTCAGTGAGTTTTACAAATATTGAGGTAAAATTTCTTGTGGTAGTAGCTGAGAGTCTTCCACTTCATAAAGCAGTCAAGGTTCTAGCTGAGCCAACAGCTTCCAGTCTATCAGAAACATTGAAAAGATGATTTTGGCTGACCATTTCAAGTTTTTTTTTTTTTTATCCTTGATGGACAACTTTGAAAACACTTCAAAGTGAACCACTCTGGGAATTCGTGAACTCACATGTATTCCATATCAGCCCAGAGGGATGTTCATAAACTCTATTTGGAAAGAAGTGACTTATAGGTAGATCTGAGAGCTGAAGCCAGTCTGAATCCTTATCCCATGTTCGCTCCCAGTCCCTCCTGTWGGCTGCTGAGTATATGGGGCTGATTATGGAAATGAGTGGCTATAAACTCAATATTTTTCGTGGTGCGGTGAAAGAACTGTAAAGCAGGCGTATGCCCCAGCTCCCACACAGGAGAGCCGTAGCGAGCAAACTAAATGGGTGTAGGGGGGATTGAGATGGCTTAGTCAGGATAAGGAACCGGCTTCTGGTGAG
Source organism: Austrofundulus limnaeus (assembly GCF_001266775.1). Classification (NCBI taxonomy): domain Eukaryota; kingdom Metazoa; phylum Chordata; class Actinopteri; order Cyprinodontiformes; family Rivulidae; genus Austrofundulus; species Austrofundulus limnaeus. Next base: position 8,196,762 of record NW_013952404.1, on the reverse strand, counting down.
ATCTTTTTTCTTATTTGTGTCTCTGCTTCTCTCCCTCCCTTACTATCTCCTTCTATCACTATTTGTTTCCACGCACCAAAGGCTTCATTTACACTCCTTTACTCTGCCCAATAAAGTCTGTGGAAAACAGCAGCTGGGACCAAAAATCAAACAAGTTTCACCAAATCCTTGATGGGGTCATTTAACAATATAAACGTAATCATTTCTGACATAATTAAAACTAAATTCATGTAAAGCATGTAATASACCTTAAAAATGTTTTGCTTAAAGTAGACATGTGCTTTTAAGTTCTTCTTTTTTTGCATTAAATATTGGGATAAAGTGGAACTGCAATGCTTTGGTCTGAATTTCTCAGTATTGTAACTCCACAAGCCCCTCTTTTACCCCTTTTCTGAGGTGTGTCTCAGATCAACTCATTTAGAGGCTGTCTCTTTAAATCCAAATCTATATCCCAAACGTAATATAAAGATATCTTTGCAGCATCGGGAGAGACTCAGTTAAACTTTTCTGCACTCCTACTCCAAGTACATGACAAAAAGCATTCAGTGGCTAAAAAGGTGGATTTTCCCTTTAACGATTCATGATTTTCAGTACTTTCATAACTGTAATTGTAATGTTTCCCCTTGATGAGCACAGCTTCTTTATGCATCTGCATTTGCCAGTTTTGTTCAAAAAAAAAGATGGCTCCCCAGACAGCAWTAAAAGAATCCAGGATCAAGTTGTTCTACTTTTTTTATTTACGGGCTGTTCTGGGTGTTTAAATATCTTCCTGCAATGAGAGTTTATAGTCTGTTTTGACCCCAGCCATTACTTCTGTGGTAAAGACCACAAAAACAGACCCCAGTGTCTCTCGAGAGATCGAATCAAAGACTAAAAGCAGAGAAAGAGGGGCGAGTCAGTCGGTTTAGGTGTTTTCAGAGTCAGCCATCCACTCAGCTGTCAAGCAGGCAGCCTCTCAACTGTCTGCTGATGCCTGATGAAGTGGGAGACATGCCTGAGCATTAATGGAAGTGAAACAAAAATAAACCGTTTTCAAGTATAAAAAGAGATGCATATACACAGCTGTGTAGAACTTGGCAGTGTTGCCTTTGATTTATTTCTCTGGAGGGGGTGAAAGAAGGACTGTATTCTTGCATTTGAAACAGGGGGAAAAAATAAAACATGGCACACATGCAGCATTCCAAGTTTGCCACAGAAAATCAATTTATTTGGGAGGGCAGCCAGGCTAAAAATAGGGAAACCCCCAAACAAGTGTTGGAATTAATTGCCCAGATTTTAAGGGAACACGAGAAGACTCCCGAGATCCAAATTATTATTATTTTTTTATTCTGCTGTCTTGTTTTCATATAGGAGTTACAGAAACATTAGTCTAGTCTACTTGTCAAGTTATTCTGCTTTGGCATATCTTTGCTTGTCTGCTGCTGTCAAACTGAGCTGAATCTCAATCATTTTCCTTCCCGATTTGTCGACTTACCACTCATCAACACAACTGCCGGCTGTGTCGTTTGACAGCAAATGATGATTTATCACAAGTTTTTCTCGATAAATAGACAATAACTGTTTTGTCACACTCCGCCGACTTCTAACTGTTTTTTTTTATGGGGGGGTTGTGTGCAAATGGGGTGCTGTCAGGTTCTTTCGGGGGGATGATGTGTCGTTTTTAATGAGATCTCACAGCAGTTTTTAAATATTTAACCGTTCCTGGTGAAGCCTCCCTAACAGCCGCCAGGCAAAAATGGTGAGGTTTCATGCAATCATAACAGACAATACAGAACCGAATCCCCGAAAAAAAACATCACACAAGAAACCAAACTTGAATACATAATGACATTTGGAGCCTGCTGTGCCCAAAAAAAACCTGCACCTTTTTGACGGAGACACCATCTTGCCCTCGCAAATAAGCACTCAGACACCGTGACAAAGAGTGAGCACGGCGACAAAAAGCCGCTGAATTATACATCTGCTTTTTTAATGGGGGCATTTTCAAAACTTTTGCCTTTCTTCTGCCTTTTTTTTCCAGCTCCATTTTGAGCTTTTGCTGTACATTTTCTGAGCAGCGTTTTCACCAGCGATCAGTTCAACTCCTACACCCTTCATGTTTTTCTATCCCACCACCCATCATTCAGAGCGAGAGAGAGAGAGAGAGAGAGAGAGAGAGAGAGAGAGAGAGAGAGAGAGAGAAGCTGTTTTTTTTGCCACCACCTGCTGTGTTCAGAGGGATGTGATGGCGGTGTGTATGTGGTGCTTTTATGTGCGCAAGAGTGTGAAGAAACAGAAACGACTGGAACTCTTCTCTCTCCTGTTTCTTCACCCCACCGAGAGCTGGACAAATTTGCTATTTTTTTTTTATTCATTCTTTGATTTTAGGCTTGTGACTAAATCTGAGTGATTTGATCTGATTTCATGTTTCTTTAATCCTGTTTCGCCGTCTTTAAATACGAGGTGACACAGGCAGGCTATTTTTAAAGGTTTCGAAAATGCCCCCATAGACATACTTTGGAATTTGGTTTTCGCAGTTTTAAGTTTCTTTAATCCAATTTGGTTTAATACCTTCACACTCCAAACCTGATGCTGCGAAGGAGGTTGAGGTTCGAGTCTGAAGATTTAGGCTGGTGTTTGATGCTGCTTAAGGAAAGCAAGCAGATGTGTGTGTGTGTGTGGGGGTGGGGTGGGGCGCAGTATAAGGAAACACACGTACCTGCCAGACAGAGCTATAGGGACCTGAGCCCACAGATGACAACACATTCACAACAACTCCCATCACCCCCCATTTCACAACTATTCCTCCTTTTTTCCAGCCTTCTCCTTCCTCTTTTCTCTGCCCCTTCCTCCCCTTAAAGAGAACCCAACACTGGATATAATAGCTCTCTAAAAATCCACCATCAGTGCTCTGAGGCTGCGCTGACTGAAAGCAGCGATTATTAGTCCCTGCTAACCTGCCCTTCCACTGTTTCAAACGTTGTTTATTTGACAAGACACATATAGATGTTGCTGAGGGGCCTATAGAGTTTGGCAGACGCTCTGCGCCAAATTATATGCATGACTCCTCTTGCTATGCCGCTTCATGTGGCTGCCAAGTGAGGTTTCACCGAGGCTTCTGCCAGGGGACCCAGACTCACCCCCCCCCCCACCCCATAACCCACTCACACATACATGTTAAAAAGGCCTCCTGAACGTCCTCTTTCCACCTAGCTACCCCATACCCCTAACGACGCCTCTCCCACCCTTATACCCCTTCAGTCTTCACACCGCACTCATTATTAATGATCTGAGGGACAGCTTTCATTTGATCTATTAGTTAGGATGGGACAGCGGCTGCTGTAGAGCTGCATCCCCCCGCTGGATCTTTAATTATTTCATGGAGGGGCTTTCCTCCTCACCGCTGCTCCTTCTCTGTTGTGCAGATGAAATATTGAAGTTGAGGAGTGCGGTGCAAAGTGGCCTCATGCAGGGCGAGGCGCATGTGTGTGTGTGTGTACTCATCTGCCCCTTTGCGCCCCAGCTTCTGTACAGTATTTGTCTGAATTGACAGTAAGTCTGAGGCTATAGTGCCGACCATCTTAGAAGCTTTTATTTCATTTTTTTTCTTACATCTGTGTTAGACTTTTCATCTTCCAGTTTCGGTAGTGAAGTCCCAGATTGGAAGCAGATTGTGTTAGTTATTACCTCTTGCCTCAAACCACAGTTCCACCTTAAAACAGACAGTCAGTGTGCGAATGGGCACACTGTTATTATCGTTAAGACCGTTGAGTGTATCTTGGCTGTACAACGAAAACTTTAAAAAAATCCTCCAACTCCAACAGGAACAACAGTATGACAAATAGGAAATATTTCACTGTGTCTAATWTACTGTGATTATGACCCATTAATGTCATATTAGAGTTGTGTAAAAGGGCAGTAATGGCATGATATCACCACTCACTTCTGGTTGCCAAGAATATTAAGGTTTAACAACATCTGACAGGAAAATATGGCAAACACAACTTTGCATTTAGGTATGATATATGGCATAAAACCTAATTGCTTTGCTCTCATACGTTTTAGACTCTGTGTTAATGGCACCAGGCAGCTGAGGAATTACGCATTTGGTAAACTGTACTGAGATTTACCTCATGTAGCYGGATTCATACTCTATAAACATAATGACACCTTATTGTACTTTATGTGACTGCGCACGATGGCAAGATTTGCATCCGCAGCACTCAGTAAAACACAGAATTGATGTAACTGGCGGTGGGAGTAGTCCGTGCACTTAGGTGGGGGGGAACATAGGAATGACATTGATATACAGCGCTCCATTAATTGCCATATGAATAGGGTCTGCATTTGGTTGGCGCTCTGCTGATGCATCACAGTAAAAGAGATGGGTCACTCTGTCTTCTTCGAGCCACGGCTTTGCCAAGCTCATAATTGCTAAAACCCCCAATTAATCTTCCCATCACATAGGCCAAATCTACGCTTGCCGCCCATGTAAATGAGTTGCAGCGGATGCTCTTAGCAAAAGTCAGTGGACCTGCGCTTATGAGGACATCAAGAACAAACAGCACCATATAAACTCAGTGTGAGCTTCACAGGTTATCCAGCGTGTAGCCTTATCCTTATCATCAGTCACAGGGCGAGGAGTATGGAGAAAAGGGCAAAAGTCTTCGTCCACAGGCTAATGGCTAGCCAAAAGTTGTTCGGTTTTGAAAACTAACAGTGTCATGCAAAAGTGTATAGGTTTAATATGAGCTGAKGTAGTGTTCATTCACACCAGGATGTCCTGTCTAACAAGAAGCTGTGTTGCAAGCTTGAAAAACAAAAGGGATCACTGTACAGAGGGTAATTAGCCTAGCCTGGTGGAAGACTTCTCTTTTCTTCACACTAGGGTTGGGTGATATTGGCAAAAAAAGAAATCATGATTAATTGTGGCATTTAGCCAAAAACGATTAATATAATAAGTAATTAACATGATATTAACAGATGACAGTTACACTTTCATGTTTTTGACTCTAAACCAGCTACTGTGTTCTAAAATTATACTTACAAACCATCAGTCAAACATTTTTTAAAAAATATTTATTTAAATTAAACTGCAAAAACAAACATTACAAATAAACAAAAACATTCATTTTAACAAGTTAAGATAGTTGGCTGTGAATTGAAGCCCACTTTTTCACCAATGAGTGGCAGCAGATCTTTAGTAAAGCACCACAGGTAGTGAGAGTCCATCACAAAAATGAGTCATGTGGCACGAAGTGTACTAATTGCAAAGTGGCAAATATTAATTGCTGACAGTTTTCCTGACGATTAATTGCACACAATTTGCTTTTGCCCAACCCCAAGATTTGCAACTCTTATCACATCTGATAAGACACTTTACTCACAACTATCAGAACATCCCTTTTTTAAATTACCAGACTATTGCTTTAACCCTACAAACTGACCACAACTTGCCCCCTGCAAGTAACTTATTATTTCTAAAAAATAAAAATAAAAAGATTAATGCAATATTTATAAGCATCTACAAGTAATACTTTGAAGCACCATGTTGTAGTTAAGATGTTTGAAAAAGAAGGGATTATTGCACCAGCTGACATCAGAAACAGGAAGATGATTTACTTTRCCCTGTAATATTTTTATTTCTAGTCACCTTCAGCCCTTACCATTTAAAAGAAATTATCAAAACTCAACAAATCCAACGCTATGTGGATAAAATCAAACAAAAATCTTAACTAATGCAGACGATTCAGAACTCCAGTTGAGAAATATAAGCGTCTCGTTTCTAGTCTCACCAAACAACAAACAAGGTGAGGTTTGTAATGTTTTACTTTGAAAATTATCTAAAATATATGAATCAATTTATTTATTTTTTTCACTTTTTTACAGTGTGTAAACATACGGAAGGTTAACTATATTGCAGCAGATGCTACARATCGGATTTCTTTTTTGTTATATTTACTTCGGTACAGTCAATAAAGCCCTGTGCTGCAATAAATCACTGTGTGGAAGGAGGTTGTTTTGAAGCAAATTAACTGTGTGGCCAAGAATAAAGTTAGTGATGGYAGGAGTTTTGTTTGCACAATGAGTGTTAAGATTAGGACTGTCTTGTTGAAACACCTCGACAGAATTGAACTCAGTCGTGCCTATTCTTTTGTCCTTCTTTAGCATCAGTCCAAATAAAAAAAGCAGCTACATTTATCTGAAGGCTAKACAAAGAGTGATTCTTTTAGAGGTGGCAAACAGTATGAAAAGCTCACTTCTTCTTGACAAAACTCCAGTGTGGCTATGTGTGTGTGTATGTGTYTGTGTGTGTTTCCACATTAATATGTATTTCTGTTTGTAGCATGCGGTTCTGGCTCCTGGCCACTCAACCTTTACTCATTGTGAACAAAATCTCTTTTCCACACTCCAGTCTGGCCACCTGCCCTCCTGCAGGTGGCCACTTTGACAACACCTTACTGGCACCCAGTGGCGACYGGAGGTACTGCATCCACTTGATGCTCTGCTGCCGGCGGTGGGAGAGGGAGAACTGTTTACAAGTGGCATTTGGCCCTAATTAAAAGCAGCACTTGTTGGAGCACTAGGTCTGCAGAGGGACTCYCATCCACGGTGACGCAAACTGGGCCACGGATCCTCCGATAAGCTTCCTCCACTCTGCACACAGACACAACACGGGTCAACAAGTGAGCGCTACTGGGGACAAGTCTTGACAGTGTTTAATGRTCACAGTTTTGCTGCACAGTAATGTGTAAAATACACTGCAAGTGCAAGGAAAAGCATATGTCTCTGGGTACAGCTTTTTTTCCCCCTTTAGACAACAAATCTTGTGCAGGTGATTGACAGTTTGCTGAAACTCCTATCTCTTTCTGCTTTCTAATTCTGCTGGCCCAACATCTGGCCGTCCCATGTGGACAAGCCATTACGTCAGGACAGGAGATGAATGAAAGTAGCTATCGACCTGTCTGAGTAGCAACTAACTGGGCCGGCAACGGCTGCGAGTTTTGACCAGCTTAATGGAGCACAGCAGCTCGGCAACTAATCACCTGCTCTTTCTCATCAGCRCCTTTCCCCCGTGGGACGGTAATTGATTGTTAAGTGTTTGATGGATCAGACTAAGACAAAGTTGGCCTGGCTGTGAAAATGCTGTACAGTTTGTACTTTCTACTGCGAAACATCTGTTGAAGTGTGACCCATGGTTGAAGTTATTCTCTTTTGTCTGGCTGGTATTACTCTGGAAATTGTATACATACACACAGGGGTGGAGCCACGGGGGTGGCAAGTGCCACCCATGGCACRTGATTGGCAACCCCCAGGTGCCACCCCAAAATAACTGACAAGTGGATGGGGATCTTGGATTTTTTTGGATTTATAGATTTTGTCAGATTGTTCTTGGATACTATTGTATTTGTGTGTGTGTGTTTAAACATGGCTGGATTATAGAGTTCTTTGTAAAATTAGCATTAGCATTAGTGGTTAGCTTAATTTGTGATTAGCATCTGCAATGGGCATGTGATCAGTCTTAGCTACTCCACAACAAATTTTTTCTCAATATGTTTTAAAATGGCTGAATTATATCCTTTTAAAGTCAGGTGGCCATCTTGAATATATGATTAGCATTTTAAATTTGGGAAAGATTGTTTTCGGCTACTTCTGCACTAAACTTAAACTTTGTATGTCTAAAAATGGCTGTTGTGACTAGCATCCAGCATGTTTATTTTTATCTTTATTTATTTTTTATCTTTTTCTTTGATCAGATAAAGCTTTGGTTCAATATTTCTTAAAACAGCCAAATTAAAGCCATTTGGAATTAGCAGTGGCGGCCATCTTCAATTTCAATGTCAATTTCAATTCAGTTCAATTCAGTTCAATTCAATTCAATTCAATTCAATTCAATTCAATTCAATTCAATTCAATTCAATTCA
>NW_013952404.1:8182004-8187309 GCF_001266775.1 Austrofundulus limnaeus | reverse complement strand
TCAATTTCAATTCAGTTCAATTCAGTTCAATTCAATTCAATTCAATTCAGTTTATTTATATAGCACCAAGCCACAACAACTGTTGTCTCAGGGCACTGTACACACAAAAATAAATAAATAAGTAAATAAATAAATAAATAAATAAATAAATAAATAAATAAATCAATCTTGAATTTTCAAATCCAGAGTGCCTTTTTTTATTTGTATGTCCCACCTGTACCATCCCTTCCAAAATAGTCTAGCTCCGCCCCGTTTAAGTGCTACTGCATAAAATAATCATTTTAATTTCAAACGTTCACATTTTCCTTAAATTTTCTGATCCAACATCTGTTTTATAATGTAATATATTTGAAGAATTGCCATGTCAATTGAAAAAAAAAACTCTTTAAGACAATTCGAATCGAATCACTGACTAAATTTTTACCTGCTTTATACAAGTACCTGCCTTAAAGCCAAACACCTGTTGATTAAAAGACATTAGTTGATTACAAGAAAATCAAATGCCAACAATTTGTTAGCATGATTAAATAAATTTGTTTGATTCTTAGTGAATATTTTCGTCTAATTCCCAAATGATTGGGTATGTAAATATTCATTTAGCTGTTTTCCACTCATTTAAAGTGGTATGGGTAGATTCAAAATTTTCTTCATGTGCTCCAGCTAATTTACCTCAGTCTGAAGAGTTGGTTGTGATCCAGCTCTTCTTCCTCATCTGTTTTTGTTAGGCCTCTGTCCCTCAGCCTCCTCTTCCTCTCCTCGGGGTCCAGGAAGAGTAAGACCACCAGGCTGGGCTGGAGGAGGTCACTGGGCCAGRGATACACCTCAGAGCCGTCTTGAGGGAGCTCACTGACTGAACCACTCACTGCCGTGGCAATGGCATACGCTGCTGTACTGTGCCAAAATCTAAGGATGGATAGAAGGCAGAAGAAGTCGTTCTCAAACAGTAAGTGTGTGACTACTARTAGTTCTTGTTCTCATTTTCAGGCCTAAACGATTGCAACTAATGTTTGGTCTTTGCCACTCAGAAGCAACCAGTTTTTAATCTTTCAGGAAAATAAAAATYAAAATACTCGAAACAARGGCAACTCAGAGATTTTTTTTATTGTGTAAATCTAGAGTTGTTGATATTTTTTCTCTCAGTTACAGGTAAACTTGATTRAGTTTGACTTTTGTTGAGTCGAGGGGGTTGCTGAAGTTTTGATTTTCCTCCAAAAAGGCGATGCAGCACAAAAACTATTCCATCTGATGATTAGAGCTGTATTAAATATCGAGTGGTTCAGGTCTTGATCTCGGGATCCACAACTTCTAACAGGACTGCAAAACAACGAGCCACCACATCACCAACAATGTCTCATCACTGTACGGTTCTTTCATTGTCTGATGCCTTGACTTTTCAGAATTATGTTTTGTATAGTGGTATTAATTTATATTTTCAGATCTTCCAAGGTGCCAATTATGGAACACTCTGTGCATTGCTGCCCAAATCAAATTCTGGAAGTGGTCATTCAACTAGATCTGTTACAAAAGGACAACTGATATTACCAACTATTAAAAACTGTTACGGRCAYAGGTCTTTCTTCTATGTTTATACTAAAGCATGGAATGACATTCCTCAAAACATAAAGTCCATTTCAAAACTACAGCCCTTTAAGAAGAATCTTGTCTGCCATCTGCTGGACACTTTTTGTTGTGCTCATATTTAGGCGTCCTATTTTGCAAATGCTGCCTTTTTGAAATTTGGGATGCTTGTTTGTCTTTGTGTCTATGGTGCATAATGATGTGATTGTGATGCTGTAATTCTGAGCGTTTATGTGCTGCAGAAAAGGAACCTGCTGTAAAACAYCAATTATGCTGAGTCAGGCTTGATTTTTAARAATCTTTTCCTGTTAAATAAATAAATCAAATCAAATCAACATCTCCTCTAACTCTCACCTGTCCACAATGARGGGCGCCTTCATGCTCTCTTGGCTTATTTGCTCGGCGGTGATGTAGTTCCCAAGAGCGTAGAAGGCCCTGCGGATGAGGGGAGGCTCCTGATCAAAGCGGGCTCTCCAAGGGGACAGGCACTGGGGAGGGGACCGCAGAAGGGTGGCCCCGAGAGCATCRTTTAGAGACTCCGTGAGAGTAGTTTTACCTATGAGGGCAAAATGATCACAGGGAGCATTTTATAAACACGAAAGCAAAGARTCCTTCATGTTTCTATYGAATGGAYCAAAGAACTGAAGTAACACTTGAAATGTTCAGCTWACGCTCCTATCTGACCCTGTGTGGTGTCGTCCTCCTGAGGTTTCTAAGAAGCACTGCACGATCGAGCAGATTCAATAAACCATTTTCATTGTGATGTAATGTTTCTGAGCTCACAATACATGATACCCCATTAGGCCAAGCTCACTGGCAGATAATGTTTTTAGCAGAGAACAAGCAGCCGTCACTTCAGCCAACATCTATGCATCAAAGCAATCCCATATTTATTTWTAAGGAAATGGCATTAACCTGTAGCATCCAGGCCCTCGATGACAATAACAGGGAAGTCTGGTTTTCCTCTGGCGTTCGCTCTGCCGGGAAGCATCCTCAGCACGGACGTGCTCTCTGGGATGATGTCACCACACTGCAGAACAGGCAGAGTCAGTTTGCTGCTGCGAGACAGGAGGATGGAGGGAGTCAGACGGTGTGGCGCACACAAACACATGCACACACACAATGCTTCTGGACCACCTGGCACAGTTAGATCAATTAAAAGGCCTAGCATTCCCTGAAGGAACTCACATCACCTGCCGCCTGTCATAGCCGTGTTTTGCACCAAGATCTTATGTTGAYAAATGACAGGTAAGTCAAAGAGAATTACATTATGTGAAATCTCATGCAATACTGCAACATGTTACACAGTTTGTTAGCGCATGGAGTATTTGTTGAGAATGACTCAGCTACTACCACTCAATTTTACCTCAAAATTTGTAACACTGTCTGCGTTGTAACCATTTCTTTTAGTTTTGTTTTCTTGGGTCTGTAGGCTGTGGTTGCCACCTTGAAATGTTTTAAGTCCAAAAGTTAATCAGCTGTAAAAGTGCATCAGTTAATGACTTTCTGGAGGTTTTGTTAAAAATCCAACTTGTGTCTCATGAAATATTTTACTAACAAGCAGACAGAGTTGAGTGCAACAGTTGAAGGCAAAGTTTTAAATAAATATCTTGCGTGATAAGTTAGTGCTTAGACTATACATTGGAGATCAGTCTCAGCCACCATCACTTTGAATTTTAGATTAATATCTGTATAACTAGTCGAGTTATACCTATTTTTGTGTCTGCTAAAAATGCTTTGCTGTGGCGGGCATCTTCGGCTGGATTGCCTCCAACAGTTATTCAGTTGTTACTGTGAATTGAATGATTATTTTCTGAAAGTTTCAATATAATTCGTTCTCTTATTAATGACTTATTTTGCTAACAGAAACACGCGCAGAAAGCGTTTTGAGTGTTCAAACTGCAACACCCTCTTTCCCCATACGAGGGAGACATTTTCCCAAATGTGGTAGCCCCGGTGCTGTTTTTATTTCAAAACGGTTGACACTTTGCGTCATACGGACCTTTTCCAAAACGTCACAGGCCTCATCAAGGCTGTAGAAGACATCAGAGTTGATGATGTTGAGCACAGATGGGTGACATGTTGGCGCTGCTGCCGGCACCACGTAGAATTTACTCATCCCCATCAGCTCGCTCCCTGTGTTTGTCCACACACGCTGAGTCCACTGCTGATCGCCTTCCCCCCCGGAATATGAACACACTAACACCGGCTCATGCTGCTCTAAATGCCCCAACAGGCTCTCTATCCGGGACGAGTTCTCGGAGTTGCTCTTTAAGAAATAACCCTTGATCAGAGAYTTTTTAGCATCGGGAAGAAACGACAGCATGTTGGTGAAATCGGAGCCCGGAGGCAAGTCTCTCAGCAGCCTGTCTTTCAGCTCCCAGTAAAACTTTTCTCTCCTGACCCTGTCSCTGCTGCAGACCAGGAGGGAGTAGCAGCGCTTCTTGTTCCCCTCCAGGAGTTTGGAGAAAGCCAGCGGCGGCTTTTCCGCGCGCTTCTCCTGAAGTCCGAAATAAAAAGGCGCTCCGTCCAGCTCCGCTGAAAACACGCGGCAGGACCACCGCGCGAAAACAGACGTCAGGTCTTTCAAACGTGTCGCCATGATCCCTCTTCTTCACTCCCTAGAAATAAAGAAAAAAATAAAATAAAACAACGCGGTTTATGAGTTCCTGATTCTTATCAGCGAGACGGGGGCGTTACATAAATATAAGCTGTTCCTGTGCAGGGCGCGGGAAAACGAAACCAACTGCGCAGAAAAGAAAACGAAACTTAACCAAGTTTCCAGAGAAGTGATTCCTTAGAGTTATTGTTATGTGGCCTGGGAATAAACTCAGACTCGCGACGCAGCAAGGATATTGAACGCATCATATTTTAAAAGCAACATTCTCAGACACAAAGTTAAGATTTAAAAATAAAATAAATAAAAAACTTTACAGGAAATTAAAAAAAATTTACAACTGTCTTTCAAATGACATAATGTGCTCTTTTATGATGATGTTTTTTTCCTGCTATTTTTTAACTGTAGCTACATAAAACAATGTTTGCTCCAAGAACAAGCACGCATGTTTCTTCACTTTGCACTAACATTAGATTAGATTAGATTTTGCGCATTTATTTCTGTTTACCAAACTCTTAACTGCACCTGTCCCGTTTGCTCTGCATAGTTGTACAGTGACATCATTCGGGGCGTGTTTAACCAATCTAATAGCAGTTTCTAGAGAAATGTGCAGTTTTGTTTTCCATGCATGTAAACAGAAACTTGTGCGCCTATCAGCTGACAAGCTCTGGGCGGACTATTTAAGGTGCCGTCTCACCGCCTCCGCCTGCATCCAAAGCAGCCCAAACACAAGCAACACCGGACACCTGCTGGTTTAAAGATGCTTCTCTCTACTTTCATCGGGTCCCCGAAGGTGATCCTGCAGCTCTGCATCAGCACCGTCCTCTCGGTCTTCATCAGCATCCGTTCCCAGCTTCGGTTCTGGACCAGAGGAACCTGCAAGGAGGGCGTAAAGTTGCTTGTCCCTGATGTCAACAGTGCCCAGGACCCAAACGCGACCACCCCAACAAGCGTCAACTATCACTTCACGCGCAAATGTAATTATAAGTGCGGGTTTTGTTAACACACCGCAAAAACCTCCTTTGTCCTTCCTCTGGAGGAAGCCAAGCTTGGTCTCAAACTTCTGAAGGAAGCAGGTAATTAATACTTCATTTAGTATTAATCTATTTC
>NW_013952404.1:8179312-8181947 GCF_001266775.1 Austrofundulus limnaeus | reverse complement strand
TATTTATTCTTAAGGCATGGAGAAGATCAACTTCTCTGGAGGAGAGCCCTTCTTACACGATAAAGGGGAGTTTCTGGGGAAACTGGTCCAGTTCTGTAAGGAGGACCTGCAGCTCCCAAGTGTCAGCATCGTCAGCAACGGAAGTCTGATCAGAGAGAAATGGTTCCAGAAATATGGTGAGATCCAAAAACAGTAATTATCACCCAAAATCAATGTATTTTCCCACGTGTGTTAGTGAATGTGGTTGTGTCTGTTAACAATATAACTTATATAGCAGTGGGCTGATTTTATTAAAACTTGCAGAAAGTAATAAATGGATGTACATCTACAATTGATTGAATTTTGGAGTCAATCTGATGTAACATGGCTGCCAAAGCCATTCTGCTACACAGATGAGTGAAGATTTTGTGTGGTATCTGAGTGATCCTTGCATAATTTTGCCATTACAATCTGGAAACAACTTTGTCTATTACTGGAATATCATGAAATTTTCAGAAACCAATCAATAGATGAACTTTTACAAACGATTAATATTTGTGGACAGCCCCATTCAAGATGGCTGCCACAGCCTATACTCACACCAAAAATAGCTATAATCCAGTCAGTGCTGCCGATATAGTGCTCTATTAAAAACTCTATTTCAACTGGGTGTTTTCCAGATGTTTGGAAGTCTGCCATAGTTACTCCTGTATTRAAAACTGGGGATCCAACTTCTTTAAATAATTATCGACCAACAAGTATTCTTCCAACTACATCAAAAATTGCAGAAAAATGGGTCACTGAACAAATTGTTAATCACTTAGATAGTAGTTCCTCTCTCCACCCCATGCAGTTTGGCTTTCGGGCCAAACATTCAACTGAGACGGCCACATGCTTGTTTACAGAGAAAATAAAAGCATCTCTAGATTTGGGTGGTGTTGTAGGAGCAGTATTTTTGGACCTTAAGAAAGCATTCGATACAGTAAATCATTCAGTTCTTCTTGCTAAGCTCTCATGTTTTAATTTTTCTGGTGCTGCAAAGAAATGGATTGAAACATATTTGAGCAACCATTCTCAGTGTTTAAATTGATAGCTACAAATCTGAATCACTTAAACTGTCCACAGGTGTTCCACAAGGTTCAGTTATTGGCTCTCTTTTATTTAGTCTTTGTATAAATGAACTGCCTTCTGTTTTGCCCCTTGAAGTCAAATGTATCATGTATGCAGACGATACAGTTTTATTTGTTCATGGTCGTTCTAAGAATATTGTTGCAGCCAAACTCACGAAGGCAATGAATCATGTAACAATTTGGCTACAAGAATGCTGTCTACAGCTGAGCATTTCTAAAAGAGTCAGCATGTTTTTCAGTAAAACTAACAGAAGCTCCCAGGATTCAGAAATATGGGTTGCAGGTGAAACATTGCTGACTGTTAAGCAATTAAAATATTTGGGTTTGATAATTGATTCAAACCTCTCTTTCAAGGTTCATGTTGATAAGATTTATAAAATAACCAAGTTGAATCTAGCAAATTTTCATTCAGTCAAGAATGGAATGTCTACTGCGGCAGCAAAGATGTTTTTATGTAGTATGATTTTTAGCCATTTAACTTATTTGTATAACTAGCTGGTCACAGGCCTCTAAAAGCAAGCCATCAAGGTTATGGACAAGAAACCAAGACACTATCACAACTGTGAAAAACTGAAAAAGTACATTTTCTAAATTGGACTGACCTTCATAAATTTGCTTATTTGGGCTTGATTTATAAGGTAATTCATAATGTATGCTCCTCTCTCAGAGTTTATCAGTCAGAGAAATAGCAGTGACCATATGACGAGAGGTTCTGTTAGAGGAGACTGTGTTGTCCCTTTGAGGAGAAGCACCTTTGGTCAGTCAGTTTGGTCTGTGAGAGGTGCTCAGGAATGGAACTTACTACCAGATGAAATTAAACAGCTATCAACCTATAGGTCTTTCACTAAACATCTTTAAAAATGGCTTGTTGATTCTTACATCTGCCAACACTAAATATAAGCTGTATTTAATGTGTTGTATTGTGTTTTTTATATTTTATTTTTTAATTAAATTTTATTTTTTATGATTAATTTAATGTCCTGCTCTTATTTATTGTGCATTATTGCTGTATTTTATTCTTGCATCATGCTGCTTTTTAACATCATGGCCATTGGACTACAGATGAAAACTAGCCATTTGGCTAATTCTGGGTTTTTTAACTTGTGAATTGTCATATGTTTTATTAAATTGCACTGTCCACTTTTAAATAAATAAATAACAAAATTGGTAGCATTGTAGCTGAGTCATTCATAACACAGTTCAAGTAGGAATCATTGTGCAAGATTTATGCCTAAAACTTTAGCACTCACTTTTATCACTTTTAAAGTCAGCCTTGTTTGTCTGTTCGCAAAATATCTAACCAACTACAAAACATATTGAGATGTTCAAAAAGTAATCATTGGATATGTGTTTTGCGTCAGTCCAGTTCATGGTGTCTGTCTGCCACATTAGATAAGCCAACACAAAATTAGCTGTGACTCAACCTGTCTTTCAGATATTGAGCTACAGCGGGTAAAATAAGTTTTGAAAACGTCACCATTTTTCTCAGTAAATATATTACTAGAGGTGCTAATGACATGAAATTT
>NW_013952404.1:8174734-8179279 GCF_001266775.1 Austrofundulus limnaeus | reverse complement strand
GTGTGAGGTTAAATGAACAAAGGAGGACATGTGATACAGGTGTATGAGATTAGGGTGTGGCAGTGGTGATTAGAGGGAATCTCAGGAAGTGAAGTTGTCTGAAATGAGACAGGAAGTTAGTGTACAAAATAAAACAGGAAGTTTAAAAATGAAACAAGATCAAATGCACAATGGTGGGGACATTAACCAGCAGAGCTGTCCTTGACAAGTGGTTTCTGATAATTCCTTCAGGGAAGTCCTTTTAACAAACGTATGTTTCTCTGCTTTTCGTGTTTTGTTATAGGAAACTATCTGGACATCCTGGCCATCTCTTGTGACAGTTTTGATGAAGAAACCAATCAGCTGATTGGCAGAGCTCAAGGCAGGAAGAGCCACATTGAGAACCTGTACAAGATCTGCAGCTGGTGCCAGCAGTACAAAGTGGCCTTTAAAATCAACTCCGTCATCAACACCTTCAACGTCCACGAGGACATGACGGAGCACATCAACCAGCTCAACCCTGTCCGCTGGAAGGTGTGGGTGAACACGGAAACACGTGTGCTCAGGCGTCGGAGGGAACGATGCTCATCGTCTGACCACTCTGATCTTTAGGTGTTCCAGTGTCTGCTGATTGATGGGGAGAACGCAGGAGAGGCCGCTCTGAGGGAGGCGGAGAGGTTCGTCATAGAGGAGCAGCAGTTTCAGGAGTTTCTGGACAGACACAGCGGCGTCCCCTGCCTTGTTCCTGAGTCGAATGAAAAGGTACGAGACTGGAAACAACAGGGAGATATTTGTCTCTGTCGTCTCGAAAACACGTCGTGTTTAATTAAATTGTTGAAAACAWTTTTTAACTCTTTTTGTTCTTGAAACATGTGTTTTTCTCTTACATTTAGTTCTTACATTGGGTTTCCAGAAATATATCTTTTCACTTGTAAACTCACTCAACATGTTGCTGAAATCTGGTCTTTTTTTTTTTCAAAATATGTGTTTCACACTATGTTTATAATCAGAGAATCAAAGTTTTAAGTCTCTGACTTTCTTACAAAAAAAAAAACTTTTAGAGCATTTTTTTAATGTCTTTTTTTTTTTTTTTGATGGGGAACTTAAAGGCATCTATCTAGCTAGGATCATCTTCAGCTACAAAATAAAAGTTTATTTGTTTTGTTTTCAAACTGCATTTCAATTGTTTGATTGATCTGCATCTGTTTTCCACAGATGAGGAACTCCTACCTCATTCTGGATGAGTATGTAAGTAATTTGTTTTTACAAGTTAGTTTCCTTCACGTTAAAACATTTGGAAAATTAACTTCCAGACTATTTTTTCCCCCAACAGATGCGTTTCCTGGACTGTCGAGAGGGAAGGAAAGACCCGTCCAGATCCATCCTGGATGTGGGTGTGAAGGAAGCCATCCTCTTCAGCGGCTTTGATGAAAAGATGTTTCTGAAGAGAGGAGGGAAATATGTGTGGAGCAAAGCGGACATGAAGCTGGAGTGGTGAAATTCGGCAGCTTTGCACTGAAAACTTGCACAGTATAAATGTAAATATTTATGTGTTCTGATGTATTTGCTGCTTGTAAATGCTGAAAAATATTAATAAATGTGTTATTTAATTACATTATTCAAGAGTGAAGTACAGCTTGAGTGTTGTTTTTTTATTATTTACACTTTGTTTAAATTTTGTTGTATAAAAAACTTATTTGAGTATTATTTTTGTCTGCTGTTCAGATAAACCTGTGATCTTCAGCACCTTTTAATTTGTAATGCTTCCGACTGGGAATTAAAGCTATCGGCCAAAATATGCTTAGACAATTAGTCTGCAAGTGTGTTTTAGAAGCTATTTGTATTTGCATACAAACCCTGCTGTGTTTCATTTTTAATTTTTACAGTTTTTAAAAAAAATTGCTTCTGTTTTGTTGTATTTTATTTACTTCATAATGTTTAATTACTCTATGGAGAGCCGTTTTCCCCCCAAAATACAATAAATAAATAAATAAATAAATAAATAAATAAATAAATAAATAAATAAATAAATAAATAAATAAATAAATAATACACCTTTTGGCCAGCAGGGGGCGCTCTGGCCGTGCGGAAGCTGAACGTGCGCTGCTGACTGCCTCAGAGGGGCAGCGCAGGACAACAGACTGGAGGCTCCTTTGTTTATTTATTTATTTCGACAAATGGCGTCTCTCCAGAGAGAAGCAGCTGATTTCCCCCAGAGAACGACAGCGGGAACGGAGGAGAGGTAAACACACCGCCTCCGCATTTCCCTGCAACGAGATACTCAGTTTCTGTACAATCTTTTTTATTTGTTTGTTTGTTTGTTTTTTTTTTTTTTTTTTTTTTTTTTTTTTTTTTTTTTTTTTTTTTTTTTTTTTTTTTTTTTTTTTTTTTTTGCGGCATTTGCGTCGCTTTCTGGCAGCCGGACGCTGCGCACACTGCTCGGGATGTTTGCGGGCGGACCGCTGCTGTAAAAACACACAGACTGTCAAAGAGAAAGCGCCGAGAAAGAGGAGGAGGAAAGGGGGGAGTCAGCTGCAGTTTTTTTGCTTCCCGCTGGTCAGCTTATTTATCGACGCTTCACCGGACCGGGGCCACAGGCACGTCGGCGACAGAAGCGGGTCAAATGTTTCCCCCCCGCCGACGTTTCGGGGATACAGAATAACAGTGGCATCACCACCCCTCGCCTCGGAGAGATGTCCTCCCCCTCCGCCTGACTGGCCTCGTCGTTAATCCAATTCAGGAGATCATCTCTGCAACCCCTCCTGCGAGGTCACACCACCGAGACGGCGTTATCCCAGCAAGCCAGGTAAGGCTCGTTAAAAAATAATAATAAAATAAAAATAAAAATCTTATAAATCTATACCACCCATTTTCATCCCTTCCCTGCAAGACTCCCTGCTGTCACCGTGAAGCATGTTAGCTCAGTCTTTTGAACAGTAAACAGGTAGTTGCTTTAAATAGACCCCGGTGAGATTTGCTTCCCTTCGGTCTGTGTTGACTTGTACAGGGTTGTTATTGTAGTCGTTGCCTCAGATCATGTTTATCTGCCCSACAGCAGCTGCCTCTCAGCTCCCAAGCATGGAAATGCACTGAGCTCTAAAGGGTCAGTCAGTCAGTGCCCAGGGATTTCCATTAAAGCAGTCAGATTAGATTCAGATTTAAAGACAGAAAACATAGAGTCCTGCGGTCCCAGATGAAAATGTTCAACATGAAGCTATAATGTTTCTCCTTCCAGTGCTTCTATGTGATGCTTTTATCTCTCTGCAGTTCCTCTTCTTTGGAGTTGAGGGAAATAAAGCAACAAAACATTCAAGTATCAGTGAATGTCACTACTTCGGGGATAAATGGTTGATTTGAGGCCTCCTGTTAAGAACAAGCTTCTCTTCCTGTACTATTGATTCTCTCTCCAATTTCGTGTTTCTAGCTTCTTTTCAGCTAAAAACACATTTAGAGAATCCTTTCCTTTGCATTTCATGGAACATGTGAGCAATGCTTTAAATCTCTTTTCCTGCTCTTTTTTTCCCCTCTGAAAATAAAGCTCACTCCCAGGTAGGGCCACTCGGGGAATAAAAGCATCAAGCTGCTGTTCCCTGCCTTTTGCTGCTGCAGATTTGTTGAAAACAAGAGATAGAGATGTTTTCTGCGAAAGCCACAACACACTTCTCAGAGACCGGCAGCAGTCAGACGTTTCCCACAGGAGACTGGTGATGGACTGAAGCTGGAATGTCGTTATCTCTTTYCACCATTAAAAGCTGCTCCCGCACACAAAACACACCTATTAATGTTCATGGAAGCAAATGCAAACCTTTATATTTCTGCTTATAATTGAATGGTTGTGGGTGAAGACTTGACTGTTTTTAAACCGYCTTCAGTCATCTTTTTTTTGTTTTTATCGCCCACTCCCTAAGGTGAAGCAGCTATTTATGTTTCTGTCCATGTTATGCCCCTTTTCCACTGGTGCTACTTAGTGTAGTGTTGGAACGGTCGGTGTAGGTACGGGTCGGACTGGTTGGTTTTCCACTGATGTTCCAGTCCGGTTCCAATGGGTGTGTTTTGGGCGGTTGGTGGAGATGGTTTTTAGGTATTTTGAATAAAAATTAATGGGCAAAATGAGAGATGGAAACACATTTGATGAATAACTTTTGAAATTTTAAACATTTGCAAAAATTTAACCAGTCAGTGACGAACAGTGTTCTGACYTTACATTTTGGTGTCTGCTGGGGCCGGTTGGAACCACAATAAAGTAGGTACTAAAAAGAGTGCTGGTTCCATGGATCTGGCCTAATGGAAATAAATGGCTTGGAACCGTACCGAACCGTTCCGACACTACACTAAGTGGCACTAGTGGAAAAGGGGCATTTGTCTGTTACCAAAATACCTTGTGAACCACTGGATAGGTCTGTTTACCAAATATCTCATGACCCACTTGACAGAATTTAGTCAAATTCTTAGTAAGTACTCATTGGGCACATGCAAGAACATGTTCGTATTCTTATCCTAAATTTCTCTTACTTTTGTTCGTACAAAGGGTTCGTACGAACATGTCACGTCAGATTCAACAAACTC
>NW_013952404.1:8170620-8173332 GCF_001266775.1 Austrofundulus limnaeus | reverse complement strand
ATATAATATTATACTCTCATAAAAAACATGCCCAAAGCCTTCCTCTGACACATTCATGCATGTTTGAGAAATCCTGCAGTTTTTTTTAGGGAGTCATGCTGAGGAGCAAAACAACAGGTGGGGACCAGAAACGCCTTTTGGTACCAGAAACGCCCCTGGGACGTGTCTTTAGGCTGAACTTCCTCATGGCAGAGCACACACACCCCCTCCCCCCATCCCACACATCCCGCCCATGACTCCTGCAGGCTCTCGGTTGAAATTGAAAGTGAAACCTAACTCTCTGCTGAGCTCTCAACATTAGTTCTCACTCAGTGAAGCTCTTTTCACATTTAAAATACCTTTGAGGAAATGTATTTTCAGATGCCAAGTAAACTGCATCATAGCACACATGCACACACGCACCCACCCCCCAACGGTATGGAACAGAAGCAGAAGGAGGTTCTTAAAGAGACAGAGGCCAATTTCAAGGCGTTTAGAAGAGGAGGTGATGAGAAGATAAGTTAATTTTCTATTTAAARATAAGAKAAGCTTTTTACAGCTGAAGGTGACACTTTATTATGGTATAGTATTTAAATGTATGCCTGAGAAACACATAATWTTAGCCCTTTAATAAAGATTCTGTGAAAAATGGAAGAACGAATAGAGGCTGCAGCAAAATGGTGAAAAGATAAAGCAAAAGAGAGTAAAATGTACCTGGTGTTTTCATTTAATAATTTATTAAAGGCAGCCTGATTGATCTGTCTAACAACTGCTCATATATCAAATAAACCCACTGCTGCTGTGCATGTCTATTCAGCAGTGCAGACCTGTGGAAGCAGTGCTGATGGTGGTAAAGGCATGTTGCTTTTCCAAGCTGCAGTTGCTGTCAGAGGACTTTACCTTTTTATTTATGTGCGTATTTCTGTTCCATGAACAAAGACATGTCTCTAAGTTCACTTGGTTAAACAAGACATATCATGCTTTCAAATCCTTTTTTACATTGAAATCATTTAGTTGGGGRCTATATAAAGTGGAACTACAATYTTTTGGRCTGAATTCCTCCTTATTGTAACTCCACAAGCCCCGCTTCCACCCGTTTCTGAGGTGTGTCTCAGATCAACTCGTTTTGATGCTGTGTCTTTAAATCCAAATGAGGGGCTTCACTCTTTTACAAAGTTGAATTTGCATAATATGTCCTCCTTAATAAATAATTTGTGTAATCTTGCATTTGTGGCTGCTGGTGAATTGGCCTCAGTGTTTGTTTCTTCACCTCAATCAGTGTGCTCTGTTCACATCTTACATTGAATTTGTCTCCACATAAACCTTGAGTGACCACTTGTAACCAAATCTCTTGTTTTTACAGTATGTAAATGACCCCATACTGTATATCATTATTATCTTTCAGGGCCKCATGCTAGAGTCCTGCTTTGGTCCTGTTTTGCAAATTAGCACATTCCTGGAACTGACTCAATTATCTCTAATRCACCTTTAATGTGACTCTGCCTCAGTGTGTGATTAAACCCATCWATGCATGCCCTGACTTTAAAGTAGACTAAATGCTGATGAGTTGTCAGCTGGATCTGCAGCGATCACTCTCAGATCTATTAACTTACAAAAAACCAAATACTCACAGACACAAACATTAATTGTACCCTCACACATCCAGTAAAGGTTTTGGTTTGTTAAATGAATGTACACAAATATTGCAATCTGCAGATGCCCAAATGCTGAATGTAGGTAAATGTAATCATGTCAAATTATAAGGAAGTGACCTAAGAGTTGATTCGGTKTACTGTAATTTAGCTYCAAAATAGAAGCTTAAACTAAAMACTGAAGCTGTAAAAAGCAGTGAGTGACAACAACCCACCAGCAAAGTCGACCCTTTGCCCAGGCGCCCCARAACTGTCAATAGAAATAGTCTCAGTGTGGCAAGCTTGTCACCTTCAATTAGCTTTAGAGACTATAATGTGTGCAAAGACATCTTTRTAGAGAGATGAATAGAATTTCACTGAAGTTACTGCAGCAAATTTGCTTTTCCCCTTTTTGACATCAGAATAAATAATAACCTGTACTGAGAGATCTGAAAAAATGGCTTACTGCTATATAACAGAAAAACTATCAACTCAAAATAGAGTGCGATGAAATCGTTTTCCAGTGTAAACACAATTTGAAGGAGAAAAGCAGATGCTTTAAAATCTCATAAATATTAATACMCAGTCATTAAGTGTTGCCTAAGCTTCACATTTTTAAATCTGTYTAGGTTTACAGAAAACTGGAGGAGTTTGTTTTGTTAAAATACACTTGAACTTTTTTTTTCCCTACTGAGTTCCTGTTTTATTTTTCCCTAAACTCATTCACTTTCTTTTTACTCAGTCCATTTTCACTTCCTTTTTTTTTTTTCATTTTTCCCGTTTCTGTTTTACTTCCATGTCACCCAACTCATCAACATCTATTATAATACTAGACCAAATGTCCCCAACCTCTTTATGCYTTAATGTGTTTTTGGAACCAGAGGCTGTGCCTAAGGATGTGGTGCTTTAAGTCCCGCCTACTCCCCTATTCACATACATGGTATCACATGACATTTCCTTTAAGCATAAAATTGGTAATTACAGCAAAATACATAAAAAACTAATATTTGAACAACATACATTAGCTCACTGTGATGGACTTGCGACCTGTCCAGGGTGAACCCCCATGTACTGTGACTGGTGGATATGGGCACCAGTGACC
>NW_013952404.1:8167307-8170508 GCF_001266775.1 Austrofundulus limnaeus | reverse complement strand
GGATGGATGGATGGATGGATGGATGGATGGATGGATGGATGGATGGATGGATGGATGGATTGACGGACGGACGGACAGTAGCTCGTATGGGTTCTTCATCCATCCTCACTAACCATAAAAGAAACCTAAAAGAGATGATCTCTTGGTGGTGCACTGGAAATGTTGTCCATCTAATAACAGTGTTTGGATTCCTTTTTTTTTTTTTTTTTTTTTTTTTGCCTGATAAACTTGTAAACTCTGGGGGTTTTGTGTTATTTCTGGATAGTTTAACATGTGACAATAGTAAAACAGTACTACTAGTATTAAAAAAGGCCTACTTGTTATTCCTTACACTTTAGCACAAAATCATGTATCAAATATACGTAGATTAGCTTCAAATGCCAGATAGCCTTCACTGTACCCATGAGATTTTTATGTTTACGTTTACACTTTTATTTGGCAAAGAGTTGAGAACAGAATAAATAAAATTAACATTGCTGAAAGAAATTAAAAAAAAATGTCAACTCAGACTATTAGTTTTTTTTTATTAAGGTGTTATCACATTATCAATTTAACTGGCAAATAAAGTAAAGCAGCCCAACACACTAGGCTGTGTTTTCTGTTGGTTGTTGGCTCACAGTGAAGCACAGCATGGCAAGAGACCAAGTAAACATGAGACTAGAGGTTTATGTGCTCTACCCAGATATAATCAGTCTCTATATGTCCCTAAATTACAGAACAGCCCTGACATGCGAAACACTATGACACACACACACAAACACAAACAACTTCTTCTACCTCTCTCACAATGCCAAAATATATTTAGGTGGTTGTGTAACTCCTCAAGGGATGGAAAAACTAGGCCCATCGCCATTCTTAGCTCCCCTCTTAGTGCACCCCTACCATGTCAAGGACAAACTGTATCTGTCCCCAGCCACTGTCCATCAACYAAGGCATGCCATCGTCCACTCTGAAAACTGAGCTGTCCAAAAGGAACAGGCCTGTCTGCACTTTGAGTTTTAAATGTGGGTCAGTTGATCAAAAGAGTAAAAAGCAAAGTCATTGAGTTTGTGAACTATGGCTCATAACAAAATGGGTTGGGTTTAAATCAACCCATGGCCCTAATAAAACATGAACTTCATTCTGCTCACAGTAATTCTGCTCACAACATTTAATTTTATTTTGTACCAGGAATGCTTATATCAGGGCTATTCAACTTGGCGGCCCACGGGCCACATAAAGTGACCAAAATTTGGCCAGCCAATTGGTTCATTCATCTCTTAAGCCCAAACCGGTTTTCTACTTTAATTATTAATTACAATAAGTTATTTTAGTTAAACATAGACATGTTTGGTATGTACAGAAATGTCAGAATCTTGGCTACAATCTGGTAAAAACAATTTCTATGAACACTCAAGACAGTTAAAATTACAAGCATTTTAAGATAAAACTATGAAAATTAAATTAAAATTGGTTTAAAAATTTGGCAAGTCAGAGATGTCAAAATAATATTTGTGTTAAATATGAAGCATAACGTGTTCTTTTTGTTTTTGATATTATTTAATTGTCACTACTTTTATAGGGTTCTGTATGTTGTATTCATGTTTAAATACAGCAAAATAAAACATTTCAAAGGTAACAGATCTTTGTAATTCTTGGTTTATTTACATAATGACTTTAATTGTTGGCTGTTTGGCCCCTGAGCTGTTGGCCTGCAGTAACTGTGGCCCCCGGAGTAATTTAATTGAATAGCCCTGGCTTATAAATTTTATAGTCATGTCTCAGATAAACCATATGACAACAATGAACATGTCACGCATGAGATGAAGACATACTGGATGATTAAAACTGTTGTATTTGAATCATTTCTGGTTTGTGTTTGAAATATTTATTTGTAATTTGCACCAACATATAAATACTCCTTGTTTTTACCCAGAGATAACCAGAATTTAACACAACTCACAAAATTACAATCTCTTTCTCACATTCAGCCCAAAATTATCTGCATTTTGGCTAGCCTAACTTTTTCTGTGCACTCCTACAACTAATTTCAAATGGACAGTTCAGATTACTTGATGCATATTCTGTTCTTGCAGCTGGTGAAAACAGCCTTGCAAACAAGACATTAGTTAGCTAAAAAAGCTACTTTAAACAGTACATAAGCAGTAAATTTAAACTCTAGATATTTACGTATCAAGCAGCCCAAAATATTCTTTCAAATTGACAATTTCATCAACTTTTTCTATGGCACAACTTCAAAATGTGCAAAATCAAGAAAGCCAAAAATGAGATAACAAGGATTTATCAGGTCATAAAATAAGCCAAAGGAGCCTATAAAATACGCCTAATTGGCTGTTAGCCCATCTCCCTGTTTTCTCCTGTATTCTGTATTATTAAGTTTTTATTTTAACAGAATCATACAGTCTCTGCAGTGGTACACAAAGAGGATATGACATAAATGAAACTTAGGTGGTGTCACAAATTAGTCCCAGGGAGGAGGGTTGGACTTTAGAGAGAGGAAAGACGGGAAGGAAGTTGGAAGGGAGGAGCAGACATCTGGACCACTAAGTACTTATTACAGGCTCATGAGCTCCTTCACTGAGCAGATAGGCCAGTTTGGGTTTGGTTGTAGTTTATATAACTATTATTTTTAATGCTGCTTAATTTCATGTTATGAGTAATATGTTTAGCTATGTTTTGGTTAAATGCAATTACAAAAATGACAAAACTTTTATATTGATAAAATTAAAGCTGAACCCAAAGATTACATTTAGCTGATAAGGTCCATTAATTTAATGCACCTACTGTAGTTACCTCAGTGATCTTCCTGCAAATAACACTGAGAACAGACTGTATTGTTTTGTTCTTGTAGTCCAGGTTGGTTTTTGTCAGGAACACTTTGGCTTTTCCTCTCTCCACACTTCCTGGCTCCACACTTTGGCACCTCTAATGGCTGGTCCTTCAGCACTCTCTCTCAGACCTGTCTAACTGGATGACAGCTGATTCTTGCAAATCAGCTGAGTGACATGTTTAAGAATATGTTAAAAATATTGGTGTGTGCAGACAGAAGAACAATGGGCCTCATGCAAGAACATGTTCGTATTCTTATCCTAAATTTCTCTTACTTTTGTTCGTACGAAGGGTTCGTACGAAAATGTCACGTCAGATTCAACAAACTCTTCTGTCTTCAGGAAAAGTGTGTAAATGAGCTGCGTAAATTCC
>NW_013952404.1:8164336-8167256 GCF_001266775.1 Austrofundulus limnaeus | reverse complement strand
GAATAAAAAAGAGCTGCTAAAAGTATAAACAACTGTGTTAAATCATTTTCATTGATTCAGAAGCCACACCGTTGCGCACCGTACACCCAAATAAGCATTTTAAAATGTTTTCAAAAAAAGTCTGGCACTTTGGAGAAAACCCAGGACTCGCTGGAGGGATCATGTTTCCCCTCTGGCCTGGGAACGTCTCGGAGTCCCCCAGGACGAGCTGGAAAGTGTCGCTGGGGAGAGCGGGGTCTTTCTGCTGCTGCCCTCCGCACCCGATAGCAGATAAGCTGGCCAGATGGACAATTTATATTGTTAGTCTAAATTATTACATTTAAAATTATAACTCTAATTCAAGCAGAATAGCCTATTAACATTATTATGGAGTGTGATTTATTTTCAACTCAAAATATCTTCAAACTAACGAAATATAAAGTTATTAGTGAAGAAAACCCGTCTGGATAACAGCAGACTGACTGCTCATAAAATATACGACAGGTCTGGACCACTCGTGAATTTTGTTCGTATCTGAAAAAAAATCGTAGAATACGAAAACATTGGTGAATGCCACAAATTCTCCTAAATCGCTCGTACGCACAACTTAAGAACAAATCTGTGTGTACGAACGGTTCTTGCATGAGGCCCATTGTGTGGGCTGATCCCACTCCCACCACAGCTGGCATTTGTTAGTTGCTTGCTTCCACTCAAGATGATATATAAATGAAGCCTAATGGTAATTTACATAATTACACTCTAGAAACTATTAAACAAGTGAACTTAGAGTCAAAATGTTCTTATGTAGTATATCACTAATTCATTGTTCAGTGTTGTTGTTTTTTTACATTATTTTGTAAAATGACTTTAATAGCAACTTTCCCCGGTGATAACCCCCTCATCCCCATCCATATGGTTGCACCAAAGRGTTAAGACTAAGAACAATGATAGGAAGAAAATGAAAAAAGCAATATTATGCAATACAATTATGTGCATGATTGGTACAAATAATCATTTAATGACTATAAGTTCACAAAATTCACAAGTAATCACTTGAACTTGTTTTCTAGAGCGTGGACAGCCATCTATTGCACGTGTATCAAACTTTAGAACCATGAATTAAAAAAAAATACTGTCACACAGATGATCCAGAAATAGTGAAATGTGTGCGTGTGCACATTGGAAAGTGGGGTGCACCAAAAAATTGTTTTACTTCAGAATCATTCTCGTTTTCAAAGATTCAGAATTGATTTAAAATGTATGAGTCATCCATGTTGTATGCCGGACCATATCATGTGGTCATATGGTGACATCATTAAAACCATGCCCTCTGACAATAGGAAGTAACTTTTTTTGCTTGGAGAGCTCCATCTCTGACCCACTTGACATAACCAGCAACAAATTGGGTCAGAACACAGWTAATAACGTGATCTCACWTGCTTTCAAGCACAAAGACTTTTTGGTGAAAGGTGTGGTCATGGCAGTGCGGTGAAGTCAGACATCTCACTGTTGACATATGRTTGGCTTTAAGTTCCACATAGTRCAGCCAATCTGCATCCAATTCACTATGGTTGATCTTAATCCACCCCACTACAGGAATGCAGTCCAATTTTTGGGGGACCTAGAATCATTGAATTTGGTACACATGTGTAACATCTAAGGACCTACAAAAAAGTCTCTTGGATTCATGGTCCAAATCCCACAGGAAGTCGACCATTTTGGATCAGAGCTGCAAATTTGTCTCTTTTCTCTCACATGGATCTGAGCTAACGTCCCCTACAGCTTTGAACATGCAGCCTTTACATGCTGCATGCTTCTCTCAACACTGACTGCTGGCGAGTTGGTGTGGGTGTGGCAGAGTGGCAAATGCTGATGCCTTGACATTTGCACACAGTTAGCTCTAAATCACACATGCATGATCAGATCTGTGCCAGATTTTGTGTGCATCATCATTGAGACCCACTGAACACGTTCATGTGTTAGTTTGATGAGATTACTTTTGCCCCGCCCACTTTGCACATGGTTGGCTCTTAATCAACTATAAATGAATCTATCTGTGCACAATTTTGTGTGCATTATCAGGGAGACCTGCTCAACACATTTGTGTAGTAGTTTGWCAAGATCACTTTAGCCCCRCATCCATCAGTCGGTCCATCCATCWGTTGATCTATCCGCACCTTCACCTTTTTGAGATGAATTAAATAATGAAAGCCTGTGATGAMTCCAACAAAACTGCTAACWGTTGATCACTACTGAATGGTGACGGGGGACATCAGCAATGGTTGGCGACAAGTTTTACTGTATCTTGTTTATCCTATGTAGACAGGGCAAGCACATAAAAAAATTTGTAAAAACTGATGTTTTTATTCTACCTTTTTGTGAATCTATGTAATTGAGGCTACTAACAATGTTACAATAAA
This sequence comes from Austrofundulus limnaeus, assembly GCF_001266775.1. Taxonomy (NCBI): domain Eukaryota; kingdom Metazoa; phylum Chordata; class Actinopteri; order Cyprinodontiformes; family Rivulidae; genus Austrofundulus; species Austrofundulus limnaeus. The sequence goes on along the minus strand of NW_013952404.1, from coordinate 8,164,857 downwards.
TATATTTTAAATTACTTACTTCCATTTGTCTGACCTGCCCATCATAAACTGGCTAGATTCATTTCKTCAACAAGGAGCTGATTGGCTGTAACAGTGAAGGACATTACATCAGTTACAGTATGTGTTTTAAACTTTATAGAGAGATATGTGAGTTTTAAAAACTATAGCTCCTCAAAAAAAAAAGATTTGATGTAAGTTAAAGATGGATGTTAAAAAAAACTAAAAATTGCAACTTCACTTCACAATGTTATCATAGTTATAATGAGAATAGATGTCCTGTTTTTCCCCAATACTTGTGAGTTTCCTTCTCATTTTTCCTTTGCAGTAAATAAACAAAACTAAAAACAGTGTCACGTCTCATTATAAATTTTCCAGGCAACTTCTTAGAAAATGTAAGCATTTATTTATTTTCCAGCGTGTTAATGTTTGGTTTAAGTCAGGGGTGTCAAACTCCAGTCCTCGAGGGCCGCTATCCTGCATGTTTTAGAGGTTTTCCAGCTCCAACACACCTGATTCAGTGA
>NW_013952404.1:8147669-8164046 GCF_001266775.1 Austrofundulus limnaeus | reverse complement strand
TCACTGAATCAGGTGTGTTGGAGCTGGAAAACCTCTAAAACATGCAGGATAGCGGCCCTCGAGGACTGGAGTTTGACACCCCTGGTTTAAGTTTTTCCTGTGTTTGCAAAACAGAATTATGTGTACTATATATATTTTTTTCTTCCTATGCCATTACTGGGTAACACTGAAGGTYTTTAATAAATAAATATCTCTTGCTTTTCCCCAAGTCTTTGACAGGTGAACTACCTTAACTGTCACTTAGTTGTACAAACTTTTCCATAAGAAAATAAACTGAATAAGAAATGTATTTTGACATTAACACTAATGGGTTGCATCATATTGATTTAGCTGAAGGAAGACGTTCCATWTCATACTCCTAGTTGACCATTTTCACTCATTATGCAGAGGATTGTTAATGAATGTCTGTGTATTTCTCCTGGCTGTGGYGCCATTAGAGCATGAATTATGCTGAAGCCAGTTAATATTTAAGTGCAWCCATTTCTGACTGATAGAGTGACACATGGTGACCACCACTTAACATGGATGTTTGACCTCTGACATTATTGATTTTGATTTTTTTTTTCTTATTCTTTTTTTGCCTGAACTGTTCGGACGTATGAGGCTGTGAGAGGCTATGAGCTGACAGAGAGCACATACAGTACATGGCCTCATTACTTAGAATWTCCTGCACATTGTATGTATATGTAGGGGTGGGGTTGGGGGTTCGCTGTGTGTTTCTTCTCAAATATAATGGACCATCTTATTAATAATGCATGAAATAAATTCCACTTATCCACCTCCTTCACATGAACACGTACTCTCTGACTCTCTCAGGCCATCTGTATGAAACTGTTTCATTTGTTCCCATCGATCCAGTCTGTTGCTATATTTGCGAAACTGATAGAAAGCCTGCAAGAGGAGACATAGATTCAAGTGTGAAAGCACCCTGAGAGTATCTCACTCTGCACAGTTTAAATCACCGTGTACAGAAAAGGAGAAAAACTAACCAATTTCAAGTTTCTCCTGGAACAGCCATCTGCTGTACAGTTTGGAGGTGCTGAAGTGTTGACTCATMTCCCCAGGCTTTAAATTGAACTGTTCTGCATCTGCTCTGTTAAATGCAGCTGCAGTTCACTGATTACATTTCAAGGTCGAGTCTTGTTGGAYAGATAGAACTGTCTGTCATCTTTTTAGTTCTTCAGCAGTTTTACTTTAAGGGTGACATACTGTATTATGCAAAACCCCTCATTTTTAGCCATTAAATGTATTTTGTTGTGTACTAGGAGTATCTTGGAGTGCAGAAAGTTTGAATTTAGTGTCTCGCAGTGCTGCTTAGATATATTTACACTCACCGGCCACTTTATTAGGTACACCACGCTAGTAAGGTTTTGTGGTCATAAAGGGATGGACATGGTCAGCAACAATACTCAGGTAGGCTGTGGCGTTGCAACAATGCTCAATTGGTACCAAGGGGCCCAAAGAGTGCCAAGAAAAGATTCCCCACACCATGACACCACCACCACCAGCCTGAACCGTTGATACAAGGCAGGATGGATCCATGCTTTCATGTTGTTGACGCCAAATTCTGACCCTACCATCCGAATGTCGCAGCAGAAATCGAGACTCATCAGACCAGGCAACGTTTTTCCAATCTTCTCTTGTCCAATTTCGATGAGCTTGTGCAAATTGTAGCCTCAGTTTCCTGTTCTTAGCTGAAAGGAGTGGCACCCGGTGTGGTCTTCTGCTGCTGAAGCCCATCTGCCTCAAAGTTCGACATGTTGTGTGTTCAGAGATGCTCTTCTGCCTACCTTGGTCATAACGGGTGGTTATTTGAGTCACTGTTGCCTTTCTATCAGCTCGAACCAATCTGCCCATTCTCCTCTGACCTCTGGCATCAACAAGGCATTTCCGCCCACAGGACTGCCGCTCACTGGATGTTTTTTCTTTTTCGGACCATTCTCTGTAAACCCTAGAGATGGTTGTGCGTGAAAATCCCAGTAGATCAGCAGTTTCTGAAATACTCAGACCAGCCCTTCTGGCACCAACAACCATGCCACGTTCAAAGGCACTCAAATCACCTTTCTTCCCCATACTGATGCTCGGTTTGAACTGCAGGAGATTGTCTTGACCATGTCTACATGCCTAAATGCACTGAGTTGCCGCCATGTGATTGGCTGATTAGAAATTAAGTGTTAACGAGCAGTTGGACAGGTGTACCTAATAAAGTGGCCGGTGAGTGTATATTCTGTTTGGATCATATTTTTCAACCCAATGAGTATTTTTTCTGTTGTCTATGATGTTGTCTAATCTATGAGGTCACAGAATTTGCAACATAATTGCCAAATTAGATCCAAACCTAACAACTACAATTTTGTCATCTTCATTTCCCTCCCACTCAAGGTCAGACTCTGACTCCAACATGTAAACCTTCTCTCAAAGTACAGTGGCGCGCTCTGGAAACTGAGGGGGGCGGGGTGTGAAGTGCCTCCTTTTGTTTTAAAGAGACAGCCTCAAAACGAGTTGATCTGAGACACATCTCAGAAAAGGGGTAAAAGAGGGGCTTGTGGAGTTACAATAAGGTGGAATTCAGACCAAAGCATTCCAGTTCGACTTTATGTAGACCCCAGCTGAATGTGTTTTTAAGACACTATATAAAACAACATTAAAAGTGTAGTTTAATAATGAAATCTGAATGTCTCAGAAGTAAATATGGGCAAACATCAATGTCTAAGAATCATAATAATGTCTCTAAACAGAAATGAGGCTGATTTTGAATATTCCATCGGTCACAGTTGATATAAAAATGTCAAGATTTTGAAAAAAATTCTTTGTGCAAAAGACAAGGTTAGAGATCAATATTGAGTGGTTTCATAGTGGTTTTGACGTATGCTGCTATTGTAAAATTCAAAATGACTTTAATTTTCCAAAAATTGTTTTTGTTTACATTTTACACAACATCCTGACTTTTTTTTTTTGAAACTCTGTTTGTGTTTTTCTTTATGACAAAAAATGCCCTCAGCTTCCCACCCACCCCCTCAAGGAATGTGTTTGCAAGTCCCTGGCTCCAAACTGTCATTRAAGTTTTAGTTTATAAGTTCAGCACCCGCAGAACGGAGCTTCTGCACTGCATGTGCTGCTTTGGTAGCACATGGACAAAAGGCACAAGTTCATGGAGCGCTTCGATGAACTCTTGAACCCCCCGCCCCCACCCTTCCGCCCGACCATTGTTCCCGTCTGCCTACAGGCAGTTGARGACTGAGACAGACTGCGACCATTGACAACAAACTGCGAACTCTCTTTTTCTGCTTCCCATTTCCTCCCCCAAACATGCTCCCTCCATCTCTAAAAATTCTCCTTTAGCTGGTTGCTAAGCAGCTAGGGGAGAGCTTGATGGTGCTGACGCGGTGTGTGCAGAGCCACTTCCTGTAAACAGTCGAGTGGGTGCTCTTTGCTCTCAGCTGCCGAGTGAGACGAGACGGCCTAAAATAACCCGTTCTGCCTCTCACAAAAGAGACGGAGAGAGACACACAGTTGATGTCATGTTACTTAATTCAGAGTGAAAATTTCACAGTGGAGCTTAGATGGCTGACATGGATGGCCACYGGATTTTCAGGAGCTTTTGTCATCTGTTGTTCGATGCTACAAAGCGTGTGGCCTGAAGTAAAGCTGAACGCCACTGACATCGGCCGTTTATGTTGGAAAGCTGGTGTCAGTTTGCATATAGAGGTTCTTTTTGTGAGTGTGTAGATTTTCACCAGACACCACTCACAGTGCATTATCACTTCTGTTCTCATGCAGCCAGGTTGATTCTGTGAAAGWACATTATAGACTTTTATGTAGAGCAGGGGTTCACAAACTTCTCCATGTAATAGCCCACAAAACTGCATTAGTTTCTGGCAACAATGCTACAAAATATTTAAAGAGACATTCATGTTTAGAATGTTTTTTTTCTCACTTTCATTCACTAATCAACAATTATTAAATTTGTTWAACATGTGTATTTTAATAACTAAGATCTTTTAAAAACTGTATTATATTCCCACTGAAAAAACAACTTTTTAYCAAACTGTTGACGATACYTACAGAACAAAAGAAAACAAACCTYCCTCATAACATTTCAACATATTATGGTAAATTATATTTTTAAACGATTGAACAACAGATTCAGTTTTAAATAATGCTTTATAACATTATGTAGATTGAAGTTTATGATTTTAGCTTTTTTTCTTATCTTCCCTCCATCTTTCTGAGGCCCCCCTAGCGCCCCCTGGTGACCCCTACTTAAAAAAAAAACAAATGTAGAATTATGTACACAAAAAACTGGGCTTTTTGGTCATGATTTAAAGATATTGTCCTAAAATTTGGTATGGTAGTAGCTGAGAGTCCTCTGATAACATGAGATCTTGGTTCAAACTTTGGTATGGAAGATGGCTAAATYATTTGTTATTCTGAAAAATCCTTAACTGTAGTTTTTCTTTCGGACTTCTCAGCTCTGTGGTGGTAAAGATGACCACGGCACGGTACCGTCCCACATGGGAGTTGGCCGTGGACCCCCTGGTTTCTTGTAAACTGTGCCTTGGAGAGTTCCCTCTGGAGCAGATGACCACCATCACACAGTGCCAATGTGTCTTCTGTACACTGGTGAGTTTCCACTTACCCACAACAGACTTGTTTCAGCTGTCAACAAAGTACAAAAACACATACTACKCTCAAAACAAGCTCAAAGCTAAAAGAATTAAAGAGAATAATGTATTTCAAAACATTACAAGCTAATATGCAGTACAAAAAGTGTGTTTTTATACAATAAAATAGGTTTAACTTTTCGAATAAGCACAGTCTTATGGATTCATTACAAATCTTATGTTCATTTTATGGAAGAATTGAGACAAATAAAATGGGATGAAATAAAAAACCCACAAATAGGTACTAAAAATAGCTGTGACTTCCTGAAGCACAGAGTGGGTGGTGACGAAAGCTAACCAAAGTTCAGGGAACATAATTTATCCCAGATTGGAGCAACATTAGAAGGACAAAAACATCTGAACTTCTTTTTATGAGCTTTTGACATTTAATATTTAATTGGCATGCRTTTTTCCCACAAATATAAAGTTTGGTTATGTAAAGCCTTTTAATGCTTGAGCTGAAACAATTTTCCCACAGAGGCTGTGGGTTTGTCAGCAAACATGTTCAAACCATGTGAAGCAAACATTTTGTCTTTTAAAATGTTTGTCACCACATATTGAGCACAAAGTCACAGACGGACTAGCTTTTATTTACATTTTTGTTAAATCTGTGTTTTAGTTTTTTCATTTATTCTGTTTTGCATTGAGCTGACTAGCTGGATATTGTAATAAATTCCTATTATTTTCTTCTTTTCAGTGCCTGAAGCAGTATGTGGAGCTCTTGATTAAAGAAGGCCTTGAAACTGCAATTAGCTGTCCCGACTCTGCCTGTCCCAAAAGAGGACACTTGCAAGAAAATGAGGTATACTTAAGATAATTCATCTTAGCTCAAAAAGTAAGAACATTTTGGTAGACTTTACTGTAACAATGCTTCTTGGCACTGAGTCTTGTACCTTTGGAAAACCTGTCAACTTCTCTGTTAAATGATGCCACATTTATAAGGAACATGCATTTGTGGGATGAGCAGTAGAGCYAAGTGTGTGTGTTGCACACATGCAATATTTGCCAAATCTTCTCTGTCATTGCCAAACCACTTATTTTACTGTTCCTATTGACACTTATTTTGAACTTCTAGTACTCCCAGGTGCTGCCTATCAGGTGTGTTATTTAAGTTACAACCAGAGGTGTATGATAACAAAGWATTTACTTAGTTACAATACTTAAGTAATTTTTTCAATGATCTGTAATTTTACCAAGTGTTTTTTTTATTGTAACTTTTATTTTATTTCCTTACATTCAAAACACAAACGTTATGRTTGTTTTACTTTTACTTTAAAATTTAACACCTAGTTACACGTTACAAATATGACCAGAACTTATCATGAAAGGAGTTGTTTATGAACTCCAAAAAWTTTAAGTGTTGAATTTATTTAACCACGTTATATCAATTGGCTCCTATACTATATTAGGGTAGCACCTGTATGGCTGCAGGACCCGGGCTTCTGTTCTCCCATGTTTGTTTTTATTTGTCTCTCTTCTGGATGGGTTGTTCCGAACTGCATTTCGTTGTACTTAATGGTGCAATGACAAATAAAGTAATCTGAATCTGAATCCTATACCAGTTTTAAGTAAATTCAACACAGATTATTGTGTACAGTTTAATGACTTTTACTGTACTTTTCTTGTCAGTGAAATTTGTTTTTACCAAAGTCATTTTCTGTTGAGGTGTTTTTATACACCTCTGGTTACAACAAAGAAATAATCTATCACAAATTTCCTTACTTTTTGTGCCAAGTATACATTGTCCTGATGATCATTTGGATTCTCGTCCTTCACATATGAGCAAARTTTATATACAGAACCTGTTTTGTTACTCTCACACAATCGTGCACAAACATTATGAAGAACTGCTTCGTTTATGTGTTAGGCACAATTTAGACCCATTACTTATCATATTGAGCCTGTCTTATTCCAAGCGGCCTTACTTTTATTTCCCTTTCACACAAAGATGTACTCATAGAATTCTCTTTATCCTACCTGGAAATGGCTCCTGTTCCTCCTGCCGGCAGTTTTTGCTCCCTAGCATTGACTCGTCTTAGTTCTGCTCATCGCAGCAAGACATATTGAATCAATTAGTATTACTGACTGTTAGTGAAACCTTACCCACCCCTGCCAGTCACCACAGTCTCATCTCTTTCTGGTCTGTCAGCAGTGTCTTCACCTTGTAATAGATTGTCTTTTACAAAGCCCGATTGTTCGTTTCATGGACCATTCAATGATTACACCCCTAAAGGAAACTTGTTTGTGCACATCCCAGTGCTTGAATTTCTTTGTGAAAATGCAAATCAGGGACCTTACACTTACAGGCGAAGAAGCAGCAAGGCTCGTTGTTGTTGAAATTAGAATTCGACCAGTATAATTTCACTGATGAACATAAAATTGCTTCTTACAGATTTTGTCTCTAATTATGCTGGGTTTTCTTCTCCCTCTCTGCAGATTGAGTGCATGGTGGCTACGGAGATGATGCAGAGGTACAAAAAGCTCCAGTTTGAGAGGGGTGAGTCAGTGTTAAAGCAGCTGTAGTGCGTCAATGACAGCTGCGGGTTTCAGGTGGGAGATTTGTGGGCTATGACTGTGCACACGTGAACTTTCCTCAAGAGATGCTGTGTTTTTAACGACGACACACAAAAGGATGACGACAGTTGTGCTTTACACGTGTGTCTGAAAGGAAATTCACCCTGACTGGAGAGAATCAGCTGCTGAGGACAGGCTTGCACCAGATTATTTTCTGCCTCTAAATTTTAGTTTCCATTAAAGTTTTCTATGCCTAATTTTTGATGTAGAAACTAAATAGTTTGAACTCGATCTGTAAATTGTATTGATTGAGATCAAATTATTGCTGCAGTTAATTTTYCAGCCAAAAATTAATAATGTTGAATCTTGTTTGAAGCAGATGTTTTATAAGACTTTTAGGTTCTTGTAATCTCACTAATACTTTTGCCACCACACATCTGACGCCTGCACCTTTTGTCTCTTGTAATTGATGTTAACTTTGCTCATTTGTGCAGTTAAGATAACATCACATCTGTGTTATTTTGCTCCACACTGTCAACGTAGTTTATAATTTTGAGAAGCCGACAGGAACCAAGCTGTGCAATCACTCTTTGATGGCCCACACCCTGCAGGCTTTCTATCTACACAGGGGTAAACTGTAAATAAAACACAGACATCACACTTTCAGGCATTAATCATTGAGCAAGAGCACAAAAACAAAGACAGAGATTCCTATAAAAATAAAGTAAAGTTCCTGGAAAAAAAGTTTTTGTTCTTGAAAAGTGATTCAAAAGTTCCAAAACACATTGCAAGTCTAAGACAGGGCCAAGAAGAGACAAAAAAAAAAAAACCATTCACTCTTACTCACACATAGGGACAATTTAGAGTTACCAGTTAACCTAACAGTCATGTTTTTGGTCTGTGTGAGGAAACCGTAGTACTCACAGAAGACACACGCATGCATGGAGAGGACATGCAAACTATCCAGAAAGGTTCCTGGGTCGGGATTTTATCACACAACTTTTTTGCTGAGGCACCATTCAGAACATATTTATTCCACATAATGAAGATATAAATTTGATTGATTACAAAAATTCGGAGAGTAATATGTATATGAGATGTGCATCAAAGTCACCAAAAAGATTGTTAGATTCCCTTTTCTTGTTATGTCATGCATACCTTAGGAGGAATGTTAAAAAATAATCCATTCACTGAGCTGTTCTGTGTTTATTTTTGTTTTTTTTTTTGTTTTTTGTTTTTTTCTTTCTATAATTTGGCTGCATTTATTCCATCAGAGGTGCTCTTGGACCCGTGTCGGACATGGTGCCCCTCCTCGACCTGCCAGGCCGTATGCCAGCTTAAGGAATCCGATTCTCCAGTTTTGCCCCAGCTGGTCCAATGTGCTGTGTGTGCCCTGGAGTTCTGCTCAGCCTGTAAGGCCAACTGGCACCCGGGACAGGCCTGCCAGGAGAGCAACCTGCCCATCGCCTCCTTCTTACCAGGAGAAAACAGGTACTGGTTTAACCGTTGTGAACAGTTGGAGGAAAAAAAACAGTGTCTTTAGAGAATCACTAATCACTTCCTACATCTTCTTAGCTCTTTTTTTAAGAATGAAGACGATGACGCACCTATTAAACGCTGTCCAAAGTGTAAAGTTTACATCGAGCGGGACGAGGGCTGCGCACAGATGATGTGCAAGAACTGCAAACATGCCTTCTGCTGGTACTGTCTGGAGTCCTTGGATGTGAGTTCGATCACATTTGTTGACTTGATACTTGATTAAACATCAACGTCATCATCTTTAAACTCGTAGTTTTAAAATTTCTGAATTGTATTTTTTAAATCTCATCTGTAAATTTACGGTTGGCTGCTTTTTTAAGTTTGTATGCTTTTAACATTGCCTAAGTTAGGAATCCCTGGCGGCAAAAACGGAAGTTTAGAGTAACAGATGGTAGAACTCCTTTGTACCCAGAGTAATCAGATTATTTGATTTTAAAATTTATAGTTTTCAAATTTATTTAAACCTTTACAAATTGCTGCTTGTATGCTTCGACACTGTCTATGTATTATATGTTGTGTTGTATGTTGGAAATGCTTGGCTGCAAATAAAATTTCCCTCCTTGGGGGGACAATAAAGGTAAAGGTACTGAAAATACAGATTATTATTACAATTCTGTGTTTACAGATTGTGATAAACCTTGAATGTAGGCATTGCCTGCCTACTCGTGAGAGAGTTGATTAAAAAGATATAATGAACTTCCTGATTTGTTACAAAACTATTGAAACTGACATCCTGATTTATTACCCAGTAATGATGTATAATCCTCAGAGACAACTGGACCACACAGGTCACTTGAAAAGCGATTTAGTCTGAGTAGCCTCCCACGTCTTTCTAACTAATGATCAGTCTTCATCTGCGTGTGTTTATTACAGGACGACTTTTTGCTGATCCACTACGACAAAGGGCCCTGTCGGAACAAACTGGGCCACTCCAGGGCGTCTGTTATCTGGCACAGAACACAGGTGAGAACAGCCACCCTCCCTCAGCATGACCCTCCTGTTGTCTCCCCTTCTTCTCAGCTGGGCTGCAGCATGTGGCAGAAAACGTGCTTCCTTGTGATGCTTCTCTCTGGTTTTGGCCCCAATACCACCATATTGTGATGGGCTTGTTCTGACTACACAATAGCAGAAGAACAATTTCAGACACATGCAGCAGCAAGTGTTATTTTCTGTTATTTTCTCCCCTTTAGAACAGGTTTACATAACCACGGTTATTTTTTGCTTTTACGTAACAAAAGAAATATTGCAAATAAATAACATTAGATTGACTTTGATACGCGTCTTTACTTATTTAAATGGTGAAGCATCAAGTATATGGTGTAAAATAAAAGGTTAAAAAATATTGTAAAAATGGTTTAGAAAACATCACTATCACATTTTCATTATTTAGTGTTAAAAAATTCTACTAACATTTTATTGTTATTTAACTCACTGTTCTTACATTTTGCTTATTTTACTAATTGTTGAACTCAAATGTTAAAAGATATGTAAATATTGAAACTTAAATCTAAATGTGTAAATCTTAAATTGAAAGTTAAATGCTGGTTAAATGATATTTAAGTATTTGGAAATGGAACGCAGACTTTGCTGTTGGTGCTCAGCTCATGTTAGAGCATCATCATCCTGAGACAAGTGCAACAGCTAAAGCTCCAACGCAGCTAACGTATCCCTACAACACATCAAACTCGCAGTTGCGGCAGGTGTCTGAGCTGCACATCAAACTGTCAGACCACAGGTAGCATCCATATTGTTTTCAATTAACACATTGTGAGTTTAAATTTTAAATACTATCGTTCGCAACGTTAGCAGCAGCGTGCATTGATGTTTGTCTCAGGATGGTGACATCAAACATTTAGATTTAGGATTTAATATTTACATGGATTTTTTTAACATTTAGATTTAACATTTTGTAAAAAGTAATAAGGACAGTGAACTAAAAATACAATAAAATGTTAGTGGAAATTTTTTAACAGTCAGAAAGTGAACTAAGTAATGAAAATGTGTTGGTGACATTTTTAACATTTTATTTTACACTTTGGGCGTCGTTCATCTTCTCAATTTGGAATTTTGTTTAAACATTTATGCACTTGCCGTTTCTTTCCCTCAGTATTTAGCAAAGGAAGCTATTCGTGCCGTTGCACGTCACGGTTGTTTCCTCAGCATTAGCATACATATTGGTGTGTGTTGCCTAGTGGGGCAGACTGAGTCATGTGATTACAGTTGAGCTCTGTGTGTTTGTTTCAGCTGTTCTCATTTCACCACAGTTTTGCTGTTTTACGTCAAAGAAAGTGTCCCTTTTTCACTCCTTGAAGACAAAAATGAAAAAGTGAAACTTTTTCCTGTTGATGTTTCCACAAGAACAACATTTTTCCAAACTTAAACACTTSTTCAAGACTTGTCAACAAGAGCAAACTGTGCGTTATACAATGTGTCTTCTTCTATAGCAGACTGTTTAGAAAGAAACATAACAGTAGGGAATGCAGCAGTCTGTCATTAAAAAGCATAAACTTGCCAACACGTCATCCTGAGTATTACCTCTTTTTTCTTTTTGTTAAAAAATCCCTCTTACATGAGACTCAAGTGTTATGTAGTGTGTTTGAATCTGCAGGCAACTGGCTACCCCATGTGGTGATTCAGATGAGTTGCACCTTTTAAAGGAGAGTTCAAAGGAAATAAAAAATATATTATTTTTCTGCCTCTAAAATGTCTGATGTGTGTCAGATTGATAACTTTTGTGTAAACTAAGATGTASTGGGTAAAACTCCTATATTGAGAACATTTGCCTAAATTATAAATCTCTGTTTATTTTGTGGTTTTTCACAAACAGATTTTTTTACTATTATTTGTGCCACTAGGTTTGAGAGTTGCGTGGTATTGTTAGAGCAGGAGTGATTTAAAATTTGACGAAAAATTAGTTTTCTTGAGCTTCCATTTCACATGCCACAAGTACATTTGTTGTCTTATTGTTAGGTTTTGATTTAGATGAAAGAAGCTGTTGTTGTGATGCTTTGGCTGCCCTCTGCTGGACACTTTGTGTCTATTTATTTTTTAATTTTTTAGTTGCTTCTTTACAGCTGTACAATCAGTTTTGTTTCTTTTTTTTTTTTCTAAATAATTGATAACAGTTATACCTAAAGTTGTTTTTACTCTTGTTTGTTTATTTTTTGCTGTTTTTGTGGTCTCCTCCCAGGTCGTAGGCATCTTTGCCGGCTTTGGCCTGCTCCTGCTAGTCGCCTCCCCCTTTCTCCTCTTGGCCACTCCCATAGTCCTCTGCTGCAAGTGCAAATGCAGCAAAGGCGACGACGACCCGCTGCCGACCTAAATGTCGCATCAGAGTTGARGTCGAGCCGCTTTCAAGGATCATATTTTTGTCCCGTTTCACCACGTTCCATTCTTATTTTCCCGGCAGCTTTGGGAAAGCTTCATTTTATCAGGGGTTGGGCCTGCACCCCCGCCTCGACCGCTTTGGGATTCATCGCTCTGCGTGAGGAGGCCAGAAAGACAGTCTAGAAGTTTCCTCTAATGAGAGGTGCGAGGGTCAAAGGTGAGCGAAAGTGAGACCAAGCGAACATTGTGTCCATGTTTGTAAGAGTTTGACGGGTCTGGGGATGTCCTGAAGGTCTGTGCCACCCTGTTGGGGTCGTTACTTTTGGTTCATGTTTTGGTGGGAAACATTAGGAGATGCTGTTTCTTTTGTCACTCAGGAGCCACTTGAGGAAAGACTACTTTATTGCTTTGTTTTGTTGGTTTGCTGTACAGACACACACACCGCACTCACACATGTAGCTCCACAGATTCAGCCAGTAGCAGAGGAGAGCTGCACCACACTTGGTCCACGTGCACACTGAGCGGGGTTTCTGAGGTAGAGCTGAGCGGCTGCTGCCGCTCTCGGCTCCATGTACATCACGTCCTCTTGATGATGTCAATGTTTTATAATCTTGCGCTTTTAATAGAACCGTGCTAAGAGTCATGTCTGTGTTGTACTTTTAAGTCTTTTCCAGCAGACGTAATAAAGATGTATTAATATTAAAGAGGATTGCCACTCAAATCAGAAAATACATGTTTTTGTGATAAATGACTGGGCTTTACCATTAGCCTTCACTTAATACCCTTATTTGTTTTTCTGACTGTAAAAACTCCATATATTGATCAAACTATATGGTGAGTGGGGCTCCCATTTATGTCCAGCAGTAATCAAATCAAAGGCCCATCAAAGMTTTTTTTCAATGATTCATTAAAAACTGATGTGTCTCCTGTTATTCTCAGTCCTACGGTGATGGTTTAGCCAAACAGGAGTTAGCCTTAAATCCAGACGAGCCTAAATCAGGCAATCTGCCCGTGTGCATTACGAGAAGAAAGCATCAAAATCTWATCAGTCCAGGGAAAGTTTGTTCTTCAGGCATTATTCAAGTCTCACAGACAGGAAGTGAAGCCCTTTACTTTCAGATGATTCTATGATGTCTCCCATACGCCACACTCTTCATAGCTGTCGTGTAAAAAACAACATTCTTAAATGGTGTGCATGCATTTTGAAAGCCTTTTTAAGAAGAGCTGATCAGCATCGGTTCAGCCATTATTGTGTTTGATCCAAAGTGTAACTTCAATCCCACCTTCAACTTTTTAAATTTATTTTTAAGACTAAAAACAAACCCTTGCAAACTTGCATACGTTAGTGGTCAGAGTGTGTGTTTTCCTGGCGGATGTACTGCCCAACAACAACAACAAGCAGCTACTCCCCGTAGGGACGRCAGAAAAGTCTAAAAGGGTAAATATACAAGAGCATGCTCCAATGTGCTGCTCTGGACTGTAACACTTTATCTATGCAAGTTTGTACATCATCGTTAGCATTYTATACTGTATATATCTTAACTGTGCTTTGAGAAAAACTAAAGGTAATAGGTTTTGCTTACACAGTATATGGCTTTAATTTAAAGGGAAATTGTCTATATTTCCTTTTCTTCAGGGTCTGAATTATTAATTTGGTTAAAAAAATGGAAATGAAACCATCATAACCATCAACGTTGATTGAATAAATATCATTATAACAGTATTTAGACAACTGTTGATTTACGTGGATTATAAATGTTACAGTTTGCTGTTTTGATAGCTTTTTCTGCCATGAAACACACTTATGAAAGCATTTATTTCTTAACGTTTATCTGGTAGTAATCATACTGGTCCTTTGAATGTAAACAGGGTTTGCAAAGCATGGCCTACTGAGGACATTTGTTTTTGCTTTATTTTTAGATAATTTTCCAGCATGTTAGTTTGACTGTCGGTTTCCTGTAACAACTGACCTTTTCTTAAATAAGATCTACAAACTCTGTTCAGCCTGTCGACACAGYTCTAAAATTCCAACTTATCAAAAGCAGAAAAATAATTAAATGTGTAGCTACATAGAAGGAATGATTGTCAACCGGCCGTTGCCTTTAAGATTTTAAAACATGGAGACTGAGAGTCAAACCTTAAAGCTAATATCCACTGATTGTTTCTTGAGATATTTTGTTAACAGACAACCAGTGACTCCAAACAGTTTATAGCAAAATGTTAAAGCAAGAACATGTGCAGTTTGTCAGCACTCAGATAATGTGTCAGGGATCAGTCTCASCTATTACTTCACACCTGAACTTAAATCTGTATCAGTAAAAGTTTCATACAGTTTTGGTTATTTAGGGTCTGTTGTCTGTGGCAGCCATCTTTGTTTGGGTTGACTCTAAAAGGTAGCTAGATTTAGATGTACAGCCAGGTATTATCTTGGTTTTATTCAAATTAGCCCAGTGGTTCATATTTTCTTTGTTAAAAGACAAACACAAAAACTAACAAAAACAGTCCATCTATGTTTTCTAGCAACAGCGATAAAAAAAACACATTTGAACTACATTTCATTTAATGAACTATTTTCTTTAACTCTATTAATCCTTCAGACCTCAGGTGATTGAAAGTGGGCCTATAATTTTCCTTTAATCAGGGACCTGTTCAGTAAATCTTCCTATTATTTCCTTTACATACAGTTTGTCGCTGCTGTTATTTTTCATTCTTTAAGCTATAGCCTCAGTTTTCATTTTGKTGTGATTATTCTGTAATTCTTGTTCTTTAACGTTACACAAGGACTCCCTTTTTTTGCAAAGTCTAAACTGTTAAAAGCATTATTTCAAAATGTTTATGTGTAAGGCCAGTCAAATCTACTGTCATCATTTCTGGTTAAAAGATTTCATCATCACTATTTGAATATTTTCCATAAAAAAATCCATTTACAGCAAATATCTTTATTTTTGGTGTAAGTTTTCAGTTCATGACCAACRTCTCTTTGTCCTTAGATTTGTTTATTGTAATATTGTGTTTCATAGATGTGACCGCCTGGATGAACATAATTATACATTTAGTATTATTTTGTTTTTCAGAGTTTCTTCCCTTCAAATGTTTTCATTCTTTTTATGACAATCGTGCCAAGTWAATATTTTGGTAAGAAGGTCAGGTAAACTGAAGCAGTCAGTGCTTGTGCATTCAGCTCAAATATTAATGTACTAACAGTTTTTACAGAGTGGAAAACACTTTTTTCTTCCTCTTTTCTGTGTATAGTCTGTGATTTGTGTGACATGCTGTCTTATTGTGTAGCCAAAATTTGATGTCAGGCAAACAGAAACAGCTGTTTTTTCAGAAAGCTTTCTACAATATTGTATATTACACATAAAAATACAGCTTTTATTTGAATACTGCAAAGTGCTCATAATCAAAACCTCAAAGCAGGCACAAACTTCCATGTTTTTACACAAACATTTTCCTTTACCTGTTTGCTGACACTTAGGAGCTGATCGACTCTGCTTTATGCAACAGATAAAAGAGCCAAACAGCAGAAACTACAATCACTGCGGTTTTACATGGCTTAATCACTTATTTATCAGGGCTTGGAATAAAGGTCTAAAAGCACTTCAACACTGATGAATCATCTGCACAAGTTTTAGGGGCGGAGAGGGGGTTTCTGGTTTTAAACAAGAGGAAAGTTAAAGTTTGTAACAAAAGCTCAAGGTGGAACCTTCACATAATGCTTGGTTAAGAGCAGCAATTTATATATTAGATATTATTGTGTCAAGAGATGAAGCTGCATGATTTTCTCTGACCTCTASGTGTTAAATATTACAATATTGTAGCTTTTGAATATCTTTGGGTTAGTAGCATCAACCAGCTCATCATGCAGATGTCTATATTATACTTTTTTTTCAGCAAATGTATTTTTAATGATTTTCATGTCTGTTACCCTTTGTTGGTTTTGATTTTTGTTTGACCACCCCCATGATGTAATTTGTCTATTTAAAGAAGCTTGTTATTAATGTTTACAACAGAAATTGGGTCATCAGAGGAAGTGCTGTTGGTAAGCAAAATACATATGGAAAACATTGTAGTTTGGTCAAAAATTAACAAAGTACTGCGTCGTCAAATGAAATATTTGAATCCATTTTGTACAACTTCACACTCAGCATCTCAGTTTGTCTCCATTCTCACTAACACTGTGACATCAGGTATTAAAGGTTCTTGTTTTTACGTGATTTGGCTCTCTTGTGTCTTTTTACACTTCTTTGGATACAAAATGGCTCCCTCTAGTGTTCAAAGTGTAAACTCCCTGCTTGGAGATAGTGTTATAAAATTAAATAAACTAAAAGAT
>NW_013952404.1:8140583-8147598 GCF_001266775.1 Austrofundulus limnaeus | reverse complement strand
TGTGTGTGTGTGTGTGTGTGTGTGTGTGTGTGTGTGTGTGTGTGTGTGTGTGTGTGTGTGTGTGTGTGTCAGCCTTTTGTTAAGGTCTGCCAAAGAACAGGTTGTTCTCTCCCTTCTCTCTCTGCCTTTGTGTCTATTTCCTGCCAGATGCTGGATCGGGAGCATTAACAAGACAACCCTGAAAATGAAAGTGCAAACGCTCGGTGATACATCATCCCTCGCCAGCTGCTCAGTGCTTGGAAGTCTCTCCGCCAATCGCTGGGCAGGACCACAGGAAGTCGCCATCTGTGGGCGCCATAGTGACGGAGTTTGTGGATGTGCGATGAAGCTGATGTGAGAGAGAGAGAAAAAAAAGAGTGATTCAGAAGGAGAGCCAGGAGGTGTGAGGATGGATATGGCAAGATGGACACACAGAGAAGGAAGTGTGAAACACCTGGAAGACAAAGAACATTAAAGGAAGAATGGATGAGAGGATTCAGGGCCTTTGCACCTGCTCTGTATAGGAAATATTCCTGTTCTCAACACATCTGCTGGCTGAAGGCCCATCAGGGTGGTCTGTTCTGGCTTTACCTTCCTGCCCACTAATCATCCTGTTCCTCATCAAAATCTGCTTTTCTCCAAGTAGTTTAACTTTTTTTTACAACAGAACTGCAGGACAGAAACGCATCACACTCTGAAGTCACATTCAAATATAACTGACATAATAACTCCTTTAAAATTTCATAAAACTTGAAATATTGAGAACCTAAAATATAGAAACACGCATCACATTGTTTTATCTAATCTATAACAGAAGGTTGTGTTTTTGGCTATCTGCAGTTGAAATACTTTATTTTTTACTTATTTTAGTTTTTGTATTTTTTTAGACCAGAAACTGCACATTATATTTTTATAGTTTGGTTTCCAGTTATTTAATAAGTGATAGATTCTAATGAGAGGTTTTATAAAGCTACAAAAACATATAATTATTAACTGACACTGGCTGATTATCAAAGAAACCCAGTGTAAGTTAGGAGTGAAAATGCGTTAACTTGAGATTTCTGTAGCCTTAATTGTCCTGATTTCAGAATTTAGTGCAAATCACTCTTAAGCTAAATCCACATGGATGTTAGTCATCAGTCATTTTGGAAGAAATAATGAAATTGTTTTTAAATAAATGTGTTTGCCAGAAGAGGGAACCAGAGTGCTTTAAGAAAGAGCTCTGGTTCTTTGTCAACACTTCCTTTAATCTGTGTCAAATAATGAAGTACAAATACTTTACTTAAGTACAAATGTTGGTTATTTACTGAAGTAATTTTTTCAGCCTACTTTTTACCTCTCACATTTTCACACAGTTATCTGTACTTTTTAGAAATGCAAGACAGATTTCATTTATTTTTTTACTTCAGCTTGTTTTCATTCCGACTTGTTGTCTTTCAGAAAAAAAAACAACTGTCCAGATATATGGCACCTCCTGAATAGAGTGAATTTTACTGTGGTTGGATGAGAAGTATAAATATATAACAATCTGTCACCTTATTGGTTTGTACGATCCATCACACCTGCGCTGACACGTCACAGGACATGGCAGATGTAATGTAGCCTATATGAAGATGACCATAGCAGAGATCTGCATGTGAAACKGGTAGCTTTAGTGTGTCCCAATATTTTATGGTCATTATTGTCTTTAGAAAAAGTTATTTTGGAAGGAGGTTGGGTTGTGCACTGTGGACAACTGTGGCACAGCTTAAGCTTTAATCCTTAATGGCTTTTTTCTTTACATTACTTTTATACTTTAAGTAGCTTTAAAYCCAGTAGTTTTACACTTTTYCTTGAGTAAAAAGCTTGAGTTGATGTGTCTACTTAAAAAAAATTTAAAACCCCAGTATCTGTACTCTTAAGTATTGAATAGGAGTACTTTTGACACCTCTGATCAAACGAAGTGTGCTGACAGAAAAATGAAGAAATCTTAAAAAACAGACAGGTGAACTGTAAAATAATGAATCAAAGTCATTGATATGCTCTGACTATGCATTTTTTGGTAAGAACTTAGCATTTAGGACAGTAACAAAACCTACATGCCTCTGAGCTTTAATAACGGCTCTAAAGACCTTTTCTCCAGTGTTGACGTATCGCAGTGACAAGTGTCCATCAAACAAAGTAAACACCAATAACAGCTTCCTGACAGCTCTCCCCAAAAGTCACTGTTTAGGATGTTGGCCTTGTGCGTTCAGTCATATTTGCACACAGCTTACAGGACTGTAATTGTGACCTGAGGCCATTATACATCAGCCAGTGACTGACACTAGAGGACAGCATTCCAGCCTCTCCTATATTTCTCTCAGCATGTAGCTGTAGTTCACATCATCCCTTGGGCCGATGTCACCTCTTAGCTCTCATTAGCTTCCTGTGGTTCAACAAGATGGATTCTGGTTTGTTGAACTAAGAAAAAAAAAGTAGAACATACTGTATGTTTGAAACAAGATTTGACCATTTACTTCAAACACTTGTGATGAAGCATGAGTATCTG
The DNA here is from genome assembly GCF_001266775.1 of Austrofundulus limnaeus. Lineage (NCBI taxonomy): Eukaryota > Metazoa > Chordata > Actinopteri > Cyprinodontiformes > Rivulidae > Austrofundulus > Austrofundulus limnaeus. Next base: position 8,145,089 of record NW_013952404.1, on the reverse strand, counting down.
GAAAAAAAATCTAGATAGAGTTTTTCATGTTACTTCACAAACTGCAAAGACTTTTCTTATCACTTTGATCAGGAGAGAGGTACAAAAGACATTTTTACAATAAGGGCCTAATGTTATTTGAAGAAATCCATATTGCTCGCTTTTTTATGTCAGCGTTTTAGAAAATCAGTTGGATGGAGTTGTTGTTCAGACCAAATCTTAAAATATTCTTTGGAATCTCATGTGGTATCTCAAAATGTCTCGTTCAAAGTATTTATCATGAAAGATTTTCATCTACAACTACACCAAATTTTATCTCACTAACTGTAAAATTAATTGAGTTATAGCCTTTTTTTGTGTTGAATGATATTCATTAGCTGCACTGACCATCTTAAATTAGATTAATTCCAAAAGTTAATCAGTTGTAGATGGATGTCCTGTGATMACTTTCTGGGAGTTTGATTAAAATCTTAATAGAGCTTCGTTAGATATTCTGTTGACAGACAAGCAGAGTTGACTCTAACAGTTAAAGCTAAAGTTTTAGGCAAAGATCTCACACAATGAGTGGCACTTGGAGTTTGCAGTGTAAGTAACACACAGCTATGACCGTTCCAAATTTTAGCTCTGTAGCTGTAAAATTGACTGAATTACAGWCAGTTTTGTGTTTTACAAGTCTGGGTGGCTATGGCTGTCATCTTGAATGGTGTTGACTCTAAACTTTACTCATTTATATTTGTTCATCCATTGATTACGTTCTGTAAGTTTCATAAACATCCGTTCACCATTTCATGAGATATTGTGATAACAGACAAGTGCACGCACAGTCATGGGCAAACATATTGTTCATGTTCTCCATTTTACAACTTTTACTTATTTTCAGATTTTTTTCTTTCCTCTTTCTCTGCTGCCTCATACCATTTCTCTCCTCTGCAAGTATTTTTACTTCTGCTCCACCACCTCTATCGCGCTCCGCCTCCCCTCCTTTTTACCGGTTTTATCTGGGTGAAGTTAGCCTGGGGTCTTTCACCTGAGCCTCCTTACCTCAACTCTGAAAGGCCTGCTGGGAGATCATGCCTACCTTGTGAGAGTAACAGTTGTTAACGGCCGCAGGAAAACTTCACAAACTGGTTTCTGTCATGATGACATACCTGAGAATAGTGAAGAGCCGAGGGTTGGGGGTTTGCTGTGAATGGATGATTAAAAGTAAAGTAGATTAGAAATTGCTGTTGCAGATATACTGTATAAAAAAAAGCTAGGACTTCATTTAACAGAGTTCAACTAAAGTGTAATTTAGTTCAGTTTATCATTTTGGAAAAATAACCTTTTCTTGGAGTTCATATATTGATTATTTAATTACCATAAGGCTACAGTACAGAAGGGAAAAAAAAATCTGCAAATTTACCACGTTTGCGAAAAGCGCTGATTTAATCACCAGCCCACTGCTCTTTATGTAATGTCAGTCATGCATCTTTTTAGTCACTGGCAGCTGATGTGGGTTTGATTAGCGAGACTGGAATTGTCAGAGATGACGTTCTGTGCTGAGCCCCTACTGCTCCTTCTACCTCTACAGCTTCCAGCAATGCACCTGTTCCCTCAACCTGCTCAATCCTCACTTACACACACACACACACACACACACACACACACACACACACTGAGACACGTCAGTGCCTGTGGTTTTCAACTTGGCTTTACCTCATTAAAGACTCAGTGCATTCTGACAGGTTTTGACAGTGAAGGTTTCCACARAGAACCTGCCGTTGTGATGGATACGCAGCAGCTTATTGATGTCTGCTGCTTTAATGTGTCCCTCATGGCTGATGACAATAGGTAGCTCCYAATGACAAACTGGTTTGATGCAAAATTACAGAACTGAAAAGGGTGGGGTGCAAACTTGTGTATAAAGTGATGCTTTAAAGTTAAAATGAGAGTTCAGAGCTGTAGAAGTGTTGTGCAAAAATGAATATCGTACCTGCGGTAGATAACCCCWTCATCAACCTCAGTTTGGAGAAATAGAGTTTAATTTTGACCAGACTGGTGAGGYCTGGTCTGAGTGGGGCCAAGAACAAAGTGGATTTCTGCCATATTAGAACAGCTCAAATTTAAAATTAAAGAACTAGTATTCCTTAAAACTCACACAAGAGTTTTAAATCTCAGGTTGAGAAAAGCTGGAGTTATTTTGTGGTGGAACAGATTTGATGAGTTCCCATTTTACGGATTATCCACAAACGACATGGATTCTCCTCCATTTTGCAGGTATACGGACGCAAAGAGAAATCTCTTTTTTTTTTTTCAAAAACTCAGCTTCAAATTTATTTTACGTCTATACACATACTTTAAGAATACTGTTATAATGTATTTTTAAGTTTATAAACCATTAAGAGGTATACTTTAAGTACATGTCATTAAGTATACTAAAGTATATGTGTATTTCCCTGAGTGTACTTTTATTTACCATGTACACTGATATAAGTATACTAGCAGTTTACGAACAAGTATGCCTCTAGGACTAAATTGGCCCACAATTAGTTTATAAAGTATACTTAGAAGTATACTGAAAGTAAGTATACTTTTAGTTTAATCTTGAAATATACGACAAACTAGCCTGTGTGAAAACGTGCTTTCAGTGTAATARTAAAGTTTGTCTTGGCCAAAAGTTTAAAGGGGCAACATCATGTAAAATCAACTTTTTTGAGTTTTATATCATGTTATAATGTTATACTCTCATAAAAAAACATTCCCAAAGCCTTGCTTTGACTCATTCATTCATGTTTGAGAAATCCTGCAGCGTTTTTAGGAAGCCATGCTGAGGAGCAAAACGACAGGTGGGGACCAGAAATGCCTTTTGGGACCAGAAACATCCCTGGGACGTGTCTTTAAGCCGAGCCTCCTCATGGCGGAGCGCGCACCCCCTCCCCCTCCCTCGCTCCCTCCACACACACCCCACCCATGACTCCTGCAGGCTCTCAGGTGAAAGTGAAACTTAAACTGTCTGCTGAGCTCACAACATTACTTCTCACTCAGTGAAGCTCTTTTCAGATTAAAAATACCTTTGAGGAAATGTATTTTCAGATGGCAAGTAAACTGCATCATGGCACCCCCCCCCCCCACCTGCACTGAAATGGGCGGGACAGAAGTGGAAGGTGGTTCTTAAAGAGACAGAGGCCAATTTTAAGGCGTTTAAAAGAGGAAGTGATGAGAAGATGTTTATACATAAAAACGGCATTTTAATAACAACTAAAGGTGACATAGATACATTATTATGGTATAGAATTTAAATGTATGCCTGAGAAACACATAATATTTTGCCCTTTAAACATTAGTGTAGACTAAATATACTTAAAATTTTTGTAAACTTTTAGCACAAGCCAAGTGTAGTACAAGATAAACTTGGTTAAGTGATCTCAGATACTGTAAGTACATAAAATAGTAAACTGGAAGTATAATCTTATTTTTAGTTTAAAAATAGTATACTTAATGGATACTTGTACGTACAACTTTTTGCTAAGGGTAGCTGTACAGGGGTTTACACGCACATAGGTTGTTTTAATGTCCATCATGGTGAAGTGGGCCACCTTCTGAAAAGTGTGATGTTGCGTGCAATGGCAGTTTTGGTCAAACATATTGGTGATTTCTTATTTGAACTCTTACATTCAGTTTATATGTACATTTTTACATTTCCAATTATCCTAGTTTTTTTTATTATTTTTTCTATGAATACAACCCAACATTTCACCCTTGCATCCCCCCTCCCATTAGCACCTGTATAATCCTTTTGCCTCCTCCGCTTTTGGTCTGTAAATTAGCTCCTTAATGCTGCTTTTAATATTGCTGGAGTGTGCAGTCTTTTTAACACACTCTGGCGTTCACCCCTCTCGCGTGCCCTCTGTCAACAGTAAACTTTCAAAAAAGCGAGCTTAACAGGCCGTGAAAGGGCGGCACAGATGGCTACATCCTAGGTGGTAATTATCAACCACTTCTTTCCAACAAAAAAAAAAGGAAAGAAGAAAGAAAAGAAAAAAAACAACAAGTGAAGGTGTTGCAGACAGGTCAACTGATGCCGCTGACATGTTCGTGCATGAACTCTGGCAAAGAGCTCATGCCAGCGTACAGTGGAGGGCCTTCTGGAGCCCAGACAGCACCACTGACAGAGTCACAGGTCAACYCAGCCATAAGAGGATGATTTTTGGCTTCAGTGCACATCAACCTGAGGGAGATCTATATTAACACACAGTTCCACTTGACTAGAATGATCAGGGTGTTTTTTTTTTTTTCTTCAAATGTGCTTTTCTGCAGGCACTGAATTCATTTTTCTAATGAAGTTGTTAGGCTGCATTCTCACAGGTTAMTTCCAAACAAAGTAGAAAAGCAACAAGAGCCAATTGTGTTCATAATGTTTAAACCAATCAAGAGGCCCTTTAAAAGATTAACCACTTACTTTGCTTTGCATTTATTAAAATTAAAGGTGATGGCTAATTTGAATCCTCTTTAACTTGGAAAAAAATGAACACAGTCCAAGGTGATAGT
>NW_013952404.1:8114732-8140573 GCF_001266775.1 Austrofundulus limnaeus | reverse complement strand
ATTTATTTATTTATTTATTTATTTATTTATTTATTTATTTATTAAGTACCAGAAGCTGCTCTTCACATTTGTGACAAATTCTTGGTTAACTTGATGGATAGCCCCTCATCAGAGCTAAACAACCAGCAAAAATCTGAAGCTCCTATGTTTTGTATGTCCAGATACCCCTTTTTCAGATAAATCGGGGGTCTGGCGGGGGTGGGGGCACTGATTGGTGGGCCTGATGGATCGAGCTTCATCAGAGCTAAACAACAAAAGAAATCTGAAGCTCCTATTGCTTCTTTAGATTGTTTTTTTTATGTACAGTGCCCTGAGACAACGCATGTTGTGACATGGCGCTATATAAATAAACTGAATTAATGAATGAATGAATGAATTAATTAATTAGTTAATTAACTATGTTGAACAGTTTCTGCGTTATAAGCATTTTTGCATGTCCAAATACCCCCTCTTTGAAAGGAGCCCCCTCCTATATGGGGTGTATTYRAAAACCGTTGGCTGGCGCAGTGTAGGTCGGACTCATCTACAGTCCTGCCAAATTTCACGGTGATCGGTGCAGCCGTTTTTGTGCTACGGTTGACCAAAAATCTCTGAAAAAAAAAACAGTACGAAAACAATATGACTCCCGCTTACGCTTCGCGTGGGGGGGTCATAATTGCAATATACTTGCATACAATTTTCTGTCTTTTTTTGGCAGGTTTTCTTTCTTTTTGCCTTCAACGTATTGTTTAAAATGTTTCAGTTTTCCTAACTTTTGCTAGTGGCTGGCTAAAGTTCTACTTCTACGTATTAAAGAAAGTTGTTATACATCTGAGTGGCGCACTACCCCTTGAAGTGGTGAGAAAGAGTATTGCAACTCAGCCTCAGTAGGATAACAGTAATAGTTCAAGTGTTTTCAATTTAAAGCTAATGTGATCCTGTGACCCGCAGTRAAAAAAAKRMYWMMTTTMYYGSCCRRSAYGMMGSSYWTMMMGSCCAATTGTAGGTTGCGGCCCAAGGGTTAAGAATCTCTGGATTTTGTTACTTATTTCTCCAAGTTTTATTYAAATTCATATTGTGGATCATGAGATACTTTGCTAACACTACAAGCACAGACACAGATCAAACTGCACTTTGGTTTGTCCAAATCAAACTACTTGACTGTGGAATGCAAATGACACTTTATATCAGCTGCATCATATAGAAACACTTTATCATAAATCAAATGATAACTTGTTATTATTATGACTACTATAGGTCCAAATCTTTTAAGCACTTTATACAAKGTTTAGGTGATTGAAAAAGCATAGAAGTGCAACTAAACATGTGCATGTGAACCTGTGCGTGCGTTGGTGTTTGCATGTGAATCTGAGAGATGGTCCTGGTTGCAGCAGRGTGTGCGTTGCAGGCAATCCATAATAGATGATGAAATTTGGCAAGTCGTCCAGCCTTATGGTCTTTTCCTCCTCCTGCAGCTGCTTGTTTTCCCAGAACTCATCTGTGCTGCTGACCAAGAGTTGTGTGCGCATGTGTATCTGAGGGAGAGAGAAACCGAGTCCGTATGTCACTGTCTTTGCCCACGAGCGCTCCACGAGCATCTTTCCATTCCTCAATATGTCAGACTTGAATATGAAAACGGGCAACTTTTTCATCACTCATCCACCATGTGCACATATGGCCACGGAGCTGATGGTGAATGTCAAAATTGAGTGGAAAAGCCAAGGAGCAGTTTTCAAAGTGACAAAGCAGCACAGACTATAAATCTGAGTCACTCTGTGGCAACAAATACTGTTATTTCCTGTTCTCAGCCTAATGTTGAAGTAGATTAGTTCATACACAATAGGACACTCTGGTTAAGTATGCCAGAATGAAGAGTCTTTAGAAAAATGAATAGAAGGAATTCACACATCCCGTCTTAAATTCGGAAATGATGACACTATTGCAGTTTTGCTCAAACCTTGAAATCAACTAACACAGTCTCATGCAATATTACGTGATCGTGTGTGTGTTGTGAATGACTCCCAGCTACTACCACAACACATTTTTAGCTCAATATTTGAAAATATGACAGAACTACTGTAGGACATTTTGTGTATTTTATAGCTTGTTGGCTCTAGCAACCGACTTGAGTTGGATTTAAAAGTGACTCCGTTAAATTTGTTGCTTTCAATCATTAATTCCATAAGTTTAATTTCGTTCGATGGTTTGTGAGATAACATGTTAACATACTGACCGGGTTTACTCCAAATAGTTAATGTCCTTTTAAAGCAAAGCTCTTGTGAAATCTGGTATCACTCTGAATATGTATTTGGATTTAGTCATGGCTACTGCTGCAACAACTTTTGTTCAGTATCTGTAAAACTGAGTTGTTCTTATTTTTGTATTTTTAAATCTTTTTTATGATGATAAAAAATAAAAATTAATTTTTTTTTGTATTTTTAAAGGCTAGTTGGCTATGGCAATCATTATGTGCAAAATTGACTGAAAACATGAATCAATTCTTAGTTTCAATTGTTTTTTTTCTGCAAGTTTCATCAAATTTGCTCAGTGGCAAATTTTATTTTTTTTTCTTTAAAGGACAACTGCTGAACTAGCTGAGCATTTTGATGAAAAGTTGTTGAACATGGTTAGTTTCAAACTAAGGGTTTGGGGCAATTTGGAGTCGCACTTGCAGCTATAAACGCAGCTGTAAATAGTGCGTCATGATTGACAAGATATTTTAGGGTGTTAAGGTAAGATGCCTCTGAGCAAGGCTGTTACAGCAGCTGTTTTCTCACAGCTCCAGGAGAGAAGAGAAAGATAATATAGGAGAAAGAAAGACAGAGGTCAAGCAGAAAGCAAAGGGAGGGAAGATGAGCAAAAAGCAAGTCTTACAGTACATACATACCTCCTCCTTGCCCTTCAGGCAGACCAGGTGTCTGTAACTCCATGCTGAGTTGTACCAGAGAAACAGGCACGGTTGCTTTCAAACAGGTCCTCCTCTTCGTTCTCCCTTTCCCCGAGGACGACCACAATTAACACACACACACGCACCGAGTGCACGGTGAAGATAAAACATGCTGAAAATGACAACGCCCCAAGCCACAGCACATGGAAACGGAAAGAAACAGAGGAAAAAAAGAGAGAAAAAAGGGAGAAACAAAGAGAAAGAAAGCCAGGGAAGCACACCGGAGAGCCTGTTTTAAAAAGGTGCAGGTGCAGGAATTGAGTGACTGCCAGGTTGCACGCTTTCTTTTGGTTCCATATTAACGTTGTCAGCTTTTTACCTCTCCTCACCTGCACCGCTCCATTCCTCACTCGCTTCTGCTGTTTGCTGATTTCCAAGCGCTCCCCTCACACCCGGAGTCGACATGATCCACAAAACGAGAGTTTAACAGAAAACCGTCTTTTTCTCTCCGACAGGCTTCAAACAACAAGGTACAGTAGCATGAAAACATAAACATGAAAGTACTCTGAAGACATTCTGTTTTTACTTTTACAAGTTTTTAATGTTTTCACAAGCCTGTGCCAAGCAAATCAAGTCACTGAAGAGAGACACACAGGAGTGTGTAAAAGTTTTGAACTACAAAGAGTTTTGCTTTCAAACAGCCAGACTTTCTTGTAATCAAGTGGTCTTGATGTTCTTTAGACTTTCCGGAGCTTTCTTAAAGTTTTTCATAGAACTTTTTTGTGCTCATATTTATTTCAGTCTTTGTATCTGATCACGACATCATAATATGGCCTATACTTAAAAATGAGAAACTAAAACTAAAAACTAAAAAATGTCAGTCGCAGAATAATTTAAAAATCCTCTCTTTAAGTAATAAGAGAACCAATCAGACAAAAAATTGACACAGTACGGTACATTTCTAGCCTGGCCCTTGCCTTCCTACGCAGCTCCGCTCAATTCTAGTTTTGCTTCTCTGCTCCGTCTGGCATTTCTCCCATAGAGAATGGTTTTGCTGGCAGATTTTTAGCCGAACCAATCAGAGAACAGAACGTCGATTTTCTGCGCAGTGTCTGCTAGTTAGTTTAGCAATGGCAGTGGAGGAAGTGAATGAAGCCTATCCATTTTGATAAGGCTTCCAAATTAAATTAAATTTGTCTGACAAAGCAGCAGCTCTCATTTACAGTCGTCTTGTGCGGCTCGGTACTTTTCTCCTCTCAGTAGGGTTGTTTACAGCGCTCGCGATTTCCAGTTAGCTTCTTAGCTTAGCCTCCTTCACAGCAACATACACACACACACACACTTCAACAGAGGCCACACCTCCAGCAAGAATCGTTTCTCTATAGCAGCGATGTACGAAGCAAAGTGAAAGACAAGGGTCAGATTTTTACCAAGCTAGTACATTTCAGTTTCATCTAAAGATATGGGCATAAATTATCTTTGTGACAGGCAGCTGGTGGCAAAGTGCCAATAGATCCATGTTAAACTGTCTCTTTGCTAAGTTTTCTGAAGGATTCATTGGTCAAAGTAAGGTGGCCCAACAAACTCAGACTATTCCTCTGAAATGATCAGATACAAGGCATGAAAACGAGTGACGAAGAACAAATGTTAAAGAAAGTCTGAAGAGCTGTTGATCAAGACCAATTTAAAAGACAGTAAGAATGGCAGGTTGCTTAGAAGCAAAATATAAAGAAACAAAGGTTAACCTAAGACTTCAGCACAGAACTACTGGGCTGGTCCTGGCCAATTTGGTGCCCTAGGCAAAGTTTCAGGTTTGAGCAGTTTTCTAAATCTCACTGTCAATACATACAGTACATACTCACATACCAAATTAAATCATTTGTATTTGATATCATTTTTATTTTTAGGAAAGGTTGTTAAATAAAAATAGTAAATATAATTCTGTGGAGTGAAGCAGTTCTGGGGGGGGGGGGGGGGGTCCATGGGATGTACTCCCCAAGATAATTTTGTAAAAAAAGATCTACTCAAAACTATGCATTGTCCAGCCTTTTAAAGAGATTTTACTAAATTATTGATATTAATAAAACAACATAAAATCAGTGTTTTATGATGTCAGAACACTGAAAATCAGACTTTAACTGAGATCATAACTAAAARTTCCTTTATCCATATTTTGTTTTCTGTGTACACACTGAACATCAGTAGTTAGTCTTGACTGCATCATACGATACTTTTGTATACTTTTATTACCCCCATGTCACATTTGTGGCACTCCTAGATTTGATTTGATTTGATTTGATTTATTCATTTATTCATTTCATTTAAAACAAAAAAGTTTACATTACAAAAAATACAAAACTTATATCACAAAATAAAATGAAAGGCAGCAGAATGAAGAAAAAATCTTATAATATCTGCCCCTTTTTACAAAGAAAAAAAGAAGAAAAAATACTATGAACAATCTTCTGGTTGCAAAAATACAACAAAACAGAAACAACAACAAATAAAACTTACATAAATACCCCTTATTCTAATTTATATTTGTTCAATAAACCAAGTTTAATCATTCTTTTAAACACGAACAATGATCCAGCATTTCTAACATCACTCTCCAGATCATTCCACAGTTTCACTCCCTGTATCGACGAACACCATTCCCTCAAACTTGTTCGAAATCTGTGCTTCACAAATATTTAATTTCCCTTTACATTTTAAGAGCTTTCTCTTTTAACAAAATTTAACTGTATATTCAAAGGTAGCATGTTTTTATGAGCCTTAAACAAAAGCTGTAGAAAACTGTAATCAACCAACTCATGAAGTTTTAATAATTCCAATTGACAAAACAATATATTTGATGGGTGACTGTAGTGTTTTCTAGTAATAACTCTTATTGCTCTTTTCTGCAAAATAAAYCTGGGGTTTATTATCYTTTTACATGCCTTTCCCCATATTTCAARACAATATATGAGGAATGAAAGACACCCTTAGCATTTGCCTGAACTCTTTATGCTGTATTTACTAGTATTTGTGATACACCTAAACTTAAGGAAACATGAAAAARTGTATTCCTTATTTTGCAGACTTTTGTCTGAATTTGAAGAGGGCTTTAAGATGGTGAAAATAACGAGTAATCCTGATTATCAAAATACCGTCATGTTATCTGAACATACAAAATATTTATCTTTGCTGCTGTTAATTCATATCAAAATACTTCAGGGTTCTTTTAAGTTTCCAGATTTCATATCATACATGACAATAAACCTGGTTTAAACACAAGCATTACTGAACATATAGCAGCTGTTTGCACCATCACTGAAGAACATCTGGCGTTAAAGTAACACCTACCTGTTGGCCCACTAAAAATATCACCGCACTGACCAAATCTCAGTCTGTCTCTGCATCACTGGGTCTCATCTCCCATCACAACATTCTTCACTTCTGCCGCTATCAGAATGCCAGTTCCCATTTGTGCAATTCAACTCATCAGTCTTTCATGTTGTCTGATCACGTAGTCAACTTATTTTTGTCCCCGCAGATGTTTGCCTTCGCAATGAGAACTACTTTAATCAGAGGAACAGATGTCTCCTGCGACAAAAGCAAACCTTTACATTTGCACAAAGCACGTGTGCACACAGAAACTGGATAATTTATGTTATTATTATCCTTTATTTACACCTTATTAATTAATGTTTTCGTTACATTTATCACATCTCTAATGTGCTCTGCATTGATGAGAGAAAAAATACGATTAGTGATATATTTAAATGTTTTGCGCTGATTCAAAGTGGTCCAGTTTTCCATGAGCTTTAAGACCATGCTCGACAGAAGCTGAGCTTGGAGAGGAAAAAAGTTTCACAAATGGCCAAATGTCACTAATTAGTTTGAACTCAGCATTTTGGATGAAGCCAGTTGGTGTGGCGGGGTGGCGGTGTTGGCAGGGGGCAGCAGGAAGAGGGGGAATTGATGGGCTGAGCCTCAAAATGTAAATTAAACAAAAGGCGGGAGTTCACATGACAGCTTTGGAGGGGCAGGGCTGGAGCCTTCTGATTTTCTGTGTGAGAAGAAGAACAAGTGGAGCACAGTGCACCAAACATTGGCACATGGCGAACAGCTCGGAGGCAGCGGAAGCAAAATAACTTCTGTTCTAGGGAACAACAAAGGAGGAACAAACAGTGTGGCCCACAACTTTTTGGTCCTTATTATTCTGTGATTTCGTAATCAAGAGGATGGGATCTGATCTACAAACCATGGACAGCTGGTTCATTTCCACCGCCGGGCCTTGTGGGAGATGTAGTTTCTTCTCTCAACYACATATGCAAATCCCAACTGTCCCTCCCCTCTCTCTCCATAATTGCAGACTTTTCAGCAACAGAAGGAGGCCCATTTGTGTGTGTATATATGTGTTTGAGAGTGTCTGTGTGTGCAGCCTCTGCTCTTGTCAGGGTCCAGCCTTATTTCAAGGGATAAATAAAAGATGCAGAGTTCTTCTAAAAGGAACCCGGCAGAAGGTAGACACAGACAGGCAGATATGCCGAGATTCTTCAGAGAATCTGCTCTGTGCGTGTCGCTGCATCGATTCTCTGTTTGGATTTCGCAGGGTTCAAACAAGCTGCATTGTGGGCCACAGATTGTGTTGCCTGGGCGTCCCTCAAGTGACATGTAAAAAGCCAGCCCCCCCATCTGCCTGACAGATTTGTGCGGCAAGCTCCTGAAAGCTCTGGTAGAGAGAGACAGGTGGGGATGGACAAACAGACACGCTGAAGAAACGAGTGCCACTCAGTTCCCCTCAGCTGTCACCAGAGATGAGAAATTGAAACTAAGTTTACTCGTGACAAGCTGTGCCAGGCGACAAACAAAACTTTGTCAAACTAAGGCAACAACTTAAACCTCGGTGGAGGGTCGCGGTGAAACCATGCATCGCTACACCTGTCTTTAAGCTGCTGGAAGCTCCACAGGGCAGGAAACAGACCTGCTAATCATACACCCTGACAGCCTGCATCAGGATAAATTATGGTAATGGCATGCAGTCATCTGCCTGGTGCCATTTGACTCGACAAAAACACTTAAACACTCCATCTATTTCTCTAAGTGGGAAGAGGAGAGGCCATCTTGGATGGGTGGGCCTGTGGGTTTTTTGACAGGAACAGGGGAGAAGAAACCTAGTGACGCTTCAGTGACATCCCACAGTCTGTTCAACACAGAGGCAGGCGGACTTGCCTCCTCAAAACCTGCCAGCGAGGATGAATTCATTGCCATATTGTTAAAATGGCAGGAAGTTATTTACAGCAAGCCATGGAGCTGGATCGTAATTCTTTCTTTGTCTTGGTTTTTGTTTAAAAAGCTGTTGTTAAATGCCATTCTACACCTGTTTTTTCCCTGAAAACATTGTTTTTTATGTTGTTCTTATTTCAGCTGCTTCTCTCTGTGGGTTTTGTTGCAGCTTGTGAATTCCAATGAAAGATTTGGCAATTGTTTTACACTAGATACTGATGCAAACTGACCTCAAACCTTCAGCCTCAGAATTACAAGACCACTTCACCAAGTTACCACCGCCCCAAAACATTGCTTCCAATGTACAACAGCTAAAATCTAGGTTTCAAGTATTTTTAACTTACGAAAAGATTAAAAAGACTGACGCCAGTTACAAAAGCCAGGAGGTATACCAGCTTAGTTTAAAGGACATAATTCTTTTTCCACATTTAAATCATTTGGGCTCTAGAAAGTGGAATTGCAACACTTTATTTTGAATTCCTCCTTATTGTAACTCCACAAMCCCCTCTTTCACCCCAGGYGTATCTCAGATCAACTCATTTTGATGCTGTCTCTTTAAATCCAAATAAAGTGCTTCACACGCTGCCCCCACTCCGGCTTCCAGAGAGGTCCATTCTAGTTTGYTAGAGGGGTTTGCYACTATATAMTYGCGCAGAAACATTTTTATTTGCAAATTAATTYAAATATGTCAACAACAGAAGACTTGTATATCCAGCCTTACATGTTGGAGCCAGAGTCTGACACAGAGCCAGAGGAGAKTGAAAATCATATTGGTTAGTTGGGAAGTCCAGACCTTKATTWGAAGTTCTGTAACAAATACTGTGACATGATAGTTCAGAATACATCATAGAGAATAATGAAAACTGAACAAGTTGTAAAACATGACCCAAACAGAATCTATGTAGCACRGTAAGTCARTAAYTTTKAGCTTTCTTAACTCTTAYAGATTCCAAGTACACAACAAAATGCAATTTAATGGCTAAAAAAWMGYWTTTMSKWMYWMWWAKRRCRTTWWWAAAAAAGAGATAATAGCTTACATATTGGTAAAAAATGTGTTGTTTTGAAGTTATGAATATTTTCAGGAGCTTGGTCTATTATTTCATACTATCCAGTTGTATTTTATCCAGCAGGCATGTAAAAATCAAACATGCAGTATATTTCTTATCTGTGTAAAGCAGCAAGAACTGTATTTCTCATATCGCTGCATTACAGTTGTGTATCCTTTCACCCACAAAGAACAAGTCTCCCAGACTGAATAAAATTAGGCATGCTTTTAGTGTGATCACATTAGTGTTATTGAGAGCCACGGTGTAATGTCTGTCCAATCAAATCAATTCCCCTTTTCAAACCTGGAATCAATAGCAATATGTGGTTATTATGAAATGTATCTGAGCAGTGGCTCCACCTCTGGGAGTTCTGTCCTCTCTGTATATTTGTCCCTCCATATTATTGTCTGTCTCTGATGAAACCTTAGACAGGGCTATCTGAGTGTCAGACAGGATCGATACAAAACACGTCAGTGACAAGTTTCTGATCTTTGAGTGTATRGTCAGACTGTGTAAAACATCTGATTGGGTGGAATGATTGTCAGAGTTAAACAACTATGTGTCAACTCTGAGGGCTGTGGAACCATAATGATCCAGACTGACACTCACAAAGGACAATAACATAACAATATCCCAATTATGCAATACTTTCTGTTATATATTTTACACTGTTCAACAAACTTGAAGGAACTGGTGATCAAACCACCAATTCTCAGTTGGGATGGGCCAACACACCAAAAATATCACATTTTATTGTTAAAAACAATTTATTGTATCAACAAAAATTTGTAATGTTTAGTTCAGTGAATTCTGATGTTAATTTAATGACTTCTAATTTATCGTTTGGATTTGAAGAGAGCATCAACAGAGTTGATGTGAGAAACACCTCAGAAAAGGGGTGAAAAGGGTCTTGTGGAGTTACAATAATTCAGACCATACTATTGCAGTTTCACTATATATAAAGCCCAACTGATTTAAATTGGAACAACAGGATTTGAAAACATGTGTCACCTGTAAAGTATGTAACGAAGCAAACACGTCATCCTTAATCACTGCTGGTGAGATATTACTGATAGTGAGCTTGATCAAGAATCTCTAAGCATCATTAAAATCTATTTGGAAAACAAAACTGCAACAACACACACACACACACACACACACACACACNGAGATGTACTGAAAACCATGACCCAAAATGGGTCACACACGCCTGCTCCTCTCGGGCTCCCATTTGCTCTGGTGTGCTTTAATGAGCTTTGATTATCACGTGTGTGTGTGTGTGTGTGTGTGTGTGTGTGTGTGTGTGTGTGTCCATCTGTTAGCAAAATATCTCAAGAACCTCTGGATGGTTTGTAATAAAACTCAACAAGTAATTACTGAAAGGTACTTCTGGAGTCAGCTCAATCAAAACGGCAGGTACAGCTTATCATCATAGCCAACACAACAAGGGCTATAACTTAGTTATATTTATGACTATTGAGCTAAAATAATTGTAGGTGTGGCAGAAGCTGAGAGTCAACTCTCAAGACATAAAATGAAATCTTGCATGAAATTGCACATAACGTCATTTGTAAGGCGTGACCAGAATAACTATTAGGCCAGTTCTCCCTCCATGGAATTCTAGGTCTTTAATGTTGCCATGTCTTACTTTTTGTTCCTAAACTGTAACCCTGTTAGCTGATTTATGTCCCCACAACTCTAGTAGTATAGCCCGGTACACATACTGTATGTACACAGTCATCTCTTTGGTCTCATGAGTCTACCTCAAAATTTAAAAGTCACCGCAGCTCGCTGTCTCCATTTTGTACTTTATTTCATTACAATCCCACCCACCCACACACACACACACACACACACACACACACACACACACACACACACACACACACCCACACAATAGTTCATGGTTTTTCTAATAACACTGATCATCACTAGTTGGTTTGGTTTTCAAGAGTGCTTTATGTCATATTCTGCATTCATGCTCGAATATACGGAAACAACTCAATATTCATCCAAAAATACAACAGTGTATTTTGTAGCGGTCAAGTCAGCAAATCGTACAAATTTTTGTCATTTTTAAATTGTAACTCCATCATGAAAATAATACTGAGACTAGAATAAAGTAAGTAATAGCATTTTTTAAGAATTTAAACTTATATATATTTACTTACACTAAGAGCTAAGAATGTTTCAAGATGGCATTAATTTAGAATATCAAATGTCTCTTGCAAATGTTTCAACTACAAAAAAATACTAGTATTAAACAGCTTTTTTTACATTTAAATACATAATAATCAATTTGAAGGTTTGTGAGTTTCAGAGTCGCAGTGTTTATGCTTTTTTTAATCACGTCTTTGTTCGACATTTYAATTACAAATAGACAGAAATGGCAACATTTCTATCTGTACTGTGATCTGTGCTGTGATATATTTTATAAAACAGCAGTTCCTTATTTGATAGCTGACATTCGCTAGAACAAATGGACTCTAGCATACATTCATTTTTAAAATGACAGATGGACAGGGCAAACAGCACTGAGCAACCAGAAACAACACTTCAGATTACATCACTGGAAACCACCTGGCTTTGCTTTTCATACATGTATATTCATGCTGCCTTTTCTGCATTATGTTGAATGATGAGAAGATGGATCCACTGACCTGATGGATCATATCTTGTTTGTGCAGGCTGATTGCTTGAAGTCTGAAAAAAAATACACCAACTAGTTAAAAACCTACACAAAACAGTTCTGCAAGTGGTAAAAACTGAGTGTGAAACAGAAGCAAGGGGATAGCCTACATCAGGTCAAGGCTAAAGTCTGAGGCTTAGTGAGATAAATGTCACTTCCTACCCTCACTTTGCCTATGCAGCATAAAGGGAGCGACTGTTCGCCCCTTATCATCAGCTGCACATGCACACGCTGCTCTCTGCGTCCCGTCGTAGAACAATTAGCTTCATGGTGGCTCAGAGCCTGTTAAATGTCATTCTGCCAGGTAAACTAGCTATTATATCACAAAGGCTGCAGCTGAGTCAATTARGCAGTGTAGGAAAGAGGGGTAAAGAGCAGGGAAGGAAGGGAAGGGTCCGAGAACTGGGGCAACGAATTCACGAGTTCATCAAAGAGGAGGCCAGAGGGGTCGGCATCGAGAGAGTCTGAGAGGAGGACAGAGACGCAGAGATGGAACGCTTCAGTCCAGGAGGTCGCCAGTGGTATGTTAATATGACATTTACATCAGACTAGACCACATCATCATATCAAATATGACTTCTAATTAGCTAAATGGCTACATATGAGTGCTGGCATGTTAATTTATTACCGGTTGTTTAGCTGGAAAACAGTTAGCCAGGTTAAAAAAAAGGAATCAAGTGTTTTAATCTGTATTTTCAGTCAGAAAGATTATTAAGCCAGTTTTGTTTTTAGTGGCTAAGTTTTGGATGAGTTGTGAATAAACTTGGTCAGGGTCAAAATGTAAGTGCATTTATATGACCAATTTGGTCGAAATGACCAGTAAATTATCAGATTTCTGACCTGGATCCTGATATCATGAGTGTTTCCAGAGATATGTCTTGATTTGTCTTCCTAATCAGCATAATTCATTGATATTTGGTCTAAATCACATTTTAGGTCATTTTAAAGAGGAAACCTCAAAAGTTTAGTAGAGTTTTAGTTTAGTTTAATAGTTTATTCATTTCAATTACAAACAAAAATTTCAATACAAAAAAAGCACTGATCTCATAAGATGAAAGGAAGCAGAAGAAGAAAAACCCCTATTTAACAAAAATAGTATTTGGATGTTGAGATTTACCAGCTGGAAATAAATAAAAAACTTTGCTAGCTTGTTAGGAAAATCTAAAAAAAATTAAGGTGTTTTTGCTCAAAATCTGTTGTTTTGTTGCTACTGCTCAAAAAAGTGTTTAGAAAAAATTTAAGGTGATATTTGAGACAGTTCATTCAAATGATACATTCATTGTATTTTGACAAAATGCAYTCATTGCAAATGTTTTCATCAAAACATTAAATCTGCCTTTCTCTACACACCACTTCAGGACTTAGCATTAGATTAGCATCAGATCTTGTTTGTGATTTGTCAAAGTGARAAAAAAAAATCAAGTGCTTTAAATGTTCTTCAGAACTTTTTTTCTTTTTTGGAACAACTGAACACATTACAGTTCAAATAGGATGTGGACAGAGTGAACCCAAAACTGTGAGGCGACTTCTAAAAGCAGGCTTGTCACAGATGCTGTCCTCTCAGCAGAGTGACCAGATGGAGGCTGATGTGCAGGCCACATGAAGGTGGCCCCTGAGGGACCTCCCAGCCCAACCCACCCCTCCTCACCGCCCCCACCCCTGAACTGGGTCTCCGGCTGGGCAAATGGACCTGCTCTCTGCCTCTCGCCTGCTGTGTAGGCCGCTCCACCCCTCCCAACATTTACCCTTTCCCCCCTGCAATGCATGGTGCCTAAATGCCAGCACGTTCCACCTGGACCTAGCCAAGCCTGTCCCTTCTGAAANTTTATAGATTTATTTTCATTGGCATATTTTATGTGTTTCAGTTTTTCCCTAGATTGCCCTGAGCTATTCATTTCCTCTTCCCCAAGGCCTCCACATGCTCCATTCGAACAGCCAAAATTGGCTCGCATTTCCATAGCTGTATGACAAAAACTTGCGTCATTCTGTTCATAGCTTCAAGTTTTCTGCCCCTTCTGCCCATCGGCTGTACCCAAAAAAAATTTCAAAAGAAAATTATGAACAGAACTGGTGACAATGGGCAGCCATGGCTACTCTCAACTTAGAGTGGTCCAGTTTACTGTTAACAGAGAAACTGAATAGCAATAAAATACTCAGAGCACCACCAATAGGGTACCCCAGGGAACACAGTCAAATACACTCTCCAGTCTACAAAACACATGTTGGGCAAAGTTCCACATACCCTCAAGATCCATAGTGAGACTAAAGAGCTAGTTCAGTGTTCCACAGTCGAGATCTCTTGAATCTGAGGTTTGACTATTGCCCAGACTCTCTTCTTCAGCCTCACTAAATAGATTTTACTACAGAGTCTGAAGATTGTGGTTACCTTGTAATTAGAACTCACCCTGTGGTTCTGAAAAGGGGAACCTCCACCCTAGTTTGCCAATCCAGTGGCACTGCCCTCGACGTTAATGCAAAGTTGCAAAGATGTGTCAACCAGGACAGCAAACTGAACAAAATCCAGAGCCTTGGGGAACTCTACATTGGTGGTGCCAAACAATTTTTATAGGACTGTCCACTCTGAGACCACTGGTCACACAGGAGTGGCCCAACATGCTTTTCCCCCCTTATGTGGCAGTTTGCTGAGGATCTAACTGTGTTTCTTGGTTATTTTTCTCATTTACTTTTACAGGCAGTGACTTCCATGCAGAATTAAACTACAAGAATTATTTGAGCTGTACAGTTGAAATGAACATTTTGCTTATGGAAATAGCTTTGAAAATATTCTGCTGACAAAGTGATCGCTCTGCCTCAGGGACTCTCATCCCCAGTTACGGATGGGCCAAGCCCAAAGTCCCCAGACTCAGCTTCCTCCATGAAAGATGTGCTGGTGGGGCTTGAGAAGGTCGACAAAGTTTTTATTTTATTTGACCTTTTATTTAACCAGGTGAAATGTTTGAGAACCAGTTCTTATTTACAAACACCTTCCAACAACTGTCGTACTGTTAACACTATAGAGTCAAGTATTTTCTGAGGCTGTACTTGCTATAAACATTTGACAACAACTAAGAAAAGAAAACTGATGTGGTAAAATTTCCTTTTTTTAATCTCTAGTAAACTCAGTCGGTTTTGGTTCAACTTCTGTTTTATGTTTGGATCTTATGAAAGTATAAATCAGTTATTCCTAAACAAAAAAAAATCACAGTATGAACCTTTTTGTTCTGTACCTCACTGGAAGTTCTTCTCAAGCGTCATTGTAAGGACACAAGTACTCCCTAAAGTGCATTAATCAAACCTTCATTCTTTTAGGTTTTTTTCAGCCTGGCTTTCTTCTCACATGACTTTATAGTTTATAAGTTAAAAAAACATCACTTGTTACAAAAGGTTTTATTTTTATCCGATAAAAACTTAAGTTAATCTCTTTTTTTACACCTAATTTACACTACATGCTGTTACGATCCACTCCGCTCTGCTGTTTGCTGCTGGAAACGCGAGATCGTACAATAAATCTAGTGATAAATGTGGAAGTCTGAGCAAAATAACTAATTTTGTGAAAGACGGTCTCCAAACACAGTTGAAACTGCATCACTGTCGTCTTTTTGAAACTTCTGATTTCAAACTAAAATCCACAAATATTATTAGTATTGTGTGTATACACATATATGCTGCATGCTACATGTTGCCATTTGCTTCCTAAACAGAACCATACATTTTGACAGCATTTGTGTAGAAATATATCCATATATTGTATTTCTTTTATTATAGCTAGGATTTTGACAAAATTAGTCTGCCTTTTGTGAATTGTTTTGAAAATATGGATGTTGTGCTTGTTCCTTTTCCTGTTGGTGCAACATGATCTTTGTAGTTTGACTCTGGAGCGGCTTGGCAAAAATAGAATTGGATCTAATTTTGGCTAATCGCCGTCCACTCACCGCTGCCCTGCGCGACCATGTGGAGCCGGTGTAAATACACTCATTGATCATCATGGTTGTGTATTTGCTGTGGCGGTCAGACCCCAGTGGAACCACATCCAGTGTAAATTAGGGGTGAGTTAGCAGCAGAGTTATTAAACCAGGGCATTGACCCAAATTATCTGATTTCAAAGCATTTCCAGGGTTTTGTCAACCCGGAGCAGTGACTCTACTTATCTGAATCTGAAGTATTTTCAGTGAGTCGTTGATCCAGAGCAGTGAACTGTCTCACCTGAGTCAGCAACATTAACGGTGGGTCATCAACCCAGAACAGGGAACCAACTCAACTGAAGCATTTCTGGGGATTCTGCTGTTTTAACTCACGAACTGTCAGAGGACATGTAGGGTCATAACTCAGTGTGTGGATTTGGCTCTTTGACCCTGTGTGTCACAAATTGATCCGCTCCAGTACAAGTCTAACTTCATGGTTATTTTTTTCCTGCACTAAAAAGCTGAAAAAAATGATATTTTTCTAATACCAATTCACAAAATGACAAAATAATGCTAGTGTCCCATCTAGTTATTTTATTTTGCCTATATGTTTGGAGCATTGTCTCATCAGCTATCTGCTTTATTTCAGCACTACTTTAGTCATTTTTAAATATTTGATTTTTATTTTCAAAATATTGCATTGAACATTAACATTTATTCATTTTTTGCCACATAAAAAAGTGAGATCATTTTTAATTTATTTTTTACCATACATCCTTTATTTATTCTGGTATTCTGGTGTTTGAATTAATAAAAACCTGTTTATAGAACATTTTTTGCACCACTGATTTTGGCAAATGTGACCCCAAGAGCTAATAACTTATATTTAGTGTAATTAAAATCCCTCTGTGGCCTCAGAACAGAAGTCCACTATAGGGACTAAAAACCTTTTTAAAAAAACATAATAAGGAATAATTATTTAGACATCCAACTGTGAGAAAGTTAAATCATATAATAAGACTTTAAGTGTCAGGGTATATACAGTATACTGTATGTGTGTGTGTGTGTGGGGGGGGGGGGGGGGGGGGGGGGGGTAAACGTGACATGCTGCGCTGAGAGCACTCACCCCTGACTGAAACACAGGGGCCCGAGGACTACAGCTGGTTGTCTAGATACAGATAATGCTGTTAATCATGCAAAGAGGCAAACAGCTTCACGGAACAATGAGAAACTGCAGAGCAGTGACTGGGAAATATAGTTTTACACACAAACATAGGTAAAAACACACACCATCAAAAAAACATTGTCCAAAAACATGCACGATAACGTGAAAGTAAAACCTAGTTTGGAAAAGCTGATAAGTTCAGCTCAACGTGCACAAAACTCTGCTGTAAGTTTCTTGTTTTGTTTCTGCAAACTTCTTTCTCCCTGCCCGATTGTGCCGTACATTTCCTTTTTGGTGTTTATTTTCCTATGAAACCCACTCCCCTTCAGTCAGGCTGTTGTAGTCAGTTACTGCAGCTAGCTGCTCAGATGCTGTCGAACTGAGTGGCAGCCTCCCCAGCTCGCCTACATCTGGGGTGTGAGGGGTACGTGTCGCAAACAGTCACACGTCCTAGAAATCCACTCTGTTTATCACCTGCTGACATTCATATTCATGTCACTATGCCTCTCTGGCTTGAGAAGGGATGCAGTTGGTTTGCTGACCAGCGAGGCTTTATTCTGTCTACAAGCTGCTGAAAGCACATGACTGCTTTCTGTAGAAGGCTTCTCAAAGTAGTCTCTAATGTACTGAATATTTAGCCAGTCACAACTAAATATGAAAGAAGTTTAAAGACTGTAATGTAAAGATTAAAGACTGAGTGTCAATCGCAATTTTTTAAATTTAAATTTCATTTTTAGGGAATTGTTAGTGACTCAAATTTGCAAAAAAAATTGGTGCAAAAATATATGAATTTTCTGTTGCATGTTTACTGAATTCTGAGTGTGACGAAATGATCAAAAGGCTTCTAAAACTGCATTATTGGCTCTGACATTATTTTGTTGCCCACCTCAGTTCATCTGGAGAGCAGAGTCTGAAACAAACATAGAAAAGGCTGGACCACTTTTCAAAAAAATGTATATATATATTTTTATCATCAGTGTGTTTTGTTAGACGTGGATATTTACCTCAGATGTTTTCTGTCAGAGGAGAGCTCCCACGCTGATGTCAGTTTGGTACCACTAAGACATGTTGGAGAAACCTGTGACAACTTAGTATTTTTTAATATAATCAAGACTTTGCAATTCATTCAAGAAAGTTGATACCCTTTCAGGAGTAACCAGCACAGATCTTTTTACAGTTCTTAATATGTGTCAAATCTGGCTCCACAAGCTTCAGTAAGGCCATAGCTATTTCTAATTGGCGTACAACTCTTGCTTTGGTCCTTTAGACTTGCTTTTTTKTTGACTTTTATGTACAAAGATGCTTATACTGTATTTATTTGTGTACAATGRAAGTTCAAGTATAATGCAATCCCAAGTTTTTTGATTTAAAAAGCATTAAAAATCTAATCTATGTGTATAATGTTACCTCTTATTTCATATATACTTCGGGATATTTTAGTCATTGTTGTATACCCTCTGGTAAGTAAACAGGTTACTTACCTATTTTCCGTATGACACCTGTGAAGACTTGTGGGTGTGTCATGGCACTGAAAAATACACTTCAAGAGCAGAAGCCTGCTATCAAATCAGAAAGATGGACAGCTTCGAGGAGCAGCTCGTCCGGTTCTACTGAGCATGACAATGTGTAACGTCCAAGTCTTCTCTCCATCTCTGCGGTTAACAAGAACAAAAAACAAGTCTTTCTTACTTCTTCTCCTCATCCAACAACACAAGCCTCTCTTCAAACATCTGATATGTTGTCAAAAGAAAAAACAYTTCGTTTTGTTGTTTTTATGCTTTGCTATGCGAAACCTATTCTACAGTGGGAAGGCAGAGGTAGAAATTATGATCATKTATCCACTGTGTCATAATATTTCAGTATACCAGAAGATGTTAACATGTTTTGTAGTATTACATTAGCAAATAAATCAGTCAACATTTACTCCCATATATAATACAATCCACCAACTTTATGATTATTTTATTTTTGGATTAAATTTTAGCATTATCTACACAAAATAAATGAGTTTCATTAGCATTTTAAGTTGTGATAGTGATAAAATGATGAAAAAAACAAAGCTTTTTTATTATAAGCCTCACTTAAAGATAAGAAGGTTGGAATTTATTGCTTTTTAATTTGCAGTGCTTACAAAAAAGAAAAACAAGTCAATTATATTGAAGCAATTTGAACCATTGTACAAAGTTTTTGCATATCTTGCTGGTAAAAGAATGAAATTATTCTTGTGGGTCATTTTAGTTTTTACATTTATTTTGTTTGTTCTAAAACTCAATGTTCAGCTCTTTTTTTTTTCGTAATGCATGTTAACCTTTGTGATGGGACTTGGCCTGTGTTTGTGTGTGTTTACTCTTGTGTCGGTTGGTTGGTGTGTGTGTGTGTGTGTGTGTGTGTGTGTGTGTGTGTGTGTGTGTGTGTGTGTGTGTGTGTGTGTGTGTGTGTGTGTGTGTGTGTGTGTGTGTGTGTGTGTGTGTGTGTGTGAGTGTGTGTGAATCACAGGGGGCTTCGCTTCCCTGTTTGGCTCACATTTTGGCAGCCTGGCGTACTCTGCCATGCATACGGAAACATGCAGGAGTGGGCCTGGAATCAAGGTCAGGCCTGGAAAACGATGTAGGAACACTCTCAGGATCTGCCTTTCTGCTGAGTTTGGCATTGTGCTCAGTGTCCCTCGAGGCCACAGCCCGGAGTCACCCACATCAACCTGAAATGAGCTGCTGGAAGACAACTTAGGGATAACGTTCGGAGACTCTTGGCATGCTGGTTCTGCTGAGGAAACTACATGGTCTTTTGGCACAAACGTAAGGCTTTRGCTAGCCTTGTTAAAGATTAAATGTTTGAGTGGAATTCCAGAAAAGACTCATTTATAATCTGCTATACAAAGGCATTTCTCCCGAGGAAAATATGATTTGAAACAAACGAAACACAGTGTCCAAAGCAAAAWCCATAGCTGTCCATTTCATGTCCGAAACCTTGTATTGTATCATCAAAATCTCAGAGGGCGAGAYAGGACACTGACTGACAGTACAAAGACGCAAAAATCAGAAAGCCCCTTTACCACTTTTGTGCTGACCTTAAAAAGCGCAGCGCACTGTGCAAACATCTGGTCCATCAGCTGGATCCTATGCATCAGCGGGCACAGGGACACACTGGGACAGGTTGGCGGCTGCCTTTGACAGCAACAGTTAATTTCCAACATAATCAATTTATGTGCAGCTCCATAATAACCATCTGTGTTCTGCATGAGGAGGACAGTCCTGAGGAAGAAAACAGTGCTGGCTGCTCCTCCTCTCCATAAGCAACGCCAGAAGCTAAAGGGAGGAGGAAGTAGAGGAGGCAGAAGACGGGAAGAAGAGGAGCGAAGGAGGTAGATAAGARGGGAAGAAGGAGAGACGAGCAGGAAGTGGTGATGTTCAACAGAGGTTCAGTTAAGAAAAAGGGAATTTTGGTGACGAGAAGATGAAAACAAGAGGGCAGAAACTTGCTAACCATCTGAAATGCAGTCAAGGACAATTTGTTTCAGGGTTAAAAAGATCTTTGCTCCAAAATGCAAACAAACTGAACAAAGTAGGTTTCTTCCAGATTTTCCTGCCTTAAATTTGGTTCGCCGACAAGGTTAGCGTCTTTGGCACTTGAAACCCARAGTATCCCCATCCACCTCCAATGTCAAAATTTACCAGGGAGGATGTCACTCAGACGATTACTGAAACACCTTAGTGAGCCAATTACACTGTGCGCTGTCAAAGCCAATAGCGAGCGGTGCCTCACACTCAGACACCCACAGCTTGGCTGGTGTGAAACAAAACATGAAAATGGATTCAAGCGCTGGTGACCCTTCACCCCGCTACATGCAATTTTCATAAGAGTAATCAGCATAATGTCCCAGCCGCTGCAAAGTTTGCTTCTGACTTGCTTTGACCTTAAAATATTTTGTTCTTTTAAAGGGGTAAAGCTTTGAATAAAATTCCTGCTGGTATTTTAATTTAATTTTGGAATGCATCAGTTTTTACTTTTTTAATTTTAGCGAGAAGTAAACTCTTTTTTTTTCTTTCTGCTGATCAAAAATTGCTTCATCGCCCAGAATCCTACTGGAGACTGAACTTTAAAGCAAAGAAACTGTTCAGGCGAGAAAAGAAAAGTATTAGTTTTGCAATTTTCCTGTTATTTTATTTATTTATTTATTTATTTATTTATTTATTTATTTTGGTATGTGAGCTTGAAAGTGACATAGAAGAGCGCACCCAAATAGACATTTTTTGGCAAATGCCAGCTTGAACCTCAGGTGTGATTTCTTTTTTAAACTTCTTAAAATAATAACAATATATACATACTGTATTTCAYCCCATCACTGCTGGTGGATTCAGTCCACAGTTAGGTTTAAGTGCAGTCCATCCAACCTGTGATGCATTATACATGTGCTGCATGAATGTCCATGTGTCCCTGCACATCCTCCGCCGTCCTAATTGACATGCAGCAAGCCCTAGCAGCTGCGAAGCTCTCTGTACATGGACGTGTGTATGTGAGTGTGTGTCTGAGTATAGTGTGTATAGCTCTCAGCAAAGCCCCTGCATCCTCTAGGCCACCTGGACATAATGGCCTTCAGCTGCCACCATCACCACTAATACAAGCAGCAGCAGGAGCTGAGCGAGAGAGCCATTTCTAACACACGCACTCGTTTTCTTTCTATCACGCACAAACCTAGGCAGTTGMACAGACAAAACCTCATTTTGTTTGTATTTTGTATGTAAAAGTGACATTTATTTAGTTGCACTTGTGCAGAACCTCAACAAACCGCGTTTCAAAGATGCAGAAATACAATTCTTCCTTTAGGGTTCAGATTTCATATGATGCTCTTCACAGCAAAGAGAGAAAGAAATTTTCTATTACAGGTGTGTTCTTTGTTCACACTGAATTTGTGATTTAGTGAGTGTGTTTTCGATACTGCATTTTTTTTCATCGTCTTGACAATTTTTTTTTCCTTTTTCCTATATCAGAAGCCTTTGATTCTGTCCTGCTTCTCAATTCTTCATGGAACTCCAGCATTTCAAAGAGTTCTTCCTCTCGCTCCCCTCCTCCTTCCCAAGCGGAACGTCGGCCAAGTCTGGGAGAGGGACTGCCCTTCAGAGGTTGGCTGCTATCAGCAGGGGGCCGCGTGTCTCCAATTCAGGTCAGCCTTGGCTACAGACGAGGACTTAAAAGCGAGCCACAACGTGTCCTGTGATCCCAGTAAGCACGCTTGTTAGTGGAATTGATAACCGACCCATACACCTGGGTCCTCTGAAGTTGGCATGGCAGTTTAAAGGGGAAGACAGGGAGCCAGGGCAGCAACATACCGCATGCAAACGTGTCGAACCAACGAAAGGAGGGATGAGCAGAAGTGGGGNGGAGAAAGGTCTTTTTGGCATGTGACGAAACAGAATACGTTTGAGAGAGCGACCTAGAACATTGTGGAATTATGTACAAATACAGGGCATATGGCTTGCAATCATTCTGAGAATCCTAAATACGTTTTGGCACTATCGTTTAATTTCTTTTTCCACAAGGTTTAAAAAACAAGAAGAATCCTGCACACTGATCTGAGTGCAGGATTCCTCCCATTGATCCGATAAAAGCCGTGGTTTTGAGCTTTATGTCGTGCTCGTGTGCATGCCGAGCTGCAGCTGCTACAGCATGTCCCATCARTCCCCTTTCCAAACAACAGCAACACGAGCAGCCGCTCTCAGATGCCACATTTATGATAATCAGAGTATAATTCATTTATTGGGTCTACCTTTGCCATGTGTTGACCCCACGGCCATGTTGCCAGCTCACATCTGGCTGCATGGTGCGCCGCTCAGTCCTGGATGGGATTTGCCCCTGGTGATGGGGCATCTGGGAGGCCAGATGAAGCCGAGGCTTGATGAGGGTTTTGTCTATTATGGATATGGGGCTTTATGGAGGCATTGACAGCTGCACATTGACAGTCTCCTGAGCAGGAGGCCTACTTCAGCAGTTGTGCTCTTTCTCTTGTCGAAAACACAACACACACAAAAACAAAACAAAAAAAACCACAGAGTTTTGAATTTTGAAAAGATTCTGTTTGCGTTTGTGTGTTTTAGATCAACTTTATTGAAAATAAGAACAAGATGGCAGCTTTTTGTTTGTTTCATTGTTGAAAATCTCTAAACACATTTTATTACCACARAAAATGTTAAATGTTCGTTCTGTTTTTAAATCATCAGCAGTTCTAAATTTAGAGTGACATATGTCATCCTAGTCGAAATGTCACGTCACGCAGATGCTGTAGGTTCAGGGTCYGAGCGTTGGATGGAGGGAGATATASAAATGAAAGATGGATGCATCTACAGACCAAGCTGCGCTGACGTTCTCCAACCTTCCCTCCTGCCCGCCATTTGTGAAGGATTTGGGGATTTCATAATTTCCTGTTCTTTCTGAAAGGGGGATGGCAGCACCTGGTCCACACAGCTGTACTTCATTTAGAGAGCAATTTGAAAAGAGCGAGGGGGAGAGGAGAGGAGCGAAGCAGCCTTGTCATTAAGGGCTCCAGAATGGCCTCCGTTTGTTAGACACATGGCACAGAGTTAATGCTGCTGAATGGGGAATAGGCGCTGTTGATGCTGTCACAAATTTCTCATAAGTGCTATGACATCTGAAAAAGCCACTCCAAGAGCAGGGAGGGGTGGTGGGGGGATTCAGATTTTCCTTATCAAAGACATTTTTTTTGTAGGTAATTGACAGCTGCGGCTAGGATGTAAAAGCGCGTGTTTCTGTCTCTTAAGAAGCATATTCTATTTGTGTACCGGTTCATCTTTCATGCACCTTGAAGTTTGTTGTGCGTGCAGGTGATCAGTTGCATCAACGACTTGACAATGAGAATAATATCCAGGTTGTTGGTAAACTAAGATGATGCAAAGGTTTGTTGTGTGGATGCGCAGCTGCCTCGCCTCCTCAGAGTTGATCTAATTGATTTTGACGTGCACATGTGCAGGGGAGAGAGAGAGAAGGGGGGGAAATAAAAATCTGTGAGGCGGGATCAAAGGCAAACGCTTTATTGCCACATCACAGGCCCCTGCTGCATTTTGAATTCTACCAATCTGTCCAAACAGTCAGATAAAATCCTGCGATGAGGAGATGTGCCTCTCCCTTTGCCGTTCAGCCTCCCGACTCCTCCCCTTCCCCTCCGTGCCTCACTCCACCTCCTCTGCCTGCTTTGACATTTCGCTCGTTTCGAGTGATGCTTGAGTGGTGAGAAGTGATGCAAGAGCCACCGGGCTGGCACGAAAACTCTGATCAGCTAAAAACAACTTCCTCAATAAGTTGTCGGAGACTTGACAGACGCTAAACAAAAGCAAGCAGGGCACGGCGATATTGCAAATGCACTGAAGTGTCATGATTATCTGTGTTTTCTTTAGTCAACGCCACAGTGTCTCAGAGAAACCTGCCTGGAGTCAGAATATTTACCAATGTTGTGAAAACATGCTCATCTGTGAAGATAATAGTGTAAATGGTGGGTATTACTATTACTAGGAAAATGTGATTGTTGCCAATCTCTTGGAGAAAGAAATCCAAATTGCAAGACTGTTCAAACCATGATGAAACCTGAATAATGATTATTCAAATACATCTCCCAGCTGTCAGGCTTTGAGTCTTTTGTTTCACTAGACAGGAAAATACCCCATTGCATTGTATGACATWAAAAGGGCCTCTGAAGCATTGTCTTCAAGTTGAGAGTGAGTTTTTGATCAATGAGCAATTGTTGGCAGTCCTGAGCTAAATAAAAGTTGTTGTTTTTCTCTCAGCTGCTCTCTCCTGCAGGGGTTGCCGCAGTGAGCAAACTCGCATGAAAGATTTGGCAATTGTTCGATGCTGGATGCCCTTCCTGACGCAACTTGAGCGCAGACCTGCAGCCTCAGGATTCCCAGACCGTGGCACTGACCCCTAAGCTAAACAAAGAAAATTATTTATTGCATTTTACCAAAATGTGTTGAAGTGACAGCTCGGATCATTTGAAGTGGGTTTCTGTGGAAAGGTAAAGGCAAAAACAATCAATCTTTGTAGACAACTCTTCAAACACCATCAGCTTAGATAAATTAGTTTTAAAAGAGACATCCTGCTTTTAAATCTTTCTTTTTGACATTAAAATCATTCAACTGTGGTCAATATAATTGGAAKATCAATGCTTTGGTCTGAATTCCTCCTTATTGTAACTCCACAATCCTCTCTTTCACCTTTTTTCCAAGTTGTGTCTTAGATCAACTCGTTTTGATGCTGTCTCTTTACATTCAAACTAGGCACTTCACTCCTCGCTCCCCCTCCGTCTTTCTGACCAGTTCATTGTAATTTGATAAAGGGGTTTAAGTCCAAATTAATTACAATGTGTCAACAACAGAAGCCTTGTCCATCCAGCCTTAAATGTTGGAACCAGAGAATGAGCCAGAGCCAGAGGAGAATGAAGAAAATATTTAGAAATTCTGTCACAAATTCTCATGTATAGATCAGAAAACATCATAGAAAATAGAGAAAACTGAACGAACTACATAACAGAATATAAAGATATCTATGCAGCGCTGCGAGAAACTAAATCAAACTTTTCTGTACTCCTAGAGAATCTAAATACTCAACAAAATGTACTTAATGTCTAAAAAAGTGGATTTTGCATACAGCGGGTAAAATAAGTATTGAACACGTCACCATTTTTCTCAGTAAATATATTACTAGAGGTGCTAATGACAAGAAATTTTCACCAGATGTTGGTAACAACCCAAGTGATCCATACATACAAAGAAATCAAACCATAAATGTCCAGAAATTAAGTTTTTTCTAATAATGTGGAATGGCACAGGCAAAGTATTGAATACACTTACTGAAATTTATCTAATACTTTGTACAAACCTTTGTTGTCAATGAC
>NW_013952404.1:8108173-8113606 GCF_001266775.1 Austrofundulus limnaeus | reverse complement strand
TGTGTCTCGTCTCCCTTCGTTAGCTCTCCTATATTCAGTGTCTTGTTCTCCCTGGAGTCAGCCTTGGTTGTTACCGACATCTGGTGAAAATTTTATGTCATTAGCGCCTCTAGTAATATATTTACTGAGAAAAATGGTGACGTATTCAATACTTATTTTACCCGCTGTATGTCCACTTTAATTATGACTAGATGGATTAGCCTATGGCTGATTCAAGCACAGCAATATTGTGACATTTCTCTCAGAATGATCATGTAATGTGAAAGTTATGTTGACTCCAAGGTTAATAATATGATGTTTGAATAAACAGCTGTGAAACATTTGTGATTAAATTTGTTTTAGGAAGAAAACTATCCACTTTGATCTGAGAAATGTTCAAACCAGTCATTTATTCATCAACCCAGTCAGAATTAAACTAGTTGTCCAAACTGAGGTCATTCAGAGATATCTACAGCAGGTAAGATGTTGTTTATTAAAAATGTTTCCACGGAACCCTACTAAAAAATAACTGAACGATCTCTTAAAAGCAATGCAGCTAGACTAGCACTGTGTTTTTTTGTAAAGAAGCTACAGGAAATCGGTTTGTGTAACACAGATAATAAGCTGCTCTTCTGATAACGAAGTTACAGGCACTAATGTTTCAATGAAACCACTGCATCAGTGTACTTTTTTCCTTGCAAACAAATCTACTTATTGCTCCAAACAAATGAAATTGCATCATCATAATTTTGTACATACAGAAGCTTCATTGAGCAACAATTCATGATCAGTTTTTGAAAAACAATTTGGAACAAAGTCACAGTAATTTGAAGCAAGTAAATCAATTACAAAAGTCGCAGTATTTTTTTGATTTTTGTGATGTGTGCATCACAGCTGTCTTTTGTTTTTTGCCTTCACTTCACCACAGCTCTGTGAGTTTTGGGCCTGTGTTCTGTGTTCAGTTATCGGGGTGTTAGTGTGAGGATCTGAAAGTACTGTTGTAGGCTGAGTGTTATAGAACCACAGTTGGACTAAATGTGCTGAGCTCAAAAGTAAAACTGCATATAGAGAATGGGGGCACACACACACACACACACACACACACACACACACACGCATACCAGGTGTGTGTGAGGTGGCTGTGTGGTAAGAAGCCAGGCTCCCACAACTGACCAATCTTAGAGAGCTGTGCTTCACGAATGAGTCAGTGAACAAACGGTATGAAGCAAGCACACTGAGCCCTTGCATTCTGCTGCCACAAATGCAAAACTGCATAATGCATTTCTTTAGAGAGTCTCACCTCGGATGTCTGTTCCAAGCACACTCTGACACTCACATAACAATGATTGATTCCCCTTCAAAAACTGGATCTTGGAAGCATCCTTTTCAAAAGAAAAATAACAACAACTTGATGAGATCTGTATGAAAACTTGTGAGTGGGCTGTGCTTTTTGTCAAGTGCGCCTTTGGCAGGGCAGTGGTGGTAGTGATGGCTGTGGGTGGTGGTGGAGAGGGTCAGGGGGGGCTCTTGGCTGCTCTCCTCCCTCCTGTCAGCCCCCTCTCTCGGCCAGGCATGCAGGCTGTGTTGGGCGGCCCGGCTCCTCGGTAGCAGATGCGAGCCCTCATGTCAGAGGCAGGCAGTGGCCCGACGGAGTGCCGCTRGTGCTCATACCTCATTGAGCCATCTCCCCTAGCAGATGGCGCGCTGCTGCGGGCGCTCCTCTCCCCGATAATTACCAGGCCTCGCCACAGATGGAAATGTCAGTCAGCCTCACAGGTCCTGGTTCCTGCCACTGCCTCCATCCACGGCCCCTCTACCTAAGCCGGGTACTGCCAACACTCACCATGTGTTCTGTGACTGCTGACTAGGCAGGCAACAAAAGAGAAATCCATCCACATGAATATTTATGCAGGAATGCTAGGTGGCTAGCTGCAGACCAGTCTGGGCACCAACAAATACTTGGCCAGGTGCAGGTTGTGACATACATTTCCAATTGCTTTTGTCCTCCACTTCTATAATATGGTACTGGTAAAGTTTTGTAACGCCGCACACAAAATTGTACCTTGAGCATTCTATTTTGTGCACTGGAAAAGGTGAAATTGTACCTACTGRTTTGTACAGTTGTGGAATGACATATTTAGAAGATTAGGATAACTGTGTTTGCAAAATGGATTAATTCTAACAGATGCCAGGACTAACCCCCACTTATCTGTGATAAGGTGACCAGATGTCTCAGCTTGGCAAAGGAAGCACACTCCGAGTTTTATTACTCGGCGCCAAAGCATCCCCCGAGAAATTTCTCCAAGCGTTCACAGATAATCTACCTTTGCGGAGAACAAGGCGACGGGGTTTTGCCTCTTTGTGTATTTGTCCATGTAAGAATTTACGCGGACGTGTTGCCTGGTTGTAGAAAGCTCAAGAAGATTAAACTAAAGTAAATACCTTTGTGCCTGAGCGCCAGCACAGCGAACGGGGGGTAAACAAAGAAAGTAGAGAAATATCACTTCGGTGTGAATATCTTAAAACGATGCTTCCCAATAGAAGACAGCAGACAAATTATTTTCTCATTAAAATGAGCTCTACTCGGTTTCTTTCCAAGGCGCCATTTACTTTAGTGTTAAATGTGGGTGTATGAGTTTATAGGTGCTGTGATGTCACTTGGAGTAAAATTTTCATTCATACCTTATTAAATTTTGTATCATTCCGAAGAGGAAATAAATACAGCTGTCTGACTCTTGTGATATATTTCAACTGGGGGAGCTTAAAAACCCACAATCACTAATTACAAGTGATGGCTATAATTGCATGTCATACTGAAACAATAACTTTTTATTACTAATGTCTTTTTTTATTCACTGAGAAGCGAACATTTTCCTGCTGCACTTTAGTCTGGGGTGCATAAACTCACCGCAATGCCATTTGCAGGTCACACAAGCCCCTGTAACAATAAAAAAACTTGCAGTGGTTAAGWGAGGTGGAGAAATGAGTCATCGTTAGGAAGATACTTTGAGTTGACACATGGGACATTTTGCTATTTGCAGTGCATGGCTGCTGACAGTTGGAAGCCCCAACCACAGAGCCCACTTTGCAGGTGGTGAGAAGCCCATTATACTGCAAAACATTGCAAAGAATTTTGCAAATGTCCTTTCAGTTAGCATTAACACAATCAAGCACAAGCAAGTGAAAATAAAAAGAAAGTATATTTGTATTTGATAACTTAGTCTGGTAGAAAATCAAAGGTACATAAAAATTTYTGACGAGCAAATTACTTTTATTAAATTTGTTTACAATTTACAACAAAACACGCTTTCTCTAATTTCTGAGAATTTTTTTTGTGTTTTAATTAAAAAAATCAAGTCATACTTTTTAAATTGCCTTAACATCAACCAGATTGTTGAACTTAGTTTGACTTCTTTGTCAAGAGACTTGCTGAATGAACAGATTTTACTGACATATATGCAAATTAGCCCGAGTAATGACTGTGTCACCTCATCTGAGAACAAAACTAAAAAAAATAAACAATCCTATCAACAGTTGTAAAAACTCTTTTGGGTCATTCATTTACCAAGACGTACAAAAGTAGCTCAAGTTTCAATCTTTTCTGTGGAACAGAAGACTTTAGGATTTATTACAGCCCAGTTGCCAAGTCTTCCCTCACCGTGCTCTTGTTAGGCAGGCAGAGATGAAACCTGGAGACAGAATGATGCAACATGAGTGAAATGCAGTCACCTAACCTTTTTATATAGTTAAAGATAACTACAATGAGCTGAAATAATAGGTTTTGAAAACAAATTACCAACAATCAATAAAGATAAAAAAATTTAAGTGGGTGGACATTGTCTCCCTGTTCCTTAAATGCTACTAAAAAGCTGTTGTTGAGCCACAAGGATGGCAGTGCTCAATATAACCTCTGATCATAATTAAAAGTGGTCAGATGCGACTCAAGATATCACACCTTTGTGTTGCACAGATGCAGTTCAGGAGAATGGCATCAGTCTGCCTCCGTTTCTCTTTCTTCTTTTTGTCTTGGGCTGACAAAGCTGTCCCCTCATTTCCATTTTGCCCATTATGCAAATGAAGACGGTTCACATATTGGTTCAGATGAGTAAAGCAAGTGCAGAGGCCAGGTCTCCTTTAGGACCAAGTGGAAATTTGCACTTAAAAGCCATTTTGTGTGATAAAACAATAGCCCAGGTGCTGTACCCTTGACCAAGGGCTTTATCGTCTCCGGTGAGGCAGAAAGTTGGTGTCACACCTGTTTCGGCCCCTCTTTCTCTGAGCCCCTGGACCATCTCATTCACCCTGGCTGACAATCAAGTGCAGATGATGCTGTCAAAATGAATTAAAGCTTTCACTTCTTTCTAACCTTGTCACTCCACTGATTCATGGTGTGTGTGTTGCTTGTTTAAAGTGCTTTGTTTARATATTAAAAGCATCCTTGACAGGTGTAAGAAATCATTTGCAGTCCTTTTATTGTAATGTCTGTTTCTTTACCATGCAATTAATTTTTCATATAATCTTTTGCTAAGTTATGCACACAAAGCCACTCATTCTAAAACWATTCTGTATTTATTAACTGATTGCTGTTGTCGAGGGGGCACTGCATTTGATAGATTAACGACAAAGGCTGTATTTTATTTGTTGCCGGGTAAGATTTTCTCTTTTCACACAATCCTGTTGTTATTCGTYTAAAGACAAAGCCAGATCAGTGAGATTAGCACCCATTTTCTAATGCACCCAATCAACAAATCACCACAAACCCTATAAAACAATGTTGATTTTTGGCACCTAACCAATGACAAATTCACTCCCCTGGGTCTCTTTGCTCATAATCTTGTGAAATGAGAGTAAACAGCAGTCTGTCTGTAGCTATACAAAGCTGCAAGGCAGACTTTTTGAATTTTTTTTTAATTTTTTTTGGGGTAGGTGGGTGGGGTCAGTCAGCTAATATACTTTGCTTACAAGATCTGATCTTAAATTGAGGAATTGTGGAATTAAAAAGATTTTCGGTTGAACGATAATAACACCATTTGCCCAGTCTTACGTAAGATCAAGAAATGTTTTGCAATCTGTTAGTGCTCAAAGCATATGTTGTGGTTAACTACAGAATGAGTTGTAGCTCCTGATGTGGGCCTAACCCAGAGCAGGAAGTGTGAATATGATTAGTGAGAGTATGATAGTCAAAACTTGGAACAAAAAGGCGGGATGTGTATAAAAAAGGGTAAAACCATAAAGTCACCAGTTGGTTTATCAGAACATTCTTGAGTTGAGTTTGTTCAGATGTGTATGGTGACAAAGTACATTTTCTTTGATACAGTAAGATAAGATAAGATAAGATAAGATAAGATAAGAAGATAAGATAAGATAAGATAAGATAAGATAAGATAAGATAAGATAAGATAAGATAAGATAAGATAAAAATTTATTGATCCTGCAGTGTGGAAATTATAACAT
>NW_013952404.1:8083569-8108100 GCF_001266775.1 Austrofundulus limnaeus | reverse complement strand
TGTGTGTGTGTGTGTGTGTGTGTATGTGTGTGTGTGTGTGTGTGTGTAAGTAAGTAAGTAAGTAAGTAAGTGAGAAAGTAAGAGTTGGGTGACCTTGTTACCAGTTGGGTTGAGTTGGACAGGCTGGTAGGAGGTTGCTGTCTACGGGGAGGGACAGACAGATGCTCGCTCTTCTCCCTGGGCAAAACATCTCGCCTGGTGCAGGCAGCACACAATCTGGCCAGGGCAGCTGTAACCCTAATGATCACTGGTGGCGCTGCACCTGACCGACCGACCAGCTCGACACTCGCTCAGCCCTCCCCGTTTCGTTCCCCCCACTCCTCCGTCTCCTCTTTGACCTCCAGTGCCTTCAAACTCTGAGCAGAGAGAGAGAGAAAAAAAACCTTGTGCTTGCAAAACATAAAGGAGAACAAAAATATAGAGCAAATAAAAAGTTGGTGGGAAAAGATGCAGAATATGTTTAAGACAAAACCAGTGGAGAAAGCATTACTGCTTGTTGGTAGGAAAGAAAGGACCAATCAAAGACTTACAGGTGTGTTCAAGTTTTGTAAAATATTGATAATATGGTAATTTTAAAGTTAGAGGTAAAAATGTCTGAARTGAGGGAGGTGAAGATACAAAAGCAAAGGAGCAGTGAGTAGTTCTTWTGCTTCCCTCCTGCTAACACTGATCCAGGCTGAGCTGCTTATCAGGCCTTTCCCACACCGCTCGCCAGTGCGAAGGCTCAAACTCTGAATAGATACCCAGAAATGTGTCTGGATGAATAGAATCTATAGAATATAAATTTGGTTTAGGACTGTGTAGAATCACTAAATGAGTGTGTGTCTTTTGTAATAGCTAAATAAAGACAGCATGCAAGTTTATGTATGCTTTAATRACATATCAGCAAACTCAGCAAAATCATTACAAACATGTCATTTTTAGGCGTACAAAAAAGTGAGACCAAAGGTGAACACAGTKAACTGGTTTTCCAGATTTACAGAAAGGATAACTTTTGGTTTAGCAGTAAATGAGTGTCCTATGCAACATACTCTGAGTCAGGGGTCTGCAACCTGCGGCTCGGGGGCCACATGCAGCTCTTTGGACTCTCTGCACCGGCTCTTTGAAGCTTTGACCAAAGCTAACATGAGAAAAAATGTTAGGTTTTTATACTCACTCGCAAAGGCTAAGTTTAGCAGTTTTCCTGTCAATTTGTTCACAAATATGTGTTCATCTAACCTGTTGTCCACTTCAATAACCCAACTTCAAGCCTTAAAGAAGGATCTTTCTCTCAAATCCATCAGGGTTACATTTAAAGACCTTTAAGACTAGATAATGAGAATATTTCAGTTGTAGTTTTTATTAAATTTGGCAAAAAACTACACTCTAAAAATGAAATGTTGGATTTACTTAACCATGTTATGTTACCTGGTTCCACTTACAGTAACTGAGTTGAGTAAATTCAA
Organism: Austrofundulus limnaeus; assembly: GCF_001266775.1. Taxonomy (NCBI): domain Eukaryota; kingdom Metazoa; phylum Chordata; class Actinopteri; order Cyprinodontiformes; family Rivulidae; genus Austrofundulus; species Austrofundulus limnaeus. The sequence goes on along the minus strand of NW_013952404.1, from coordinate 8,106,655 downwards.
AGCAACATACTCATGTTCTTTGGCTAAAAAACTGGTATACTGCTTTGAATTTACTCAACTCAGTTAAGTAGAACCAGGTAACATAACATGGTTGAGTAAATCCAACGTTTCATTTTTTTACAGTGTGCAGTATTTATTTTTGTTTGTGTGAATATTGTCTTTTCTTTTGTCCCAATGTTTTAAAATAATAATAAACATTAACATTTGCTATATATTTTCAGTTTTATAATGTCACCCCCACTGGCCGGAAAGGATCCCCTTCAATAAACTTGAGAGAGCCCCAGTTCATGATCACAACTGTGACACTTTTTGGGGCTCCGGACACATTTTATTAGTGAATCAAGAAGAAAAGAAATGATTTTGATTGTAAAGGTTGCAGTCCCTTGCAGTGATAACTGATAGCATGGTTTTGATCTTCACCACTATGTTTAATTATGTTTGTCAGTTAGCAAAATATCTCATGAACTACAGTGGCAGAATTTAATGAAACTTTTAGGACGTAATCATTGGATGTGCATCTAATACTGATGGACATATGATGCCAGACTAATTCAAGATGGCTGCCACAGCTAATCCAAATTGGCCTAAACAAAAATGTCTCTYWTCCCTTCGGTTTTACAGATACTGAGCTAAAAATGTGAAGTAGTWGCTGAGAGTCATCCTCAGCACATACCCTGAGTGGTATTGCATTGCACAATAACACAAGATTTGACAAAAATTACTCTAATTTTGTCATTATCTTTGAATTTAACCTTAAGGTGGCGGACAATGTGCATTCTCTCAATTCTACTGTTTTTTTGTTTAAACCACAAAAACAAATTCGCACAATTTTACATTGTAATTGTTGGTTACCATTTGAACTGACCTCTGATTGTGTCTCTGTGGCTAAATGAACTGCTTTTGAACTCTCATTAWTTTTTCTTTAGTAATTTATCTTGTTGGAGAGAAATGAAGGTTTTACCAAACATGTTTTTGTCCATTGTGTGAATTATAAGCTGTAAGACTCCTAATCCATATTAATCAAAGCTGAGCTGTTGTTTCCTCTCTCACACACATACACAACACACACAGACAGAAAACCCCAAAAGGGTCATCTGCAACAACCTCTTGTGGTAAACATTTTAATCCCAATTAATCGCTAATTCAACTCATCACTCTGTCCGCTCATTTCTGAACGGCCGGTCCAGATTTGAGTGAGCGATGGAGAGCTCAGCTGCTTCATGAGCTTCAGAAATGATGAAAAGAGGCTGAAAAAGATTTGTTTGCCGGTCAAGTGGTGCACTTTCAAAAGGGGGTGCTAGTTAGCTTTATTTGGCTCGTCTGCCTGCAATGCACTGAGAGAGTTAGGACCAATATTAAAGGGAACAGACTTTACAGAATGCTAAACATTTGAGGATAAAAATGCAAATGTTTAAAAGAAAAAATTAAAAATAACTTCTTCAAAACAGAAACTAGTAAAGAAAAAAAGGTTTCAGATTTAACCCCCCCTCCCCCATTTTTTAACGAGCACACGTTCAGATTTTTGTTCTGTGCCAAGCTGTCCTGAGAACAGAAAGTCCTGTGAAAGTGCACGGATTTTGGTGACAGAGGCAGAAAGAGCCCCGTCTCCATGCCAGAGATAGCATCTGCGAGTGAGGGAGGAAACGGAGTGAGGAACTGGGAAGCACAAGGAGGAGGAATCGTGGTAGTGATTGTGTTTGGAGATCAGCCTGGGCCAAGAATGTGTCCGTGACTGCTGCTCTGTGTATCTTCCTTACCCGGGTGACACCGGTGACACAGACATTTTCCAGCAGTTCTGAGCCACTGCCGATCTTCCGGGAACCAATCAGTGCATGCGCACACTCACTCACACACACACACACACACACACACACCAACATACACACACACACACACACACACACGCACACACACGCCACCAAACACTGTTTCTCTGTCCTTCCCATTTCCAGGCCTCGCAGCAGGCCCTGTGTTAGCCTAAGCAGACCAGGACTGTCAGAACCACATGACCCAGACAGAGCTTCTCACACTGAACTGCAGCTCTGTAATCATCCTGAATAAGACTCCTCACATTCACTTTGTTTCACTATCAATCAGATTAGTTGGATTTGGGCTTTTCATGATGGTTGTAAATGATATGTAGTGGAACTTTTATCGTACAACAATGAGAGGAAAATATGTTGTGTGTTTAGCATACAAATAAAGCTTTCAAACCCAATTTATTAGCTAATATATATATATATATATATATATATAAACAATACTCAAACACTAACTGTCTGTGTTTATAAGTACAGACACACTAGACACGGTGGTGAACAGACATCCAAGATTAGGACACTTAAAATCCCACCATCCTGCATCTGGAGAGGCCACATCCTCCTCCAGCAGCCTGCTATGTTTTCTTTATCACCCCCTCATCATCCGGCAGCCCTGCACATGACCAAATTAGTCCCAGTATCAGACGTTATCTGGCTGTGGATGGCCTGCCTGCTTGACCAGAATTACTCTTTTCTCAGCCCTCATTTACACTGAATGAGCAGATTCTAGAAAAAAAACAGGTTGTGAATTCTGAGTTTGAGTCTCAACACAGCTTTGACACAGGGGAAAACACTTAACTTCCTTTTAAGGTGACTGGTCCTGGTTTGTTTTTTGTTCACAAACTATACATTTAAAAGCTATCAGTCAGTTTCTTATAGAATAAAAAGCCCTGGGAGAGTAGAAGGGGAAAAAATGTGATTGTCGGGTTATAGGCCTAGGCATATTTGCTTACTTTAGGTTCTGTAGGTTTAGGTCATTTTTTTCTAGAAAGGATTGTGCTCAGTGGCCACCCTGGAAGAAAAAGAAAACTCTCCTGCATGAGCAGTGATGAGAAAAGATTAGACTTTGCACTTGGCTGATATCACCACATGAGTCACTTATGCCCTACATGTGACATCTTAAGTAAGTTTCAAGTAGCGAAGTCTCAAAGCGGTGGAAGATTAGGCACTGGCATATGTATTCATTTTGATTTTCCTTTTGGAACTTTGCYTATTTAATTCCTTAACTTTAGATGTGCTGGAGAATATATTTTTAATTTCTAKACTAAAAAAAAATCTTCATCCTCAATTAGAAAAGCTGTAGTCTTTAAAAAAWCAGATAAATACTGCTGCTCTCTATGTATTTTGCGTGCTATTTGACTTACCTTAAGTAGGCAAATGTACACACATTCACAAGATGCTACAGAGGCCCGGTAGTGTATGTCAGGGGGACAGGATGGTTGCGAAGTGGTGCCAAAGACCACAGCACACTATCGGTGCCAAGCAGAACTGAGCGCGCCCACTGCCATCCAAACATAAATAAAGTGCTTTTGGCTCCCTGCAGCCACCAGTGTGTGCCGTGCGTCCGCCAAGCATGTTTTTTCTCCTAACAAAGTTAAAAACAGGACAAATTTGATGCAATCACTTGCTGGAAATAAATATGTGCCACGTCTTGGACAGATAGGGTGTGAATCAGATGGTCGGTCAGTTATTAAGTTTCATAACACAACTTCAGGATTGATTTCCTCTTCAGACTTTCAAAGCCTTGGAGGGAAAAAGACACAAACTGGGCACACTGACACAAGCTCCCTTCTTATTTACTTCTTTGTCACTGTGGAGGATGCTAAAAGGAGTCGGACATTTTAAAGAGCATGAGCAATAAGTGGTGATTTTWTTTTTACCAAGAAAAATATACTATTGCTAAAATCATTAAATTTCCTGTGTATTACCTAAGATATGTTGTAGATGCTAAACCAAAGCTAATCAGAACGGACAAAAATCKCAGATTCTGCTTGGGGAGTCCTGAGCATTGCCAAAAAACAAGGGTGGGGTAATAAGTGATAACTTCAAGACAAATCCTAATAATGTTTTCAGAAAAATAAATTATTGGATGTACAGCTGACTAACTTTTGAAACCAACCTTATTAAAAATGGTTGCTACATCCAACACGCATTAGAAAACATAAAAAATGGTTACAATTAAATCAGTTTTACAGACATATGTTTTAGTGTGTCAWTCACAACACATCCTGCAGGTGCCTACAGTTAACGCTGAAGTTTCAAGCAAAAATTTACCACAATAATGGAGTCAATCCTTTTTCTTTTTCTTAGCAAAAATATCTCAAGAATCACTGGCATTGGTGGACAGAGTACTCAGTTCCCTGAATCAAAGTGCTGATCCTACTGGTCAAATATTACTCCAATAGATAGTAGTAATAGTAGCTCTGTCAAATTATTACWTATGTTAAAGTACTGGAGTATGTCCTTTCAAAAGTACTTTTAAGTACTTAAATTTTAGAAGCACCTAAATGGCGGTTTTAGGGCCAACCAGCCATTTTTGTTCTCCTGAATAGCTGCCACAGSACATTACAGGATTCACAAACATGCATGAATGAGTCATTGCAAAACTCTGGGCATGATGAGGTGATGACATTATAACCTGATATAAAAATCAAAAAAGTTGATTTTACATTATACTGACCCACTTCAAGGACAAGACGTGGAAAAGTTTTTGATAATTAAATGACTAATTAAGAAATTCTGAATCTAATCTGAGATTTTTAGTTGTTAATTGTAATAGTTGTAGTGTTTGTGCAAGTTTGCTGAACTGAAAATAACATTTGTCACAATYAACTAGAAACACGTTCGCACAAAACAATTTAACAAAGTTTATTAGGAGGAAATTCATTAATAGAACAAAAGGACTAAAAGTCTTAAATGATTTAACTTAAGTTTTAAATGAGATGAGTCCAAATTAAAATCATGAGGACTAATCAGGATCTAAACAAAGACCATGTAGGGTGRGGCCAGCATGGACTATGGTCTACGCATAATGCAATCCCTGAAGTGAGACATGGCCTCTGTGTCCCTATAAAACAACACTAGTAGGCAAATATATGTATGTATATATTTCTTCTTCTCTTTGCAACCAGCTTAAAGCTGCATATTACCACCTACTGTATGGAGGTTTAGTGTGTAATTTTACAGTGTGTAYGTGGAACAAAAATACACAAACACAACTAATGCCTTTTAGGAAGTTTAGCAAAGTAGAAAGTATAATTTTATTGTTAAACTGTAGCAAAGTAAAAGTTAAAACTTTTCAAAAAATATATATTAAAGTACAAATTCTTCAACACTGTATGTAAGTACAGTACTCAAGTAAATGTACAGTATCAGTACTGCACACCTCTGATCACTGAATGGATTTTACAGATTCTCTCAGAAAGCAATTTTTAAATGTGTTTCTACATCTGTTTACCTCTAGGAATRGATCAAATTCAAGATGATTGGCACAATTTATTGGCTTTAGCCAACATAGAAATGACTGTAACAGTCAATTTCACAAATATTGTTACTGGTGTGACTGGTGGTAATAGTAACTGAAAGCCATTCACAATCAAGCAACTCTCTTCATATGTTTATTATTTCTCAACAGAATATTTTCTTGGTTTAAAACTCTGGCATGAGAGGCAGAGGACATGCATTCCTTCAAGGTTTCCAATGATTGTATTTGTTTCCACGTCAGATTTCCTGCTTGTGTCTACGTGTGTGCATGGATTTGTAGCAAAAGTCCTGTTCCAAATAGCCAGAGGCTTCATCTCCACCCCTCACCTCTCTATCAGTGCTGAGTGATTAAGACCCTGATCTCTCCTGCTTCTTGAACAATGCTCACACCAATGATGCTGCCCTGGCCCACGACTCTTGGGTGGTTAAAAAGGCATATTGCCATAGCAGCACAGCACTTCCCCTTGCCAAGGAATTGACCCGCTACTCACACCATCAGCCAAATTGTCTCTGTCTCAGTTTCGTCTCGCAGTCTCTCTGCTTGGTCTCAGACAGCTCTGTGCATATAGAGCAGGGTCTACAGCTCCATAAGCCCCAGCTCTGCTGTGCGGATACTATTTACTTTAATACCTTGAGATCAAAGTTGTAAATCCAGAAGTGAGGTGTGGAATAGTCTGGAGGAATTTATAGTGGAAACAGCAACTGGTAATTGCAACACTGAAATGCCACATTGGAACGGCATTTATAAGGTATTTGGAATTAAGGATGCTCCACAAAATTTAATTAGGAATATATAGTGTTTTTTTACAATGCCTACAATGCCATTTCTTACCTCATAAATGTGTGTAATGTGCACCTGTTATCAAACCCTGGCTATTATGTGGACCACCAAGGTCTGTAGGTTTCAGTTCACACAGATTGTTCTGGTGAAATCCATCTCCTCCATCACCAGCAGTGGAGGCTGCCTGGCTGGCTGGCTGTCTATCTTGCTAGCTGGCTTGCTAAGTGAAACCTTGGCAAGCCTGTGATCGCTCTGATGTGGGGATTTCTTCCTGCTCAGGCCACTCAGCTCCATTCCCGAGAAGTGACTCCAACAGGAAGTAACACATTAACGGAACAATCAGGTTCCTTGTTAGGGAGTTTTACACCGCCTCAGTCTGTCATTAACACCACTGGGAGATCTGGTCAGCTGATATAGTCTGACAGATGAAAGGCTTTGCAGGTTGTGAGGTTAGGTTATTTAAAACGGAGGTCAAAAACTGAGACATTTAGTTGAACCTTTGGGGAAGATGTCAAAAACTTTGTTATTTACCAACCAGCAACCAGGTTTTCAAGAAAGTCTTAGCATGTAAATTTAAAATAGTGTTAGATTTTAGGTTTACCCCACTTTTTAAAAGAAAACAATAAATTTGACTAAATAGATTATTTGTATTTTAATTTCACTCATATATTTTGATCATTAACAGCCAAAATAAAACAATATTTAAAGGAAAGCCTATGTAGAACTTAAAATCCAAGTTTTATGATCCCATTTTTTATATTATGTGTGAAGAGATAAAATAAACATTATAATTGGCACATCATGTATTCATTAATTCTGTTTGGCTTCTTTGAACAAATTGACAGCATTATTGTAACTAAATCTTTGAAACTGTGATGATTCAAGATAAAATACAGTTACTCACCATCAAGTACTGATCGTAGCTGCAAACTTTTTCTCCTGGAAAATGTGGGATTAGTTTAATTTGAGAGTCAAAATGGACACACAAGTAGTTCATTAGCTTATTAATGTTTACATTTCCTGACACACAGAGCAGTCTTCGAAATGTACCACAGCTTTTCAAAAACAAAATGAAACCAGCTTATAGTTCATATGTCGACTCTCGTGCAACGAGTTCTTTATTGCAAGCTTTCACAGCTAATGCCGGCACCACCAGTCACACCGGTGACAATTAATCTTCCCAAGTCTCTTAGCAAAAGAGCCACATCAAGGCTGAGTCAGTGTTTGGCAGACCTGCAGTGGCACTTTTTAGATATAATAATTTTGTTTTTGTCAGCAAACCTTTGTTTTGAGATTGCTAAAGTGTGATTGTCTTGTCGAATATTTGTCGTCACAGATATTTCAAATATATAGTTTGCATTGGTATCAGCTGGGTGATATATTTTATAAAATGAAGGGASGTTTTGTATCACAGTGAAGGACACAATGTATACACACACACAGCTAGGGAGACATTGTCTTTCTTGCCCTCTTTTCATCCACTCACTCACCCCCACCCCGCCCTCTCCAGGCTCTCTCCAACCCTTGAAGGGGAGGAGAGCACAGCCGTATGTGTGGCAGGTGGACTTCCTGTCTTTGTAATTAGAACCAAATTAGGTTAAACTGCATTTCTTCCCTCAGCCCACAGTCCATGGAGAGCCTCTGCCCCTGCACCTCCAGGCACACAGAATTAGCCAGGCCACACACTGGGAGCCTAATGGACAACCGTGTACACCATGYCTGCCGCTCGATAACACCTCGCACCTGCACATATCACACATCCCATGCTCTCCCTCTCTCATCATTAAACATTGCATTATATAGTTCCTGAGTGTTTACAGGCTCCGTCTGCTGCTGCTGTTGTTGTGGTGGTGGTGCAGGTGGGGTTTGGGATGTGAATAAAGCCGAGATCCTATTGGTGCGAGATGGAGTCTTTATTTAGGGTGTGAGCAGAGCTCTAATTGAAGACTGATGGATTTACATTAATTTCCTCCACACACCTGCCTCCTTTATCTGCTCTCTGATAGCACCGGAACCGCGGCTCTGCTAGCCAGCCCGCCAGCCTTTCTATTATGAAAAATGGGCAGCACTGAGCGCATGGCTCCCCTCGACAACCACAGAGAACACTATTACTCAGTGCAGTTGGTAGCACAGAAGCAAATGTACCTGAGAAACTGTGAATTTCAACCTGTTTGGGATGCCAATTAAAAAGAAAGAAGAAAAAAACTAAAAAAAAAGGACAGGTGCAGCTTGTCTCCTTCCACACAGCTCTGACTAGWCAACAAAATGAGCAGCTTTTTCAAGCTACAAAACCATAAGTTTGATCACTTTGGGCATTTATCCAGCACAAATGATTAGAATAATTAACTACTTCTCACGCTTTTGAACCTGAATGTTGTCGGTGTTAATGTTCAGTTATAAAGAACATTAAACTCGCCTCTGATTTGGTGTTGGGGTGGGGTTTGGCCAGGCGGGATATCTGAACTAACACAGAATCTGAAGGCTGGGAGGTTGGGGGGTGGCTAACAGTGATCGACCCCGAGTTGTCAGGTGTGACTGACAAAGCTAACTGCACCACAGAGATGACAAACAGGAAGCGGAGGAGGAGCTGCGAGGACAGGGAAGTTGGGGTGGAGCAGCGGGATGAGGGGTGGAGGCAAAGGGGGAAGAGATGAAGTGATGAAAAAAAAGGGCTGTAATGTATCCTCCAACGGTTCAGGGCAGACCCTGCCAGCTGGAGAGTAATTGCTGAGTTGGGGAGAGGAAAGGCGAACAGGCTCACATGATTGACTTGTCATTGATCATAATCTTAATTGCATCCATCCAAATCCCCTGGGTGTGATTTGTCTACTTGGCATGCATGTATATGAGTGAGTTTGTGCGTGTATATGTATATGTAAATGTGTAATGTACCATAATATGGTGCTAAAGAAGATAAAGCAGAAAATGAGTCTAAGTTTTGAGGTTTGACCTCTTTGTAAGTCTAATATATTTTTGCTGCACCACACAAACTACTTGTGCAAGCTGTAATTACAATTACTTAGTAATACTATAATTGAATGTGGAAGATCAATTATTACAGGTGGCAGTTTATAAGTACTAAAGCACCCAAATTACTAGTCTATTAAAATGATTTCTTTCATAGCTTGAAAATAAAACAAGCTACACAAAAACAGAAACTAGTAACAATCATTAGGATTTTAATAAAACAGATTTAGAATAATTCAACCATCTTTAGAGCTCTATAGGACAGGTCACWGTGGAAACATTATTCAAAGTTCAATGAGGTCACGAGAAAWTGTGTTTTATTTGTTTGAACAGAAATTTTAGTATACTGTATTTTACGTTATTTCCACAATCATCGTTTACATTTTAACATGTTAAACTGACAGCTGATACCATCTAAATGTAAAAAAATAACTTTTTTAAAATTCTGTTTTACAGTCCAGATTATTTTGGTGCATCTTGGAATCAAAGTGTAAGGATTTTTGCCACCTTTCAGCCCATGTTTCGCTCGCTGCAAAATAACTCAGTGTTTTCTTAAATCCTCTAAGAATACAAATAATGCAGATCTAAGATAACACGCACTCTAAATAATTTCTTCAAAACTAGAAGTTAAGTTTTCTTTCTTTTTTTTACTTGTCATCTCTCCAACATAAAACACTGTAGAAACATAAAAATGTCAGAGCGACCAAAAGAGTTTTCTGCTTCTCTTACTTTAAGAACCTTTAAAACCTGACTTATAATTTTTGCACAGTAAATATTAGTAGGAGGTTTACTTGTTAGCCTGTTTCTGTATGCCTCTCTTTAATTGGCTGTCAGGGAGTGACAAACATGGGTTTGTGGTTACATAGTAACAAGGCTCTTGCAGCAGCTTTGCCATTTCATTTTATTAAGCTCGTACGTCAAAACATGGTCATTTTTCTAGTTAAATTATTCCAAAAAATTGTTATATTTGAAATTTCTTGAAAAAAAATTACATACTGTTTCTTTATTTTTTTTATTTTTATTATTTAATAAAGCATTTTTTGTCATATTTTTTCTTATTTGGTATGAAATAAAGGTTTATTTTACCATATCACAAACCTGTGTACAATTGAACAAAAAGTTTATTCTATGTTGTTGCGTCTTAGAGAACTTGTCACAGTCCGTCTGTGGATTCAGGCTGTCCCACTGTCTTGTGTCCCTTAGTGATATTGTCCCCTACATCTGTTACAAGGCTCGTTGTTCTCCTTGTTTAGGATGATAATTCTTCATGACTCWTTGCTCCTTGCATAGTCAGAATTACTGCCATACTGCAGAAAGAATGCAGGATGAATTAGATGCCTTACTTTTGGTTTTCATTGACTGATAAGACCAATGTTAAAATCCAGAATACCTAAAAGTTTTGCACAATCCTTTTGTGTTGTATGTTTTACTGTAGAAATTTCACCTTCAATCTGCAACAACAGCTTCACAAACACAACATACAAGGAGGACTTATTTAAAGAAAACTTCTTGTCTTCAAAGTTCTGCATTAAAATTAGCACCCAAACCAGTTTTGCAAATTGTCACCAGTTTAAAATAATTGCCCAAGTCATTTTTACTTTTTAAGTTTTTTTAGGAAATACAAACAACTTCAACAAAGTGTACCATTTGACTTTTTTGAGATTCCTGACAACCCTAATAAATTGTTGAAATAAGAAAATGAAAGATGGGAAATCTGCCTTGCATGACTTTTGACCTTGAAAACCATAAARGTGCACCATGATTAGATAATATTAGACTTTAAGTGAATGAAAAATGTATCAATTCATTTATAAATTTATAATTAAATGATACAGTTGATCATGGAATATTTTTGAGAAGGCTCTATGATGTCTGACTCTCTCAGCCAGCAGTGAAATGGTTCATGGTCTTCAAATATTCAAGGGGACCTAACCCTAACCCTGAGGACCTGGGACTACCAGGAAAATTACACACCAATTTGGTCTTTTAGTATCCTTAAAATGTAGTCTTGGGGAAACATCTGCACTTTTTTTTTAAATCAAAGAAATGTTAATCATTTTTTACCCTTTATTCCTTTTTTTTTCTTTTTTTGTGTCACTCCAGTAGAAAATGAAACCAAATATTAGTTTATTTAGTTTATTTATTTCTTCATCATCAGTGACTTTTTTAAGTGAAGAAAAAAATAGAGACAGAGAGAAAAACAGAGAGAAGTTAAAGAAAGACAGAAAGATTGAAATAGTGATTAGAAGTATATTAAATATACACCAACAAAACACAGGACCACACACCCAACATCTGTCCGCTCACCTGAAAAATAAATGGATAAATACATGGAGGGCATATAAATGTATACACATACCCATACATATATAAAGATATACATACATGCATACATGCCTACATTCATAAATATTGTCAGCATATACGTACACAAAGACATACAGTATATACGTACACACTCAGTGACCAGTCAGAACCCCCCGGATCAGAGCACCTGTCTGTGAGCAGTTGTGAACATGCGTGTATATACAAGATTTCTCCAATGGAATATTTAATAGTGACTGTGGAGGATCGGAGACCCAACCCCCAAGACACGAGGCAGACATAGGGAAGACCAGAGCCCTTTATTCCTAACGAGCATGTATAATGTTGTCTTATTCAGGACAACTGGAAAATGCTGTGTTTCTGATGCCACATGCATCTGGATGTGCACGTGGCATGTCACGTGTGACATTTGGTCAACGAGGGAAATGTTACTGTGTTTAAAGGGGCAATATCATGTAAAATCAACTTTTTGTGTTTTATATCATGTTATAATGTTATACTCTCATTAAAAAAAACATGCCCAAAGCCTTGCTTTGACTCATTCATGCATGTTTGAGAAATCCTACAACGTTTTTAGGAAGCCATGCTGAGGAGCAAAACGACAGGTGGGGGACCAGGAACGCCTTTTGTTCCCAGAAACGCCCCTGGGACGTGTCTTTAAGCCGAACTTCCTCATCACGGAGCACACCTRCCCACCCCACACACGCCYTCCATGACTCCTGCAGGCTCTCGGCAGTAACAGAGCAAAGTGAAAGTGAAACTTAAACTGTCTGCTGCTCTTAACACTACTGCTCACTTAGTGAAGCTCTTATCAGTTTCAAAATACATTTGAGGAAATATATTTTCAGATGCCAAGTAAACTGTATCATGGCGCTCCCCGCTCCGCGACTCCAGCAGGCTACGTGCTGAAATGGGCGTGACCAAAGGGGTTGGATTTTCTTAAAGAGACAGAGCCCTATTTCAAGGCGTTTAGAAACTGTCAAGATGAGAAGTAAATTGTTTTGGGGATTTTTACAAATTTATAGCTCTTTCATAAGCTGAAAATGTGACATTGTTACTTTATTTTAGTATAAAATTGAAATATAGGCTTGAAAAGCACATAATACCACCCCTTTATATAACCTCGGAGTACTCAGCTGTGGGATGGCGTCATATTTTACAAAGATACTAGTCAGTTATTTGACCTTTGACACTGAGCACCCATATGTTGAGCAAAACTGGAAAAGTCAATTAGAAAGAAATCATTGTCGCAGTAAAGGTGGGAAAAAAAAAGAAATCATTTTATTGGGTAAATGGTTCCAAAATCTGATTGAACCAGTCGATTGCAGTCATATGTGCACACATTTAGGCTACTTAGAGAAGAGTGGGAAAAGGGGGTAAAGTGCAAAGGAGACTATAAGCCTTAACTGCCCGAGAGAAGCAGGAAACAAGATGAGTTTAATGTTGTATGACAGACAGAAGCCAGCAAKTCTCTTTAATGTTGCTCCCATTAGGCCGCTCCCGGTGCTCGCGTCCCACTCTCGCATCCTTTAGAAGACGCCCCTGCCAACAACTGGTGGGAGAGCAGCAGCGTGCCAGCTGCCAAACATGACATTTACTGGCTGGGCCACTGAACCCCAGCGGGTGACATCTGCAGAGCAGCCTTTCATCCCCTCGCTGGGTACCTGTGTGGCCCGCGGCCCCTGAGAGCCAGGATGAATGCGCTCACTCTTCCTCCCAGCTGGGTTCCTCGTAGCCACCGGACACGCGTGCATGCAGACAGATATTCACACACATTAATGGGTAGGAATATGTGTGCGTGCAGCCGCACACAATCAGARGAAAGCACACCACCTCCACACAACAAACAGCTTCCAGCATCAACATCTGCAGCTCTGGGGGCTGCTTTTGTTTCCCCCCGTCGTTTCATCATCAGGGGCTGGCAGTCAGGTTGTGATGCCATTGTTGTGAATTCAAGCACAGACCCTGCTGCAACTGGCAAATAGGGACGCTATTTAATCCTCACCAGAGGTTGATCAAATATGCAAATACAAGCTGGGGCCGGAGTGAGGGAACATGCAAAAAACAACTAAATAAATAACAATCAAACAAGCTTCTGAGCAGATACAGAGATAAAAACAAATTCACTTTGTGAGATTTGGGAATATGATCTAGTTAGAATAACTGATGATGAAGAGGGATAAAAGGTCACTTTTAAATCTGAGTATAAATATATTCACAGTCACTGAAAATTTTAATTACATAATACAGTGATATTGAGGTAGCACAATTGCTAATGCAGCAAATCTATTGCATTTATATACAAAAGTGGGAGTTATTCAGTAAATATCTGTACATGTTGTATAATGCAATAATTGCTCGACACTTAATCTATTGTATATAAGTCTGGGGGAAAGAATATAAAAAATTACAAATCCTATTTTTGTTTTACAGAAAAATAAGAATTTCCACCAGAAAACACTACAGTCACCCATCAAATATATTATTGTATCAATTGAAATGATTGAAATTCTGTGATTCAGTTGATTATAATATTTTACAGGTACATAGCCTGTAAAATAAGGCTCACAAACACGTTTCCTTTAAACATCCAGTTGAATTTTGCTAAGAGAGAAAGTTATTACAATCTTAAGGGGACAGAGATGTTTGTGAAACCTAAATTAAGAATGAGTTTGAAGGAACGGTGTGCTTCAATCCAAASAATAAAAATTATGGAATAATCTGGAGAGCGATGTTTAAAATGCCAGATCAATAGTTGGTTTGTTAAAGAAATATGAAATAGCATAATGCGTATCTATATGAATTGTTGATTGACATGGATTTGATGTTTTTCTTTAGTTTTGTTTTTTGTAAATTACTATTGTTTGAATTTATCCTTGGGGAAAAAAGAGGCAGATATTATAAAATGTTTTTCTTCCATCACCTGCCTTTTATTTTTTCTTCTTTTTATATAGAATTTATTAAGTTTTTTAATGGAACAACACATTTTTATAAAGTAAGTAAACAAACAAACAAATAAATAAATAAATAAATAAATAAATAAATAAATAGTTTTATTGTTTTAAAAGTTCCTCTCAGCAAGATTTCTGGTTGTAGTTGGCATGTTCTCTCCGTGCATGCGTGGGTTTTCTCTGGGTTCTCCAGTTTCCTCCCAGAACAAAGACATGCATGTTACGTTAACTGGCAACTCTATCAGGGGTGCCCAAACTTTTTACCTGAGAGGGCCAAAATGAAAATCTGTGCGAGGGCTGAGGGCCAAATGCATTAATAAAATACATGAAGTACAAATACTTTTAAAGTAACGTTTTTAAAGTAACTTTAGTAAAGTTTGACAAATGCTCGGGCAGCAAAGGCTCATGGGATGTTTCAGAAATTGATGAGTGTTTTTGGTCTTATAAAGTGTGAAAATCTCCACGTGTGCTTAATACTAATCTAAATGTATTTTGTAGTTAATTGTATTTCATGTTTAATCTTAATTCAAAGATAAATTAAGCACCATGAGGGGAGACTATCTGCACTAAAGCTTCTTGTATTGTCACTGGGCCAATTGAATGACTGGAAATACAGTGTTTCTACAGAGGACAACAGGATAGTTTACAGGGCAGCTGATGGCAAATCTAATGGCTTGGTAGGCCAAATTTAGCCCATGGGTACCTCTGCTCTAAATTGTTCCTGGGCGTGAGTGTGTGAGTTTATTGTTGTCTAATTTGTCTCTATGTGTCCCTGTGATGGACTTGCTACCTGTCTGGGGTATACCCTGCTAGACATTGGCATCAGAGACCCCTGTGACCAGGAAAAGAAGTGGGAATAGATAATGGATGGATGAATGAGTTATTTGGTTAACATACAGACAATACTGAGTCTAATAGTTAAAGTCAAGATTTTAAGCAAAGATGTTGTGAAATGTGTAGAGCTCGTGCTGTGGCTGTTTTAGCTCAATGTCGGTTGACTGTCAATGACTAAGTTATAGCCATTTGTGTGGTTCTCAAGTTCAGTTTCATTAAAATTTGTTCACTGATTCATAGCATATCTTGCTACTGCTACAGACAAATGAACTCACAGACAGGCAAAAAAAGCAGTGTTATGGTTTTAGGTCCTAAAAGTCTGATATACACTCACCGGCCACTTTATTAGGTACATCTGTCCAACTGCTCGTTAACACTTAATTTCTAATCAGCCAATCACATGGCGGCAACTCAGTGCATTTAGGCATGTAGACATGGTCAAGACAATCTCCTGCAGTTCAAACCGAGCATCAGTATGGGGAAGAAAGGTGATTTGAGTGCCTTTGAATGTGGCATGGTTGTTGGTGCCAGAAGGGCTGGTCTGAGTATTTCAGAAACTGCTGATCTACTGGGATTTTCACGCACAACCATCTCTAGGGTTTACAGAGAATGGTCCGAAAAAGAAAAAACATCCAGTGAGCGGCAGTCCTGTGGGCGGAAATGCCTTGTTGATGCCAGAGGTCAGAGGAGAATGGGCAGACTGGTTCGAGCTGATAGAAAGGCAACAGTGACTCAAATAACCACCCATAACAACCAAGGTAGGCAGAAGAGCATCTCTGAACACACAACATGTTGAACTTTGAGGCAGATGGGCTTCAGCAGCAGAAGACCACACCGGGTGCCACTCCTTTCAGCTAAGAACAGGAAACTGAGGCTACAATTTGCACAAGCTCATCGAAATTGGACAAGAGAAGATTGGAAAAACGTTGCCTGGTCTGATGAGTCTCGATTTCTGCTGCGACATTCGGATGGTAGGGTCAGAATTTGGCGTCAACAACATGAAAGCATGGATCTATCCTGCCTTGTATCAACGGTTCAGGCTGGTGGTGGTGGTGGTGTTATGGTGTGGTGAACCTTTTCTTGGCACTCTTTGGGCCCCTTGGTACCAATTGAGCATCGTTGCAATGCCACAGCCTACCTGAGTATTGTTACTGACCATGTCCATCCCTTTATGACCACAATGTACCCAACATCTGATGGCTACTTTCAGCAGGATAATGCGCCATGTCATAAAGCTGGAATCATCTCAGACTGGTTTCTTGAACATGACAATGAGTTCACTGTACTCAAATGGCCTCCACAGTCACCAGATCTCAATCCAATAGAGCATCTTTGGGATGTGGTGGAACGGGAGATTCGCATCATGGATGTGCAGCCGACAAATCTGCGGCAACTGTGTGATGCCATCATGTCAATATGGACCAAAATCTCTGAGGAATGCTTCCAGCACCTTGTTGAATCTATGCCACGAAGAATTGAGGCAGTTCTGAAGGCAAAAGGGGGTCCAACCCGTTACTAGCGTGGTGTACCTAATAAAGTGGCCGGTGAGTGTATTATTACACATGCAGGAACAGTTTGAGCTGTGGATTTGTTTAGAATAAATCAAAACTGTAATGTCTTCTTCCTCATTTCTGTTGTCTCAAATGTTGTGATTATTGAACTAATCAGGATCCATGACTCTGCGATGTAAACACAGGCGAGAGGTTTCTGTAATCCAGCTTGATCTTTGACCACTTGTTGTTCTGAGCGGTTCCGTGTAAGGCTCCTGCTCTGGGCTGACATCCCATTAGCCGCATATTAAAAAATTCTAATCACCGTGCCGGTGGGACGCTGGGACTTGCAGCTCCTGTTTCACCTAACCTCCAGCAGGAGAGATCAGACTATGCGTCTCAATGTTTGTCCCTAATTACCTCCCTACAGTGAGCTGCCACACACAATTTAATCCAATTTTCATCCCCTCTCATTTTTAACATCTCACAAAGCAGTCAAACATGCATGCAATGGTTTATGTTTACAACCCGTTACGTTTCCCACTGGAGCTGTAATCGTTTGTTGGATCTGAACGATTTGATAAGCACTTTGTGTCAACACCTGATTATTTTGGTTTGTCTGTTATAGATGCTAACATTATCATTACCCTGTTTGCTTGCAATAAAACAGTTATCAGTTTGTAGAAGTAATCTTATTCTTTACATCTGCTATTGCAGTCCATCAAAGCTCAATTATTTTTCCTGAGTATAAAAATGCCCCAAGTGTTTTAACAAAATTTAATAAAAATGTCTCATTAACTGGAAAAAGGTCCAAGTGGTTGTTTTCCAGTTGGTAAATTGAGTCCAATGATGTTATTTTTTATATCAGAGGCTCTCAACTTATTATCACCAATTGGAAACTGATGCTTTAGACATTGAACCCCATCTTCAAATCAGACGTAATTATCAGTGTGTACATGTAAATTAGCATGCAACTAATACAATAATTATGTTTTTATGAGAAACAAAATAAAACTCTTCTTGTAATCTTGATGAAGTTAACGTGGTGCTACTTCAGTGTATGCAGTATTAATAACGATCGTCTTATTTTTAGGTTCTTCTTTACTTTTTCAGATTTCAAAACATTTTTTCACATGGATTTTAACAATGACTTTCCACGTGTTGGAGAAAACCAGCAGCACCAGCAGCACAGTATACTTTAAGATCAAAGAAGTGATTTGCTTTTTACTTTCTGAATCAAAAAGTTGCAGACTGTACCAAGCAAAACAAGATACGACAACAATACCACTGATGACTCCAACAAATTCTTATCAAGAAACAAGTAAAGATGATGAGTTTCTGTGTCTCGACAAGCCTGATTATGAGCAGGCATGCATGTGCGCATATGTTTCTATATCTGCATGTTTACATCTTGGTGTGTGTGTGGTTTAGAACCTGTGATGACATCCCTACATGTCATCCCGTGCACACTGTCTTGGTCCTCATAATCAATTCTCCCAGGGCCTGTTCTGGTGTTCAGAGCCCCACCAGAGGGGCCTTTGGCTCGGTGGGAGAGGTGTTGGAGGCGGCCTGGCCCCGCTGCGCTCCTTCCTTCCCCCTCCACGGGGTGCCAGGCACAGCGTGTACCACTGGCAAGCCGAGCCTGACAATGAGGCTGCTTGCACAGCCAACGTCGTGTTTGAACAGGGCAGGGGGCTGCCACGTCATGCTGATCACACACGTGCAGGAAGGCCAACTTTTCCACACAGAGAGAAAACACACACACACACACATGCAGGCGCACACATTTCCACGGGACCGACTCCTGGAGGGTTTGACACATGTTCGGAAGATGCTGCAGAAGCGAGAGTGAAAGTGTGAAGGGAGTTTGTGCAGGTGAGAAACATCACAGACGGAGACTTCAGAGACTTCAGAAATATTCGGTTCTTTTCAGAATCATAGAAAACCTTTGAGTTGCTTTGCTGTTGCATCATGGTTTACTGACAATGGAATGTAGGACAAACAATCCACGCATTGATTCAAAATTCTATTTATGCAGAGGAGGATTAAATCTTAAAAAGATGAAAATAATAAGTGAATGCAGTTCAGTGTTTTACCAGCTACCCCTGTCATCCTTGATGCAGTAATTCAGTCTCCTCTTCCTGACTTCAACACTTCAGCATATCTGTGTTCCACATTAAGTTTTGATTCAGTCATATGTTTGGCTCTCAGGTGTGCCACCGAACCATGAAATATTAAACCTGTGAATTCAAGGAGATGTCACATTCTGTGTTTCATTCATTATTTACACCTACACTGCATTGTTGACTCTTTGAATTTCAATAAGTGGAGTTGGGAAGAAGTTGTCCCGTCTTTAAGCCATCTCAGTTTAGTTTGTTGAGTGTCAACTTTTTAAAATTCTTTAGACAAAAACTTATTTTTTTGGGAGTGGGTCCATATCTAAGTTAGAATATCTTGAAGTAGTCATGTACTGATACCGATGACAGCATTTTTTGTAGTCGTTCAAAATGCCCCGATACCCAGAAGTAATACCTTTTTTATTGTTTGTGTGGATGTTCACAATCTAAATGTGACCTCTATTTGACTCCAGTGTGAATGTTTTATATCATTTATGTGACACGCATGCATGGAAAATGATGTGACGTCACATTTATGAGCAAGCAGGTCTTTATCTGTGGATGCTACATGTTAGCATGTGAATTCTGAAGTCATTTTGGGAATAATAATCTCACCTGCTTGTGTTCACTGTTTATATTTTAACCTGCCTTTGACCGGCGGCTCCGCTGCCGCACGTATTTGTGTAACGAGAGCGACGGGCTTGAATTAAAGCTAACGAAAATCGATTCAGTAACTTTAATATCGATACAATCTGGCAACGTTAGAATTGTAGCCAGAAGAGAGCTAGGTCAGAAAGCTTTTTCAGAACAGAGTTCAGTTCAAGAGAAATCATAACCTGTAGGGAGGAGAGGTCCTTCATGCTACACTATTATACATTTCTGTGGATTTTCAGCTATCCAGGACAGAGAAAATCAAAAGAACAAAGACAAAGCAACTTGACTTCTGTTCTGTAGCTGAAGGTGTTATTGTATAATTATTATTGCTTGGATCGATACCCCACCTCACTGATGTAAAAGTCAAATGAAATGTGACATGACAAACATCAAATATGTATCTGATTTAGTAGCAGGTTTTAAATAAATTAAATTCGTGTTTATAATCATTGTGTAATGTTTATCTCAGTAAGTACTTAGTATTGACGAATACCCGAACTGAAGTACTCATATTTAGTTTGAGAGAAACTGGTATTGGGACACCGCTATCTTAAAGTGTCACGACTTTTCTAAAAACCAATCGTGGGAGTTCCAAATAACAGAGGCAATAATACCATAAATCAGACACTCGTCCAAGCCTGTTGTGGACACACACACATACAGTACAGACACACAAATCATTCCAGCCCTTACATATCAGATTGCAAAAACAGAAGGAGAACGTTTTCTCTGTCTCAGTCCACCTCTGTTCTGCAAAAACATCAGCTGCCCTCACAGTCGCCTCCAATCCTTAACTCTTCCAGGCAGACAGGGGAGACGGGGAGTTCAAGAGGGGAAGAGATTTAGTTACCATTGCATAAATCTCCACATCTCCTCCTCTGTGTGTGAAAGTTGGGCAGCGGGGCTATGAGGCACTTATCACCGGTGTCTTTGGGAATGCCAGCATGTTTCCTGGAGGAGATAGAAGAGATAGGTCTGGCGCCTCCAGCAAAAAATAAAATCTTTCGCCCTCTGCCTCCATTTTTTTTCTTATTCTCTCACTGTCTCTGCTTATCTCCGGGAACCACAATAGGGTTTTGTACACTGGAGCAAAGCAGAGGCTTCAGATGGCAGCTGACGATGATATGCAGGAAGGGCATGGAGGGGCTGGAGAATCACTCTGTCTGTTCTGCAGACGGATACGGTACGATGCAGAACACCTCACAACTTTAATGGATGAAACACGGCTCCGTGTTCACCTGGCATAAATTACACACACGTTGTTAATGTTAACTGGAAAAATGCAAGGTTTTCTTAGTCTGTCTCAACCCATGAGGTGCTTAAATTTCAAATGTGATGTAAAAAAAGGGACAAGATCAGCCACATGAGGGCAGATCCCAACTTTTTTTAAACATAAACCCAGCTTAGTACAGATTTGCACTCTAGCTGCTTAAAGATCAAAGTGGCGATGACATAATGACACATGGCTGTCCGCTACAGCAGCTTGTTTGTGTCAGTGCCTGCCACATTAATGTGACGAGTGTAGACCATTAGAAGAAACAGAAACAGCTCATTTCATTTAAGCCTGAAAGTTGCAATGCTTCACAACCTCAGCCTGAAAGTAAATACCTTCAACACTGCTCCTATAAGCTAATAAAAACTTGACATGTCATTTAGGTTGCAGGTTTTGTTACCATACAGGTCAAACATTGTCAAGCTATAGCTAAATCACACTGAGCGCTCCATAAATCTTATCTGGTCGAAGTTTCACAACCCTGATGATTGTAGAGGCCAAAGGCTGAGCCCTTTCATGTATTTAGCCCGGGAAGGTAAATTGGAGAGCTGGTGGCTGTAATTGAAAAAAGCCTCGCAGACACTTCAGCCTCTTGGACAAAGAGAATATGGCAATTATTCTGGAAAAATCAATTTTCTACCCAATCTGTCTGTCTTATCGAGCGAAAAGCTCATTGGAGGTTGGGAAGGTGAAAGAAGAATTTATAACCAGAACTCTATTAGCTGAGCTCTGTTTGCTGTTAAGGAGATGCCATACACTGTGTTTTTGACAACATCATGTGCGAGCTGCAGCTGAACACATTCTGCTGCCTTACTGCTTCATAGATATCTAAAAATATTTTTTTTTCCTATTTCTGCACTGATATAATTTTCTGCTGACGCTTACTGATAAAAACCCATTTCTTTAAGCTCTTAAGAAGAACGTTTTTGTGGTAAAATCAATACTTCCATTGCTACATATACTAACTGTTAATATAGACTACGTGAACTAAAATGTTATGACTGTGTTTGTGAGTTTGGTCTACAAGAGTTGGGTCATATTACACCATCCGTGACATTAGATTTGGAGGAAAAAAAGTCTAGTAATCAGCCTTGAATGTTTATTTGCAAAAGTATGAAGTTTGTCATATCACATCTGTGCTCCACTCTGACTGAGCACGGACAAAATAGCCCAGGATCATGTGTTCTTTCAATGAAAACCTGGTCATATCCTGGATATGATGTCATAGTAAACAAGAAAGTATGTTATAGAAAGAACCACTAAAACTAGAGATTTGTTGATTATTTTGCTGTTTAAAGTAAATGATTATAATTGACCACAAAGTAAAAGTATATCCAAAATTCAGTTATCACTCAAAAAATATCTTATAGTGTCAGTTCATGAAATCAAGCTAGAGTGCATGTAGGAGCTCACCAATTGAAAAGTAGTTTTGTAGAGTATGAGCAATGTTCAAATGACCTGAAAGTAGTTGAGTTCAAATGAAAGGGATAAAAAAAGAAATGATGAGGAAGGTGAGGGGAAAGAAAAGAGGTAGGGACATTTTTAGAACATTCAAACATTATGGATTTTTGTTTGTTTGTTTGTTTGCTTGCTTGCTTGTTTGTTGTATTCATTGTTTGATTTAGCATGACTCCTTCAGTGCAGAGATTCCATACTATATTCTTGTACATTATTTTGTTTATTTATCTGTGCACATTATGACATGTAGCTTTATATGTATCTCCTGACATCCAGAGAAGTGACAGTGCTCTGATAAACCGTTCAGGTCTGCAAGTGCTAAAGGCTCTTTTTGCATACAAACACATTCACAGAGGCACACTTATCCTCGTACACACTCCTCCCTCCACATACGCTAATGCACAATGAGTAACTGGCCATTTTTGTGATTGGTCATATCTCTCCAAAAGGAAATACAATATATTTTTCACTGTATATGCTAATCACACAAACTATTCAATCATTTAGAAAAAAAAACTCAAACGCACACAATATTTACTTTTCCATCTCTTTATAGTTTAACAAAGCAATGGATAAAAATGGAGGATTGGACAATTTACAAAGCCAACTTTTGCTATTTGTTACAAGAACCCTCCACCCCTCCCTATTTGCATACCTCCACATCGCACCCATCTCTGTCCCCTCCTCTCTCCCTCGTAACTCTCAGCGGAGAATCAAAGTGTGTGCGGTGGTGGTTGTGAGGATGGTGGTGGGGGGTTTGGTGACTGTTGAAACAGATGCCGGGATGTGTGTGCCACCTATGTCAACATGGTCGGTCTCTGGACTCGACGCTGCAAGATAGGACCCACAGAGCCACAAAGTCTAGACTCCAGATGTGTGCTCACACACACACACACACACACACACACACACACACACACACACACACACACA